>NC_066580.1:411797421-412397421 GCF_024323335.1 Lathyrus oleraceus | reverse complement strand
AAACATGTAACATATTACATGTGAAATTATTCAACAAAATAAAAACATCCCGTCCCGATGTTACATCTATCAGAGCACGACCCACTAAGGAGACTACACTAGACTCCAAGTATTAACTTCTACTCAACTCATTGCTCGTTACCTGAAAAATAGTTGTAAGGGTGAGTTCCTCAATCGATATAACAAGCATTATAAAACATCATGTAATGCTAAGTAAATAACACATTTCATCACCCAAATCAGATTACACATTCAGTAACAGCAATATCAACTCAATCATACTCAACATCAACACAACACACAACACACGTATAATACTGGAATACATCCATTCATATTATACGCCATACATCAATTATGCAATGAGACTCCATGCATGCGGTACCGACTCTTTGTGAACATATAGTTCACCTCACCGTCCAAATCCAGGCACGGCTACCAAGCCCACTAGTCCCACTCATTTGAGACCTAGTGACTCACTCACTAATTCCTCACCATGGGAATTAGCTACCACCCCAAATGGGCCATGCTATGCACGCTAATCACCTAGCATGCAAACATCAACAACAGTCTAAAATGACTAACTCACTAATTCCTCACCATGGGAATTAGCTACCACCCTAAAGGCCACAATATGCATGCTAATCATCTAGCAATGCAACATCAACAACAAAATCCACAATGGACATATGCTCACACTCTAAGCCATACAACAGTCCATTCACAATTGCATACATAACATGTACATTCACAACATTATGCATACTATCAACATCATCAAAACATGTATCAAAACATCATATCATGTTAAATAATTAACCACAGTATTAGCACACTCTACTAATACCGATACTGCTCAAAATAGCGGGAGTTAATCCCTATTACATCATACGCCACTATAGGCCAAACATCGATTATGTACACAACATTTAAATTAACAATTTTTCCATACTGCAACAGTGTTAACCGGTTAACGCCCTGGGTTAACCGGTTAACGCAGGCAAAACAGCACTAATTCTCAATTCGTAACAGTGTTAACCGGTTAACACCCTGGGTTAACCGGTTAACGCAGACAAAACAGCAGTTCCTGCGCTAACACAAAGCAGAATACAGAATTCTCCGCATTTTCCGCCGTTGGAGGACTTCCGGACCTCCGATTCCAATTCCGTAAAAAGCTATACGTTAGGGAAATTACAACACACTCAATTACAGGTTCAATTCCAGTTTTTACACAACATATCCATCACAATTTTCAGCATTCAACAATCCCAATTAGGGTCAATTCAACGGTTTATCACTACCCATTACATGCTAACCCATAATACCCATTAAACGACGATAAACCCCCCTTACCTGATTAATCTGGCAAATCTTTGAGCTCCAAGCTTTTCTCTTCTCCAACCTTTGCCCTCTGGTTCTTCCTCTTGCTCTGCCTCTTTCAGCCGCTTCTCTGAGTTTCACGTGAAAACCTTATTTTCCAAAAATGAACTCTTTTTACTTATTCCAGCTTATATATATTTTCAAATAATTATTATTCCAATAATAATAATTCAATAATTCCAAAATAATAATAATAATCCAATTATCTAATTAAATTAATAAATATATTATTAACTTAATTTAAATAATTACCATATTATTATCGGGGTGTTACATCAGGCATCACCATCTACCTGTAAGTGGATTGTCTCCGGCATCGCCATTTACCCTTATCCGTAACTCCTCTCCGTGCTCCATTCGTCGACTCTTGTTCCGTTTAGGTAGCACCCATTAGGTAGAACCCTTTGTATGATAACATAGGTAGAATTCCTTTATTCTTTGCATGCTAACATTAGGTAGATGTTCCCCTTTGTAAATCCTAACACATAGGTCCATATTGCATGACAACTCTAGAGCAGAGCTTCCCCACTTTTAGACCTTCCGCGCGTTTCCGATCTTGTGGCATGTCAGTCTGTTCTATTGCAAAGAGGTAACTGCTTAAGACTCGATTCAGCGAGCTGCGACACCTACTGCTAGGACGTTGAACACACTGCCCACCCTCCTTTGACACAGTTGGTGTCCTCTTTTGTAAGTCCATGTTCAGATGGCAATCCTTAACCCCTAGTTAGCCGAACTACTTTTTGCTTTGATTCTCATTCCAGATGAGATACGTAGGCATAAGACGCGACGTCTTACCGAGCACACTTCTCTTTAACCCATAGGTAGCCGAGCTACGAAGACTCTGATTCTCATACCCAGATGAGATACGTAGGCAGTGGATGCGGCATCCTTGCGAGTCATTTTCATTTTCTTTTAACCTTCCTTTTAGTAAATAGTACTTTAGATATACCTACACCCTTTAGACTAGAACAACACTTATGAAAAGGGATCCCTAGGAGTACCTAGGATGTTTTGGGTGCTTAAAACCTTCCCATTGCATAACCAACCCCCTTACCCAGATCTCTGACATTTTTACTAATTTTTGATTCGATAAAACTTTTAGGTTTTTGTTCGCTTTCTAACCATTCCTTTGGATAAATAGAAGTGTGGTGGCGACTCGACTTGTATGGTTTACCTTGGATTTAGTCAATATCTCTAATGGTAACGAATACCCCGCTACACTTCCCTCATCTGAAGACCTACTCAAAGTCGTGATTGGAAAGATTAATTTGATTAATGACAAAATCGATTTTCTAACCTATTACTTTATCCCTAACACAACGCAACTACCTCAAGAACTATTATTGAAGAATTATTTTGACATAAAATAGTCTCATGTATGTGCTTTATTTTTCTTTCAGTGTGTTTCTTTCTGTTATTTCAAAATTTGAAAATTTCCAACTTTTTGTAATTTGAATTTCAGCAATTTGAATTAATAAAAGTGTGATGTCGTTTTCTTTCCTAAATGTTTATGTGTCTATGCTTGCATATTTAAATTTTTTGCAATTCATATTTTAACCTCCTTTTTTATTTTGACAAAGGGGGAGAAGTATACTCTCTACTTAAATAAACGTGAGTTTACCACTCTAAATATATTTGTTTATTTCTTTTACCATCTCCCTAAGAGTCGCGTTGTCATAATAAAAAAAGGGAGAATATGGAACCATATTTTGTAGGTTAAGCAAGCTTTAATTATGAATATGCTTTTGATGATGACAACTAAAGGTAAGAATAACAAGCGGTTAAAGATGAAAACATACTATGTAGGGTTTGATGGGTTTAATAATCATTGTAAACATTCTCTGATGATGACACCTAAATGGAATATACATCAAGCATTATCTTCAAGTATAATTCAAGAAAGTTTCTATATGATTGAAGTACCTGACAAGTCTTGAAGCTTCAGAGTGGGTGAAAGTTCTCCCTGTCGCATCTAAGTGAACAATATGTTGTAAAAGCAAAAGGTTTTTTTTCTCGTAAAGTTATACGGCTTAATCACACACACACGTTCTAAAAATATGTTTTCAAACCTATTTTTATTAAAGAATTATTCCTAAAAAATGTTTTGAAGTTGTTCCAGTTGAGTTAGGAATTGTTGAATGATTTTGGACAAAATTTGTATTATCCAATCCAATGACACATATACCCATTGATAGGGTTAGTATAAAACTATCCTTAATCTTTTAGGACAACGTCTTAAGGAACGAAAAAAATTCTATATATCTTTTCCTTCCTTTTTAAGTATCCTAAATGATTAACTTATGGTATTCCAATCGATTGGAGAAAGACGCTAATTGATTGGCACATTAATTTTGGACTAAGAAATTTTTCATTTTCGTACCATCCTCTAGCCTATAAATAGAGGACCCTTTCTTCCTATTTTTAAATCCAGAATCATGTGTTATCATTTACCACTTCTCACTCCCTCTCTCTAAAACATTTTCTCACTTTATCTCGATTAGAAGTTTACCCATGGTGCTTTCGAGAAAGGTCTTTTGCAAGTGAGGCATCTTTGTAATTTTGGAAGGGTAGTATTGTAAATTCACCAAGGAATTTTTTTACCTTGGTTGAATAATTGACCTAATTAGGGATTTTTTATTTGGGTTCGAAGATAAACCCTTTAAAAGCTTTAGTTTGTGGATTTATTTACTAAGTCACTAGTTCGATTCGTAAGCTCAGCCCATTCAAAAGCTTTCTTCGATTTGAGATCAACCCGATATAAAATCTCACATTGGTTTGTGGTTATCCTGGTAAAAACCCAAATTAGGTTTGTAAGCTTAACCCAGTTAAAAGCTTTCTAAGGTTTGAGATGAGCCCGATATAAAATCTCATAGGTTTATGGCCATCCCTTCAAAACCTATGTCCGACTCGTGAGTTTATCCCAAATTAAAAGCTCACTATGGTTCGAGATAAGCCTGTTTAAAATCTCAGTTTAGCTTGGCGACTAACCGCTTTAAGTTTTTGTTTGGAAAGAAGACTAACCCCTTTATTTCATTGTTTGGAAAGAAGACTCATTGCTTCTTTCCTTGTTTGCTGTTTGGTTGAGACAAAAACTTCATTTTTCCCGTTATAAGGGGATTCAAGAGTTCAACCTACTAAAATCTCTGAAGATTTACTAGATACTCTCAAGAACAATTCTTGGGGAGAGGATTAGGTCTTTTCTTTTTTACCAAACATGTATACTGTAGCACCCCGATTTTCGATTTATTTAAATTATTTGATTTATTATATTTTTGTGTATTTATTTGATTATTGGGTAATATTAATTAAATAAATATGGGTGGCGAGGGTGTGTGACATTAAGGTGAGAGTGTGGAGAGTAATTAGAGGCTAGTAGAGTTTAATTAAATTATTAGAGTTTATTTTAATAATTAAAATAATAGTATTTTATTAGACTTATTTAATTTAATCGAAAATGGAAAATTTGGAGCCAAAGCGTGATTTATTAGGAGTGGAAGGGAGAAAGGAGTAAGAGGAATAAGAGTTTGAGCCTGAATTGTAATTATAATAGGATTTATCCTAGTGATATAAATTAGAAACATAATCTAGTTTTATGGAGTTTTCTCAGTACGTATAACCCGGATTGGAGAATAGAGAAGAGGCTAGAGAAAGTGCAAAAGAAGGCTTAGAACTTGGAGGGGATTAGAGAATCAAAAATCATAATTTCGCACTACTGCTAGGATAACAAGGTAAAGGGGATAACTATCTCAATAACGGGTATATGTGTGAGGGGTAGAATTGAGGAATCCTTAACCTCCAAGAGGGCATTAGGATTTTAACATAATTATGTTATTAATGATTGATTTGATATATGTGATGATGATTGATGATGAAAATCATGTGCTATGATGTATGACACGTTATGTTTTGATGAATTAATACATATTCCCCATTGTTGTTATTTTGAAGGTTTTGAGAGTAATATGATTTTATGAAAACCATGAATTAAAGGTGTTGATTTGATGCAATGAGATATTATTGATAAATATATAACACGTGTGTAATATTTTGGATGGATTTTGTATGCATGGACTGAGAATAGGAGTTCTACATTGAAGTCCATTAGAAAAGACGAATTATGTAGGTTGCAAGTCGATGACGGGCGTCACACTGGTGACAGGTAACCCGTCACACTGCCCAGGATTTTTTTCTAAGTCGTTCGTCACATAGGTGTTCTAAAGTGGGAAGTGGATCTCAGAGTTATTCTCATTAGTTATTGCATTTTTAGTCGCTATGGTCTGATTTTGTAACACTGGAGGTGAACAATGTTTTCTTTTATTATGTTTGATGTCGAATTACTTGTTTTTTTTTAAGTTTAGTAGTATTTATGTTGAGTTACTTTTAAGTTGTTGAGAGTTGGATATTGAAATTCCTTTTGAATCATTTTGTGGAAGTTAAGTCTTTATAAGATCCAAATTGAAGTTAATATGTTTTATTACTGCGATTAATATGATTTCGCTACGATGATACCCTAAGTGGAGGTGAGCATGTGATGACAGGTGTTGTATGTTGTTTATTTTTCTGCTACATGTTTTTAGAATGTCTATGTCTTGTTGAAGGGTTGTCGTTGATAACACCTTAAATTGTCGAGTAATCCTTTTATATATAAGTTTTGGGGTTTAGGATGTTACTATACTTCCTGGTGTTATCTCCTTATTCTTTAACTCTTTACTTTCTGCATTTTATTAGTTATTTCTGCTGCTAATTTCTAAAATCTTTTTGAAAAGAATTTAAACTCTAAAAATGATCCTAAAAGATATTTTTTCAAACTGTTGTTTTTCTTAAATTCATAATTCATCCCTCTTGTGTGTGGAACCATATGTCCAATATAACAAGTGTTGGGAATGCTATGTTTAGATCATTCAATAGGAAAACCAACTTGATTTGCTCAAAAGTTGTAGTTGATAGAGCTATATACTCTGCCTCAGAAGATGACCTATATATTATGAATTACTTCTTAGTTTTTCATGAAATGATTGAAGTTTCTTGAAATAAGTCATAACCAGAGATTGATATTATAATGTCAATGCATCTTTCCAAATTAGAATATGAGTATCATAAAATGTGGATTTTTTAGTTTCTAGAAAACAGATGGCCTCTATCGAGATTGTGCTTGAAGTATCTAACTCTGCAAGTTGCATGATAATATGTCATGGCTGGCTTGTGTAAGAACATGATCAATTATTGTGTGGTAAAATTTGTGTTTGACCTTGTATTAATTAGGTATAGAAACCTCTAACTCAATTAGCCTTATGTATGAAACAGTCTCTTCAAATGGCTTCCTACTCTTTTGGTGTAACTTAATTGAAGGATGTTAGAAATTGGGTATGATAATCCTGGATAACTTCGAAGAATCGTGTTCGTACACTTTCCGAACAAAGTATTTCGACCCTATTCTTGCCTGGGTTCACGAAATCTTTGTGGGGATAATTCTTGAAGAACAATTTATTTCTGGCAAAGAGAGATGTTCAGGAATGTAGAGAGAAAGTTTGATTTCGTTATCACTTTTCAAACTGAGGCCAAATGACTCCCTATATAGGAGATGAATAACAGAAACCGAAAAGACGCAACTGTTCAGAAACGGTTACGTCGGTTGGGAAAGGATTCGAAATTCAAAAGAAAATTTCGAACGTTGGAACCCCGTTTCAATTATTCGCATTCAATTATACGTTGACTCGACGAGCGTGCACTCCGCACTACCCCTAACTCGTTTCCAAGCTTTAACGCATAATTGCATCGGCCTATAATAAATCACATTACTACTAAAATACATTGATGATACTAAAATCACCAACAAATCCCCCCCATTTTAGTGTAATCCTTGATTTACTCAGTATATACAATTATATATACAAGGGTATAATACACAGGTATAACGATCAAACAAATGCATAAATGAAAATGTCTTGCGATTGAATTTTCATCTTAGTACAAATACACATTCCAAATACTCGAAAATCGGGGTGTCATAGCGATTGAACCCGTCAATCCATTTGAGTGTCTGAAGATATAGTACACATATGTTTCTTACAATACTCTACTATTCATACTTGACACTTTACAAGCCATGTGTCCTTATCCATTAATAAGCATATAGGAAGCCAAGTCTAAGCTTCTTGAAGCGGCAAAACTTCATGCTCACATAGGTCATTCTTTTAATCTTGCACCTGCATTTGCAATTTTCCAAAAGAACCATTAAGAAGATATAATTCAACCTAACCATCACTTGCAGGTCTGAGCACATACCTTGGGAAGATAAACACAATTGCTCCAATCTCTAACTATGATCTTTCCACATTGAATTCTGCTTCTAATATTGTATTAGAAGGGAATTGGGTATACCATAGCTAACAGATTTAAATGGACTTTAATCCCATCCCAATTACCGACTTCTTCACTAAGTCTCTAGCTAACCCCTTCGTCAAGTGGTCAACTAAGTTTTGTTGCGACCGAACAAACTCAATAGATATCACCCCATTCATGATTAATTCCCTAATCATACTATGTCTAACACCCAAATGTCTAGACTTTCCATTGTATATTTGACTATAAGCTTTAGCCAATGTGGTAGTACTATCACAACGGATAGAAATTGGTGATATCGGTTTAGGCCATATCGGAATCTCATATACCAAATTCCTTAGCCATTCCGCTTCTTTACCAGCAGCAGCTAATGCTACAAACTCAGATTCCATTGTGGAACCAGTTATACATGTTTGCTTCTTGGAAGCCCATGAGATGGCACCTCCCCCAAGCAAGAACACCCATCCACTTGTAGAGGATGAATCTTCAGCATTATTTATCCAACTAGCATCCGAATAACCCTCTAACACCGAAGGAAATCCCATATATGACAATCCATAATTTATTGTACCCTTCAAGTACTTGAATACCCTAGTTATCGCATGCCAATGATGTCTACTAGGATTACTAGTAAATCTGCTCAACTTTCCAACCGCATAAGCAATATCCGGTCTAGTGCTAATCATAGCATACATCAAAGAGCCTATAGCTTTTGAATATTCGAGTTGATCCACAGGTTTACCTGTATTTGGCATAAGCTTTTCTCCCGGATCCATGGGAGTACTTACTGGAGAACAACTTTCATAATTGAACTTCTTGAGTATTTTCTCAATGTAATGAGATTGCGTAATTACAATCCCCTTATTCTCCCGTTTAATCTTAATACCAAGAATAATGTCCGCTTCTCCCATATCCTTCATGGAGAACCTTGATGACAAGAAATTCTTCGTTTTATCAACTTGATTTTGGTCGGTGCCAAAGATCAACATGTCATCAACATATAAACAAATGAAAACTCCTTTACCGGAAGTATCAAATTTGCTATATACACATTTGTCAGCTTGGTTTAGAATGAAACCATTAGACAAGACAACCTCATCAAACTTTTGATGCCACTGCTTCGGAGCTTGTTTCAGCCCATACAATGACTTAATTAGCTTACACACTTTATGCTCATTACCAGGCATTACAAATCCTTCAGGTTACTTCATATACACTTCTTCCTCCAAATCACCATTCAGAAATGCTGTTTTGACATCCATTTGATGAATCACTAGATTATGAATAGCCGCCAAGGCAATCAACAATCTAATAGTAGTGATACGGGCAATAGGAGCATAGGTATCGAAATAATCAATCCCTTCCTTTTGTCTGAAGCCTTGGATAACTAATCTAGCTTTAAACTTGTCAATTGTACCATCGACTTTCATCTTCCTTTTGAAGATCCATTTGCAACCCAATGGTTTGCAACCTGGTGGTAAATCAGATAATACCCAAGTATTATTTTCCATGATAGAACCAATCTCTTCGTCAATTGCTTCTTTCCAAAAAGCAGAATCTCGAGATTTCACAGCTTCATCATACGTTCTTGGATCCTCCTCTATATTATAGCAATAATAGTATTGAGTGTCAATCTGATCCTTTGATCCCTCAACTAAATATAGTTGAAAATCAGATCCATAAGATCTAGATTTTCTAGCTCTTTTGCTCCTACGAGGTTCAAGTGTCTCACTTGGCACATCATTT
The DNA here is from genome assembly GCF_024323335.1 of Lathyrus oleraceus. Lineage (NCBI taxonomy): Eukaryota > Viridiplantae > Streptophyta > Magnoliopsida > Fabales > Fabaceae > Lathyrus > Lathyrus oleraceus. The sequence continues at coordinate 412,387,953 of NC_066580.1, read as the reverse complement.
GAATGATCATCCTTTAGAGATTCATCTGAATTAGGTATAGAGTCCTTTGGTCTAGGTATAGAAGAGAAACAATTCTCATCAAATATGGCATCTCTCGATTCTATAATCGTGTTAATAGAAATCGAGTCATTAGGTTCTATAACATAAAACCTATAGGCCTTGGAGTGCTCAGCATATCCAACAAAGATGCAAGCTACACCCTTTTCACCCAAAGTTTTCCTTTTTGGGTCCGGGAGTCTAACCACGGCCCTACAACCCCAAACACGTAGAAATGTTAAGTTGGGTCGTTTCTTATACCAAAGTTCATATGGGGTAGTCTTGTTCCTTTTATTAGGAACCCTATTTAACAAATAGCAAGCCGTAAACATAGCTTCTCCCCAAAACCCTTCACTCAAACCAGAGTAAGATAACATGGCATTCACCATTTCCTTAAGCACTCTATTTTTCCTTTCAGCCACACCATTTTGTTGAGGTGTATATGGTGCCGTAGTCTCATGAATGATTCCTACGGATTGGAAAAATACAGGATCATAATATTCACCACCTCTATCTGTACGTAATGTTTTAATTAACACATTCTGTTGCACTTCAACTTCAGTTTTATAAATTTTGAATTTATCTAAGGATTCGTCCTTAGCGTGCAACAAATAAACATAGCAGAATCTAGATGCATCATCTATCAAAGTGACAAAATATTTTTTATGTCCTAATGATGGAGTAGCATGCAAATCACATAAATCACTATGTATCAACTCAAGAATGACAGATTTCCTTGTTATACTTTTAAAAGGTTGCCTAGTGATCTTTGTTAACATGCAAGTTTTACAATTTTCTACATTTTTATCAAAAACAGGAATTAAATCATCTTTAGACATTTCATGCATTCTTTTATAATGTACGTGTCCTAGACGAGCATGCCATAACGATGAATTGATAACATTCGAAGAGGACATAAATACAAAGCCAGAATCATTAGGAACTCCATTCAAATTCATCATAAACATACCATTATTATAATATCCAAATCCTACAAACACACCAGACTTCGATAAAACATATTTATCGGATTCACACACTTGCTTGTATCCAAGCTTATTTAATACAGGACCAGAAATTAAATTCTTACGTAGTTTAGGAACATACAAAACATTAAACAAAGTAATAGTCTTTCCAGAACTGAATTCTAGCACCACGTTTCCTTTGCCTTCAACGGGAGCGAAGTGATCATCTCCCATGTAGAGGACAGAACCATCTTCCACTGGAACAAGAGTCTTGAACCAGAAACGATCCTTGCAAATATGTGTTGTAGCGCCAGAATCAATCCACCACGCGATAGCATCATCCTGCACATAGAATGCTTCAGAATTTAGTGAAACCGAATGTTTAATCAAACTATTCAAATCACGAATTGATTTCTGACCTTGGTTTTCGGATTGGTCCTTAGACCCCTTTCCTGAACCACTTGCATTCGCGTTATCATGCTTTTTGCCGGAACGGAAATCCTTCTTGAAGTGGCCTGTTTTGCCACACTTCCAGCATTCTAGTTTCGGTTTCTTGTTAGCACCGAAACTGCCCTTATTGTTCTTGAAAGCACGCTTTTTTCCTTTGTTTTTGTTGTTACCGTTCTTACCACCCTCTTCGACCATATTAACCGAGGGTCCAGCAATTTCTTTGCCTTTTCCTTTGTCATCCTCCTGCGCTCTTAGAGATTCTTCTATGCGCAAGTGACTTCCAAGTTAGATCAAAGACAGTTCGTCTTTTCCATGCTTCAGATTGTGTTTGAAATCCTTCCACGAAGGAGGCAACTTGTCTATGATGCTTGAGACAGATATTGTTTCATCCATCTTCAATCCGTGTTGTGTGAACTGTCCAAGGATTCAGAGGAGTTCATTGAATTGTTCCATGACAGACCTCGATTCAACCATTTTGTAATTGTTGAAATCGGTTACCAGAAACTTTTTACTGGATGAGTCCTCTGCCATGTACTTGGATTCGAGACAATCCCATAATTCCTTTGCAGATTCTATGTTTTGATAAATATCAAATAAGGGATCAGACATACCGTTAAGAATGTGCCCTCTGCATATGTAGTCGTCGTTCTCCCATTTTGATCTACGTCTCAGATTTTCAACTGTGTCTTCCTCCAGAAGTTCTGGAATCGGTGTAGACAGGACATGCACCACCTTCAACGTTGTCAACATGAAATGCATCTTCTTCTGCCAACGCCTGAAGTCTTGTCCTTGAAACTTGTCCAATTTTCTGAAGTTTGTAGTCATCTCCTTGACAGTGATTCCTCCAGCCATGATTATCAGAAATTACTTTGTTCGTTTGTTAGAAATTGGGTATGATAATCCTGGATAACTTCGAAGAATCGTGTTCGTACACTTTCCGAACAAAGTATTTCGACCCTATTCTTGCCTGGGTTCACGAAATCTTTGTGGGGATAATTCTTGAAGAACAATTTATTTCTGGCAAAGAGAGATGTTCAGGAATGTAGAGAGAAAGTTTGATTTCGTTATCACTTTTCAAACTGAGGCCAAATGACTCCCTATATAGGAGATGAATAACAGAAACCGAAAAGACGCAACTGTTCAGAAACGGTTACGTCGGTTGGGAAAGGATTCGAAATTCAAAAGAAAATTTCGAACGTTGGAACCCCGTTTCAATTATTCGCATTCAATTATACGTTGACTCGACGAGCGTGCACTCCGCACTACCCCTAACTCGTTTCCAAGCTTTAACGCATAATTGCATCGGCCTATAATAAATCACATTACTACTAAAATACATTGATGATACTAAAATCACCAACAAAGGATATAATGGTGCATGAGCGAGTTTAGAACCTAGTAAGTCTGAATCATGCAATAGATCTAGACAATATTTTTCTATGATACTGTGATACCATCTTTTGAAAGAGTAAAAATGTCATATAGGTTTGTCTTAATTCCATTGAAATCTATGAAATTTGTACCAACTATGATTATGTCATCAATATAAAAAATCAATGTAATGAAATTATTTTAGGGTTGAAGGGTGGAAAGAGAATAACTGAGGAGGATTGGTTGTAACCTTGTTGGAGTAGAAAATAAGTCAGTTTCTCATTCCACTTTTTACTAGCTTGTTTGAGTCCATATAAGATTTTGAAAAGCTTACAAACTTATTTAGGGTTAGTAAATGTAACAACTTTAGGTATACATCATGTAATTATCCATGGAGAAATGCATTATTGACATCTAAATGTTTCAAGTTCCATTTGTTAATTGAATCAAATGCAAGAAGAACGGTGACAAATGATAACTTAGTAACAAGTGAAAAAGTGTCAAAGAAGTGTTAGTCCATCCACTTTGTTTAGCGTTTAGAAAACGATTTAGCTTTGTACATCTCAATTATCTCATAAGTCTTATATTTTATCTTATATAACCATTTTCTATCAATAGGTTTGACATGATATCGCAAATAAACAAATTTCATGTGTCATCCTTAGTCAGTGCATCTAATTCAGAATTCATAGCACTGAGCTAATATTCATATTTACATGTTTTAGTGTAGGATTTAGGTTCATTGCTTTATGTGATAGATGCAATGTCTGCACAATATGTATGTGATAAATGTTTCAAAGAATGATAAGAAGCAAGAGAATAAGGCATACCTGAAGAATTTGTATATGCTTAATTACTTGAAAACTTGTAGACATAATTTGAAAGGTATGAAGGTGCATGTTTTTCCTTGATTGGTCTATCTTGAGTTGTTAATGGTGTGAATGGATTAACTTGACTGGTGTGATCAATAAAGGTTAAAATATCATGTGTGGAAGACTTGGAGGAACTATTAGTAAACTTTGGTTGTTTAGGTGTATGTGATAAGGTACTAGATGTATATAGTAGGTTATCAACTATAAATGATGAATGATAATGCCAATTAGATATATGTGAAATAGGTTGATAAGGTTAAATATGTTTATGATAAGTGACATTTCTAGAGAGAAATGTTTATTTTTTTTTTAAATAAAAGTATTGTAACTTACCTTGCTTGTAACTTGAGAAAATGTATTTTATGCTCTTAGATGGAAATTTTGTTCTATTTTCTTGTAAATTTGAGGTATAAGCAAGAGATCCAAACACTTTTAGTGCATATAAATCAAGTAGTTCATCGTACAACAATTAATGTAGTGACCACTTTTGTTAAAGAGGAGTTAAAACTCTATTAATAATAAATGTGGCATGTATAACTGCATAAAACCAAAAAGTCTTAGTTAAGTTTGATTGGAAAAAATGTCCTACTAACATTTAAACTATGTTGAGGCTACTTCTCCACTCTACCATTTTGTTGCGGGAATTTTACACAATTCGTTTGATGTATGATACCTTAAAAAATTATGTTCATTGTCTTAGATAATAGTTTTTACTTGGGAATTATGTTGTGTTTCAATTATATTTATGAAGTTAATAACATTATTTCTACTCTCAGCTTTAGATTTCATTTATATGACTTAAGTATACCTATTGTTATCATCAGCAACAGTAAAAAAATATGAATGACCATTAACAACCTTAATTGTAAGAGGGCCTCATATATCAAAATGGATAGGATCATAAGTTTAGATGTTTTATTAAAACTAGCATCATAAGGAAATTTCTCATGTCTAGCAAAGTGACCTACATCACAAACAATCTTTTGATCAACAATAATGATAAGAAACATAGAATTCAAGGGATTTATTCTAGTTTATAATAGGTAATGTAGTCTAAATATCATAGAGCATTATCTGGAAGAGTGTGGGATCTTAAGACATATATTGCTAAAGCATACATATTTTGTACTGAGATTAAGATAGTGGAACCTTCAAATACTTAAGTAGAACCAATCATTCTCGAAGTGCCCTGCTTCATAATGCAACATTGCATATCATTAAAAAAAAAACTTGTTAGATGTTTGACACAAACGGAATCCATAAGAAAATTTATAGAAATATATGGTATGTGAAGGACATCATAAATTATAAAATGAGGCAAAAATTGAAAAATTCCACTATGTTTAGCATGTGAAAAATTTCTATTACGTAACCTAACACTAATATGATTAATGAAAGAAACCAAATGAGTGATATGCACCTAAAAGAAACCTAGAGAATAAAAGTATCTTGTTACAGTTCTGAAATCTAAATTAAATCACGCACTTCTTCAAGTCATTTTACATATCAACGACGTTCTTCGTGAATACTGTAGATTCATGACACACCGCAAGTGCACAATTGTGCGAAGTAGTAAAATATTATGGAATCATAATGAGCAATGGTTTAGGTACCGGATTTCGTTTTATCGATGTATATTTAGAGGAATCAACAATTTGAGATTTAATAAAAACAGCTTAAATAAAAATCACTTAAAGGAAAATAACTTAATTGAAAATCACTTAAATTACAATAGAGACAAAAAGGACTTAGGGTCATGGTTCTCACTCTGACACATCCGTATGATCTGACTCACTTCTATCATGAAAGTTTCGACACAATTTATAAAAATAGATAAATATGGACAACACCTACTTTCGCCAGCGTGTTGCCCTATCGATGAAGAATAATCTGTTAGTTTTTGCTAGACCGTATTATTCATCAAAGATTTGTTACTTTTGCTCGGCTATAAAATTGGAACTTTCTTAAATCCATTCAAGCGCTTTCGGTGTATTGAACTCGTTTGTTTAAAAACATGCGCTCTAGTACTGATACATATCCTTTCAGGCTATGATCGGTACTTGAGAACACTTTACTTTCATACAAGGGTTGGAATTTATGAGTTCAGTTAAAATAAATTTGGATAAAATAATCTCGTAATCGACTTGTGATAGATCATACACACGATCATGAGATGATCCCCATAACCTTTAGTCCCTAATGGACTACTCACTCGTAGTGAGGAAAATCACAATCAAATCAATATTCATAATCGAATTCATAATAATCAATTGAAATAGATAAGCAATTGAATTGAAAACAAATAAGAAAACCTGAATTGATAAGCTTTGATACAATGTTGACATCGTGGGCGCGATGATGACATCGTGGGCGTGATAATGTCACATCACATTCATGATACACACCAACGCATGCGCGATACTGCGCATAACTAACATGCAGTAATTGCTATAAATATGGCTTTTTGTATGCTTTTTTAGGGTTTCATATTTTGATAGAGAAAGTGATGGCTTGAAGTTCTAAAGTAAGGTTTTGAGAGTTCTGGAAGTGGTTGGAGACATTTATCTTCCTTGAATTTCATGTACTCTCCATCTAAACTCATGGTAATTGTTATATGCGTTATGAGTAGTTAGATTCCTTATATTAGGTTTTTTGAGACAAACTTGCTTGTACCTTGTTGGATCATATGGCTATTTGAGATTTATTGAATTCTTTTAGGTTATTGTTATTATTTAATTGTTCTTGATTTTAATGATTTTTATCTATTGACGAATGCATAAATCAATATCAGATGAGTAGGTGTTATTGATCGTAAGTCTACCAATCCGATCTAGGTTAATTATTCAACTTTGTATTTAACTAGGAATAGATAATTAGAAATCGTGGCTTTTGAATTAATGCACTTAGAATGCCTAGTTTAAATCTGAAATAACCTAAGGAATTATGGAATTATTGTATAAATTAGTGAGTTGTACACCAAAGAATTGAGTGTAGTGACCTTGTTAATTTGCCATAGTACTTTAACATATTAGTAATTCAGTTAATACATGGTTCATCAATAGGTATAAGTAGGGTAGTCGAAATAAAGACCTAATTGCCTTTGGTTATTTAGTTTAATTTGCACTATCGTTACCTTATTAAATTTTCAATCCCTGTGGAGATAAATTTAATTTATTACTTTGACGAGACTAGTACACTTGCTAGAATTGTGCATCAAGTTTTTGGCACCATTGCCGAGGATTTTTGATAATTTCAATAATGCAATTAAATGCGATGTTTTTAATTTTTAATTTCATTTTTAAATTTTGTTAGTAATTTCTATTTTAATTTTATTAGTTTATTTTAGTGATTTTAAATTTGTTTTTTATTTTGTTCTCTATGGTGCGGTGCTACCAAGGTATTGTTTTTTTGTTTATGCGAGGTTCGGATTCGACGATAATACCTCTCAACCCATAAATCGAAAGAATAATGCGCTCAATTCATAGAGCAAAACAAGAAGCAGTACAAGTAACTGAAGAGCCTAAGCAAGAAAGAGAAGATATGTCAGTTCACGTACGACAGACTTTGGGAGATTATTGCAGAAGGACTAATGCCGAACAGATCTCGCTAGGATTTCAATCGACTAATTCTGTAAATTTTGACATTAAGAATCATGTACTTTCAAATTTGAAGGATAACCCATTTGACGGGAAATAAATCAGAGATCCTTGGGAGTATTTCGTAAAATTTTACAAGATATGCTCAACGTGCAAACCAAGTGGTGATATCACTGACGATCAGGTAAAGTTACGTTTGTTTGGGTTTTTCCTTGAGAGGTCACACGAAGAATTGACTGCAATGCATACCAAATGGAACTATTCAGGCCTGGAAAGAATTAGAGGACAAGTTTTTAGAGAGGTATTATTCAAATGCCCAGTTTGTGGAGAAAACAACCGTAATTTCCAACTTCACGCAGGAAGAGTCTGATTCATTATCTGATGCATGGGAAAAATTCAAGTTGTTACTTCGTAAGTATCCTAATCATAATATGAATGCGATAGAACATATGAAACATTTCATTGACGCTTTGAGAACACAAACGAGAAAGCTTCTTTATGCCTTAATTGGAGGTACATTAAAAGCGAAGACTGGTGAAGAGTTAAAGTCACTGATTGAGAAAATGTGCCATAATGAGTATCACTCAAGTGAGCTAGGGATGAAACAAAAAGGGTATTTATGCAGTTATTTTAACACAACACTAGAAACTTAAATAAAATCACTTTCTAAATAGTTAGCTGCATCACAACTAGCCCAATTAAATGTTAGCTAAGTTCAAATACTTTCATGATGATTTTTATGGACAAGGTCATGCAAATGGTAATTGTACACTAGAGGTTGAGAGTTCCGAAGTTCAGTATGTTAATTTTCAGAAGAATAATGTTTATTCCAACACCTACAATCTGGGTTGGAAAGATCATATGAACTTCAAGTGGAGCTACAATCAGACCTTGAATGCAAATCTAGGAGTTCAACAGGTTCTCAAAGAGCCTTAACGCAAAGCATCCCCTTTAGAGGAAACCTTGTCAACTTCATGAAAGCAAATCAATCAAGTTTTGAGAAGGTTAATAAAACTCAAGCAGACATGTATAAAGCTCAAATAGATATGGTACAAGATCAAATTCTCATGAACAAGAACACTAAAGTGTCAATACATAATTTAGAGATGCAAATTGGTCAATTATCTCGACAAATGGCATCTCAAGCTAGTTCAAGTGAGGGATTTATAGGTAACACCATGGATAACCCAAAAAATGAAACGTGCAAGGCCATTGAGTTGAGAAATAGGGTGGTGACTGAAGAAAGGAAAGAATCGAGTGAAGGTGAGAAAATAGGGGGGAAAAGTGGCGGTCGAAAAGGAAGTTGAGAGGAATTTTTAGGAGAAAAAAGTGAGAAAATAGTTATAAAGAAGTTCGAGGCTACACCCTTGATAAATTCATTGATAATATTTCCCCCTTCAGAAGAACCAAGAAGCAAATCTTTACTGAACCTAATCTTGAGCTACTCGATTACGTCAAACTACCTTACCCGACTTTGATGAAGAAACCTAAGAAGTAGATGAAAGTTGATCAATTTAAAAAGTTCATGGATATTTTGAACAAAATACAAGTCAATATTCCATTTTGTGAAGCTCTTGAACATATGCATGTATATTCGAAATTGATGAAGGAGCTCTTATCAGGAAAGTGTAAGTTGAAACATGATGAAAACTTCGCTTTAGAGGAAGACTAAAATGTGATCATCTAGAGGAAGTTTCCACCCAAAATCATTGATCCAGGTAGGTTTACTATTCCATGTTCCATTGGTTCAATAACGATTGGTCATGCTTTATGTGATTTAGGGGCTAGCATCAATTTTATGCTGCTATGCATGATGAGGAAGTTGAATTATGGTGAGACAAAACCAACAAAAAAGACTCTCACACTTGTTGATTCGTCAATCACATATCCATTTGAAGTTCTTGAAGATGTCCTTGTTAGGGTTAATGGTCTACTATTCCCTATAGACTTGATGATTTTAACCAGAAGATTCTGAGACACCTATACATCTTAGAAGACCATTTTTAGCAACTAGTAAAGCTTTCGATAATCTTGAATTGGACGATTTAACTTTGAGGTTTAACAAGGAAAAAGTTGTCTTTAACGTGTTTGAGGCAATGAAGCATCAGAAGGAAAGCCAACAATGTTATCATGTAGACACGATGGATAAGGTTGTTAAGGAGGTTAATTAGGAAGATACAACTACATCACCAATGGATCGAGTCATTCTTAATTCAGTGTAACAGGTTGAACATGGATCTGATATGGAAGTGTCTAAATGCTTACTTTAACTCCAAGTAACACAGGTTGAAGATGCAATAAGAAATATTAAGTAATTAGGTGGAACTAAACAGTAAAGTTAACCAGTAGTCTAAAAGGATCTCGAATTGAAGGAACTTCTAAAGCACTTGAAATATGTATTTTTAGGTGAGAATCCATTACAACCTGAAGCCATCATAAGCTCTTTGTCATAATTAGAAGAAGAAAAGTTATTGAGAGTGATGAAAGATAACAAAAAAGCACTTGGTTGGAGTTTGAGTGGTCTGAAAGGCATAATCCCAGCTTATTGGATGCATAAGATTAAATTGTAAGAAGAATTCAAGCTTGTAGTTCAACCACATAGGAGATTTAATCCTACCATGAAAGAAGTGGTTTGAAAAGAAGTCTTTAAATTGCTTGAAGCTTTTATGATTTATCCGATTTTTTATAGTTCTTGGGTGAGCACCGTGCATGTAGTCCCTAAGAAGGGAGGTATGATTGTCATTAGAAATGAAAAGTACAAGTTAATTCCCACTCGAACTGTTATCAGATGACATATGTGTATTGATTATAGGAGGTTGAACCAAGCAACAAGAAAATTTCATTTTCCATTACCTTTTATAGATCAAATGTTAGAGAGATTACCATGTCAATCCCATTATTGTTTCTTATATGGATATTTGAGATACAATCAAATTGTTGTAGATTCCGCATACAATGAAAAGATCGATTTCACGTTCCCTTTAGGAGTATTTGTGTACCGCATACTGCCATTTGGATTATGTAACGCCCCTGCTACCTTTCAAAGGTGCATGCTTTCTATCTTTTTCAGATATGATTGAATCTTCTATTGGGGTATTTATGGATGGTTTTTCTATTTTTGGTAATAATTTTGATAATTGTCTTGCACACCTCAATGTTGTTCTTGAGAGATGCACCAAAACAAGCCCTGTTTTAAAATGGGAAAAAATCTATTTTATGGAAACTGAAGGTATCATTTTGGAGCAAAAAATATCAACAAAAGGCATAGAGGTGGATCAAGCTAAAATTGAGTTGATTGAAAAATCATCCCCTTCTAGTGAATGTAAAGGGAGTGAGAATAATCCTTGGACATGTCGGTTTTTACCGAAGATTTATAAAGGACTTCTCCAATATTGCAAAATCTCTATGCAATTTGTTAGTCAAGGAAAACAATTTTATTTTTTATGATGATTGCCTTAAATCCCTATCTGTTATTAAGGAAAAGCTTATAATTGCACCCATAATCGTTGCACCAAATTTGGAAATGTCCTTTGAAATAACGTGGGATAAAAGCTATTACACGGTAGGCACAATTCTTGCTCAACGTCATGGGAACTTTTTCCATGAAATTTACTATGCTAGTAAAGTTTTAAATGAAAATGGGGTGAATTATACAACCACTGAAAAATAATTACTATCAGTTGTATTCACTTTGGAAAAAATTTCAAGCATATCTAATTGGTTTGAAGTGGTTGTTTTTACAGATCATGCAAAGTTGAAATATCTTTACAACAAAAAAAAAATTCTAAGTTGAGGCTACTCCGATGGATATTATTGCTACAGAAGTTTGACTTAGGGATAAGAGATAAAAATGTGTTAAAAATGTTGTAGCAGATCACTTGTCTAGGTTGGAGAACGGAGAAGTCACTAAGAAGGAAAAGAGCATCAATGAAGAGTTTCTGGATAAACACTTAATGGAGATTAGTGAACGATCTTGGTTTGTTGATATGTAAAATTATAAAGCTACAAAAAGTGTTTTGAAAGATTATAATTGGCAGCACAAAAACACTTCTATGAAGAGACTAACCATTATTTGTGGGATGTCTCTTATCTGCGTAAAGTCAATGTTGATGGTTTAATTTGCAGGTGTGTTGCAAGTAAAGAAGTAAGAGATATTATGTGGCATTGTCATAGCTCAACTTATGGAGGAAGAAAATAGGTAACATTTCAAAGCGAGATGAGACTGTTGGGGAATCAATTTTATGGGTCCTTTTCCTCCATCCAACTCTAATATTTACATTATGGTTTGGGTTGATTATATCACTAAATGGGTTGAAGAAATATCTTGTGTCGCTAATGATGGGGGGACACACATTTGCAAAAAATATTGGAAAGTGTGTTGGATAAATATAATGTGAAACATAAAGTGTCTACACCGTATCATGCGCAAACTTGTGGGCAAGTAGAAGTTTCGAATATGCAGCTTAAACATATTTTAGAAAAGACAGTTGTTACATCAAGGAAAGATTGGTCGAAGAAGTTAGATGATGCTCTATGGGCTTATTGAACCACATTTAAGACTCATCTTAGATTCTCTCCTTATATGTTGGTTTATGGAAAGGCTTTTCATTTACTAGTCAAGCTAGAACATAAAGCATATTGGTCAGTCAAGTTCTTAAATTACGATGAAAAAATAGTTGGACGAAACAGATTCTTGAAGCTGGACGAGTTAGAAGAAATCAAATTAAGAGAGTATGTGAATGTTGTGATCTATAAAGAAATAACCAAAAATTATCATGATAAGAATTTGGTGAGAAGATAATTTCAGGTGGGACATAATGTTTTGTTGTACAACTTATTGGAACAAAATTGGTTAATACCATATTCCTTGGGTTTTTATGATAACATAGTATGTAAAGAACTGATGAGTATACTAACATCTGTTCAAGTTTGTAGGACTGTATCATTAAGACTAGACAAAGAAAAGATTGAGGAATCTGAATCTGAAGATCAGACTTTGGCTCTGAAGATCACTTCCGAAGACTCTTCCTCTGATGAAGAACCAGACTTTGAAGAAGTCAACTTTGAATAAAGTCAGCCTCTGGTGACCCATACTCTGAAGCTTTAGAAGCCAAGAAAAGGTCTATGATGTGATCATCCTCTAAGAGTGAATTCTGAAGGAAGGTCAACCTCTGAAGCAGAAGCTCTTCTACCAAGGTAGCTCTGACAGAGTTAGAACTTTTTGATCACGTGAAGACTTAAGGAATAAATATCTTCCTTAATGCTTGAGCCTTAGTAGATCATTCCTCTTGCAGAAAGGTGCTTTGCTGATATGTCTAATCAAGTACAAAGAGATACCTTCAGTTATGCAACTCTAATACAGACTATGAAACTTGGCAATTAAAGAGATGTTACTCTGTAAATATTGTTAGACTTAGAACATCTTAAACACTTATATATTTTAGAAGTTCTTAATTCTTAGAGTCTTTCTAAGTTGTACTCAGTCTACACCTCTGATTGTATATCAAGTTTAATTTTTACCTAAATCTCTTAACAATTTGTTATAAAGTCAAAAGTACCTTGATTTAATGCTTGAGCATTTGAAGTCTTTAGCTTGTGTGCTAGAGCAAGGAAGCCTCAAACCTTTGTGTTTGAGCAAGGAAGTCTTGAGCTTGTAGGCTTGAGCAAGGAAGTCTCAAACTTGTGTGTTTGAGAAAGGAAGTCTTATACTTCTATGTGTAAGTAAATGAAGTCTCTTACTAGTGAGCTTGAGCATTTGTAACCAAATTTGGTTATAGTGGAAATCCCTTGGAAGTGCAAGGGGACTGGACTACTCTCAGGTTGTGAGTGGAACCAGGATACCTGTTTATGTCTCTTGGGCTTTTACTTTACTTTCTTCTGAACTATATTTCGCTGCTATCATTTGTTTACATTTGAGTCAGATTCTGGTTCAGAATCCGATAAAGAAATATAAGAGTTCAGATTCTGAGTGAATCAAAGCTAGACACTGATATGAAGGTTCTGACACTGAACTGAAGGTTCTGACTCTGATCTAAATTAATCAGAAGTAGAAGTTTGAAAAATTATAAGAAAAGGAAACACAATTCAACCCCTTCTTGTGTTTTTCTCACCTTCAGTTGGTATCAGAGCAATGTTTGTGCTAAAATACTTAACAGTGGTGCAGAAAAGATCTTGATAAAAAATACATCTTCCATCATGCCTGATGGTCAGGAAGTGACTAGTCCTGGTAATCTTGGTGGGGGTACTCCTCGTGGTAATAATAATCATTATTAAAGTACATCTGAGAGGAACAACTATTTTGCTATACCTCCAACCTTCAGTGGAGATTCCACTGAATTCAAATGGTTGAAAAGAAAGATATACACTTACATCATAGGTATTGATGATGAATTTTGGGACATCTTGGAAGATGGAATTAACATTTAAGTTAATAGTGTTGAAATGGTGTCTGACAAAAAGTCTCTTACACCAGCTCAGAAAAAGATTTACAGAAAACATCATAGATTAAAAGGCGTCTTAATTGATTCTCTACCTCATTTTGAGTATATCAAAATCATTCATAAATACAATGCTCATACCATCTTTAAATCCCCATGTGCTACATATGAAGGGAATCAACAGGTTCAGGACACCAAGGCTAACCTTATGGTTCAACAATATGAGATGTTCAAGATGAAGGAAGATGAATACATCGAAACCATGTTCTCTATGTTTCAAATTCTTGTGTATGGTCTTCAAGTATTGGACAAAAGTTATACTACCTCTGACCATATCAAGAAGATTCTTAGAAGTCTTCCTGTCAAAATCATACCCGGGGGTAATATCTATCCATAAGGCTAAAAACTTAAACACATTAAGTCTTGAAAGTCTTATCAGCAATCTCCAAAGTCACGAGATAGAGCTCAATGGAGATATTCTGCAAGAAGCAAAAGTCCATTGCCTTGAAATATTTTGCAAAATCTGTAAAGGCTCCCAAAATTTGGAAATCTGAAGAAGCTTCTCAATCAAAAGCTTCTGAAGAAGACTCGGATAATAAGGAGATAGGCTTTATCGTTAAAAGATTTCAATACTTGGCCAAGAAGAAAAAAAAATTCTCTGGTAGAAGCAGTGACTTCAAAGGATCAATTTCAAGAGATAATAAAGATGATCATAAGGGGTGTTTCAACTACAAGAAGTCTGGTCATTTTATTGTTGAATGTTCAAAACTACAAAAGGATAAGGCAAAGAGAGGAAGCTCCTAAAAGGACGGATCCAAGAAGAGTTTCATGGATACATGGTATGAACTTGACAAAGCAGAAGACTCTGAGAAAGATGAAGAGAAATCTGATCTTTCTTTAATGGCTCTTACATCTTCTGAAGTTGAATTTGACTCAGATTCTGGTTGAGAATTTGAGGTATTTTCTAAATTATCTCGTTCTTATTTGATTACCTTTATTCAAGAACTTATGAGTAGGTGTTAGGAAAAGGCCAGACACATGAAGACATTAACAAAGAAATATGATATTTTAAAAGAGGAATTGAAATTTGTTCAAAGCAAGAATGAAACTCTTGATAGAGAACATATTGATCCTGTTAGAGATGTGTGTGATAAAACTCTTGATAAGCATGAAATAGCTCTACAAAAATTTATCTTAACTGGACTTGAAAGAACCAAACTTGCATCCATGATCTATGGTGTAAGTAGGAGTAGAGGACAAGGTGTTTGAATAGGCTCATATTGGTTATCAGAAGAACATTTTTGGAACCAGATTATTCCTCAAAGAACAATCACATCTCTAGATCAAAAGCTACACTAAGTGTTAGTTCTTATGACAAAAAAATATTTATATGCTAGATATCCAGAAGTTGGTGATGCATAACCAAACTCAACTTCTGAAACACATTCGGAGAAAGAAGTTGCTGATCTTTAATCTTATCAGATGATGATTGGTTTGTAGTAGTTCAAGAAGAACTTAACCATTTTCAATGGATTGATGTGTGGTATCTAGTTCCTATATCTCATCAGAAGGACATCATCGAAACCAACTGGTTTTTCAGAATCAAGCTGAATAAGAAAGGAGATATGGTAAGAATCAAAGCTAGTTTTGTAGATCAAGGCTAATTTCGGCTAGAAAGGTATAAGTTCCTCTAAAAACCTTTGCACATATTGCAAGGTTAAAGGCAATCAGTTTTCTCATCTCTTATACTACTATTCTTGATACTATTTTATTTCAAATATATGTCAAAAGTGATTTCTTAAATATAGTCCTTTCTGAAGGAGTGTATGTCAAACAATCTCATGGGTTGAGAACTCAGTCCACCTAGACCTTGTTTTCTAATCTTAAGACATTACTTTATGAACTCAAACAAACTCCAAAAGCTTTGTATGAGAGACTGAGTAATTTTTTGTTAGAAAATGGCTTTCAAAAGGGTTAAGTTGACACTACACTATTCAAAAATACTTTGAATAAGGGAATGTCAATTGTCCAAGTTTATGCTTATGACATAATATTTGGTTCTACTAATGCATCTTTGTGCAAGGAATTTTCTAAGTCTATGTGTAGCACCTCAAATTTTCACCTCCCATTTTGTATATACATTTTCATGTTTAGGTCATTAACATTACATTGTCCACTGCATAGCATTGCATTGTCCATTGCCCAAGTGCAAGTCATCAGTCAAGGCTGGTCAGAAGATCCAGTTAAGCAAGCAAGCAAGTGCAATTCCTATTGAGGCAAAGCTCTAAGGTTGGTTCAACAAGTTCATATGATCTAGGGATCATTTTGAAGTGGTTTGGCCAAAGGTTGAAAGCTCAAAGCTCATCAGTCAAGATGCAATCCATCTGAAACCCTAGAAAGTCAACCAAAGTCAACTGTGCATTCAATCATGGATTTGAAGGTGGGAGATGGTTAGAGAAGCCTCATTCATGTCCATACAAGTCTCATTTGACATTTCAAACATCAACATTGGAGAATTTGAGGTCAGATGAAAAGTTTCCAAAAATAGTAAGTGACCTGTAATTTCAAACTGCCAAAAATGGAAAGGTTTTCTCCTCAAGTTTACATGTCTAAGAAAGCTTCAAATGAAATTTTGTCCAACATGAAAGTTGAATATCTTGCTCTCACCTTTCCAAAAAGTCCAAGAACATGAATTTCTCATGTATGGTTGAAACGTTATGGATCAATCTTTGCCAAGAAAATTTGAAGTTCAAAAGGGGATAACTTTCACACCAAAAGGCCAAATGAAGTGGGATTTTTTGCAACATTCTTGGTTTAACATGAGCTATCCAAACCATGCATTACATTTCATCAATTCTCATCACAAAAATATTGCATTTTTCATTTGAATTTCATTTGAATTTGGAGGGAAAATTGCAATTTGAAAAATAAGCATTGTCCATGCATTCCAACATTGGCATTTGGCTAAAATTGATATTTCAAGGTGAATTAACTCATAAACCGTGCACTGTTCCATTGGATTCATGCACATGAGGTGATTTGGCTAATTTGCTCTTACACTTGCATTTCACTAATTACCATTGCATTTGGCTAATTGAGATTAAGAACTTCATTAGTGCACCATATAAAAGGATAATCAAAACAGAATTTGTGGTTAACACATCAAAATCTCAGATCTAGATCCATTTTGCATTTTTTCACAAACTTTTTCTCTCAACTTTTCATCCAAATTCTGCATAAACCTTGCATTGTTCTTCATTGATTCACCATCCACAAGTGTTATTGGACCTTCTGCAAGCAAGAATTCATCATTTTCGAGCTGAATCAAGGATTGTAGCAAGTTGCATCATCCATGGCAATTGAAGTTTTCTGCACTATCGAGCACAATTGAACCTTGATTCTTCATTCACTCACTCACATAAGCATTGGAGAGCATCTGTTTCCACCTTGCAAGGCCTGAAAACACTGAATTCACTTCTGCAATCTCTTGAAGGTCAGTTTTCGAATGTCACCATTCTTGAAATCATGATATGCGTTTTGTAGATCTTTGATTCATGAGCATGCTGAGCTTTGTATCTTTGATTTTCATTAAGAATTGACGTAGTTATGATGAATTTAAGTTTGGTATACAAAACTTCTTCTGATCGATCTGTGCATGATAGTGAGAATTAGGTTAAAATGAGCTTAGATTAGTGATGTGCTTGGAAAGACGAGTGTGATGATGTATTCGTTTTCGATTTCTGGCATATTTGTTCTTGACCTGGAAATTTTGTGAAGAACACGAAGAATATTTAGGGTTTTGAATCCAGGAGCATGTTTGATCCGTTCCAGCGTGCTTCTGCATGCGTTTCAATGTTAGCGCTCATGTATTGGTTGCATGGAGCCACCGTGGCGTGTTGATTGGCCAGGATTCATTTTCGCTGCCATGTGGACTTAAGTGAAACGCAGCGTTTCACTTAAGTAGCGCCTTGTTTCAAATGCGCACATACTTCGATTCCTGGTTCTAGACAATTCACATTGGCCTTTACATTTTTTTTCACCTTATGCCTCCATGTTCATGTACATGTTTCTATGTGGTTTTTTTATTTTTTCTCCATTTCAAAAATTCATAACTCATTGATGGATTGTCCAAATGAGATGAGGTTTTTGTTGTTGTTTTCCTCATGATCCCTATATTTTTTGATGATTTTTCCAGAAATTATGCACGAATGGATTTTAATTTTGGCTAGGGATTGTGTGTACATATGTTTTCTTGACATGCCTTGCCATTTTGATTGTGAAATGATGAGATTTTATCCAACACTCTTGAACTTTTGCATGCTTAAAATAGACATCCTAATGGTCATTTTGGTATAGAGTTTGCATTTTTCCCATTCCTGGTTGATGAGATATGATCATTTGAATGTAGGTGCGACAATTTGTGTCACACCTTTGCTTGCTTGACTTGTTGGTTTTCATTGCCATGCCAATTCAATGCCAATTAATCTGATTTTTTGCATGATGATACTTCTGGATGTTAGGATTGCTTGTGAATTTTTGTGGAATGTTTGAGTGCATTTCCAATTTGTTTGAGATTTTCTTTGCTGATTGGTCATGTTGAGACTTTTTGGGAGTCATGAATTTGATGATTTGTGAAATGCTTGATGTTTATCCTATGAGCTTAAAATTTTGCACATTGATTTTAGACACTTTGAAGTTAATTGTGGCTTTGGTTTGATACATTTATCATGTGTGGATTCTGTTTTATGCTTGTATGAAGTTGATGCATCTAATTGTACCTTGTTTGAGCTTGTTTTGCCTTGCCTTGCCTTAGTGAATTTAATTGCCATACTTCCACTTATCCAAATGACTTGATTTTTGGTATGATGATCATGTGATGAATGCTGTTTAGCCATGAGTTTTCTGGAGATTTATTGAATCATGTTTGAGTTGATGTGGATTGGTTCATTCTGATTGGTTCTATGAGCTTTGAACTTGCATGCTTTGCACTAAATGCCTTGTGAAATGAAATTGGTTAATGATATGGATATGAGACCACTTGGATTTTGTTCTTATTTGATTGAGCTTGATTCATGCCAATTTTCATGTTCTGTTTTGAATTATTTCTCTCATTTTGACCCTAGGCCTTGTCCTAGAGGTTTGCCTCTCACATTTGAGCTTTGTTTCAGGTTAAAAAGCACAATTGCCATGCTTGATGGTATTCACTCATTTGGAGTTGATCCATTGCTTGTTGATGATTAATCTTGAGTTTGTGTTGTAGGCTTTGAAGCTTAAGCTTAGGCTTTGTGGCTTGCACCTTTGTGCATTGATGCTTGTTTGTCTGCTTGTGTACAGTTGAATGTCTGTTGTCTGTCTGACTTTTGTTTGAGTTGTGTACTGATTATGTTGGATTGTTTTCAGGTACCTTAGTTGCTATAGTTCCTTTGTGAACTTGCTTTTGCTTTGCTTGATAGCTTGAGCATTGAGGTATAATGTCTCTAACTTCATGTAGTCTGGAAGACCTGGCCTGTTATTTGGCCAGGCACCTGTCTGAAGTCCTCTTAAGAGGCAATGCTTGTGTTTGTTTATATTTGTCCCTAAGCAGGAAAAGACCTTTGATAAGGCAATTGGCAGACAAAAGAGATGTGCAATCCATCTCCTGCTATTCAGTTGAGTCATCTCTTTGCTCACACAACTGGTGTTGATGCATTGTGGATATTAACCCAAGATATACGTGGAGTCAGTCATAAGTGTAGAAGGGTTCCAACTTTCTGAACCCACACTTTCATCTGTCTAAAGCTCTCTCAGGCCAGGGATAAGAGCTGTGAGGCACACCCCTCACTTCCCATTTCATCTGCTTCACCCTAACTCTCAATGTTAGGGTTAAGAGCTAACATCACCTGATTCCAGATGGCTTGTGTTTCACAGCCTAACCCTTGTGTGAGCCCACTTTGTCTGTATATAGTGTGTGCTATCTGTGTGATTGTTTGTTTTGCTTGTGCTGCTTAAGTTTAGCCTGCTCCCTGTGCAAGTTAGCTAGAAACCTTCACCTAGGACCATGGTGAATTTGCATGATAACTATTAGGCTCGAGTTAGTCTCCCTTCTAGTATGTCATTTCCCAGTCTCTGGTTAGGCTAGTCCTTTGTCCCTGCGTAGGGGAACTACGTCGCCCTGATCCTCATACCAGATGAGGTACGTAGGCAGGAGATGAGCTGATCTCTCCGGGTGCCCTTTTTGTTTTGCTTTGTGTGTGTTAGGAGATGGATGTAAGACCAGCGATTGGCATTCCGTATCCTCTTGTTGTGTGCTTGGAGTCCGATGTAAGTCCAGCAATTGGCATTTGGTTTCCAGTGTGGGTGTGTTTGGTTCGGAGTCTGATGTAAGTCCAGCGATTGGCATTCGGTTTCCATGTTTGCCTATTTTTGTGTGGAGTTTGACGTAAGCCCAGCGATTGGCAGTCGATTTCCTGTGTTGTTTTGTTTGGCGTGCGTTAGCCGAGCTACGAGTGCTCTGATTCTTCTCCAGTCCGAGAAGATACGTATGCATAGGATGCGACATCCTAGCGAGCACGTTTCCCGCTGTCCCGAACTACGTCGACTCTGATGTCTATGCCTGATAGACTACGTAGGCCCAGGATGCGATATCCTGCCGAGTCAGTTTCTTTTGTTTTCTGTGTCTCTTTCAGCCAGTGTTTGATGTTTGTTTGAGCAGTTTTAGCAACCTTTATCCTTCCTTTTGTGCGTGGATCCCGTCGAGTACGACGGATGCGTAGGGGTGTTAATACCTTCCCTTCGCATAACCGACTCCCGATCCCATTCTCTTTGGTCGCGAGACCATGTCTTTTCCAGGTTTACTTCGAGCGTTTCCTTTCCCTCTTTTGGGATAAATAACGCACGGTGGCGGCTCTGTTGTTTTCGTTTCCCGCCGGTTTTTCGCGTAATGCGACAGCTGGCGACTCTGCTGGGGATTTAGAGAAGTTGACCTCTTGCTGGTCCATCTTCCCTAAGCGAGTCTCTCCTAGCGCTCTCTAGGATAGGGTTTAGGTTGCTTGTGTCGCTCTATTTATGGCATTTATGATTATTATGTTGTATATATGTGCATATCTGTTTGCATGCATCATACTATCATTGTGCTGATCCTGTACAGGTTGGTTCCTCTGTTTGGGGTGGGTGTTCTGAGTGGGGCTAAAACCAGGCCCGAGTATACACCTAGGATTAGTGTGGTCTCGCGTTTCCTCACTTGCTGTATCAGCATGTTGTTGCGACGTGTCACCACAGTCGGACGAGGTTCATTTGAGAGAATCCTTCCGTTTGGAGTTATTCCACTCAGGTTGGATGATCTCATCTGAGCTATTGACTTCGATGACCGTTCTTTCCCGGATCTTTGGTTGAGACGATCTTAAGAGAGCTACAATGGCACACCCGAAAGGGCAAACCCGTTGAGTATCTTTGCCCGATTGTCGAGACCCTTGTCCGCCTTAGGATGACCTTATTAGAATTCACCTGTGAGGGGAGGGTTTGATTCTTGCAAGTACAGGTTTCTGCCAGTGATGATGTGTTGATGATCTTAAGTCGGACTTATGGATCTTTATTTTTGGACGCCGGAGGTTTGACCCTGGTATTGATCAGAGGGTTCCGTTTATTTCGGATCCCTGGGCTGAATTTGAGGGTATTTGCTCAGATGTTGACTTGGGTTCAGATGACTTTGGGTTTCAGATGATTTGTGGTTCCGAGTTCAGGCCAAAGCTTTGATCCTGTGCCACGTGATGCTCAGCTGACCAGTCATGGCTCCATCATTTGCATCATAGCATGTTTATTTTCGAAAAAAAAAAAGAGAAGAAAAATGTATAATAATGCCTGAAAAAAGTTAACCTACATACACATCACGCACATCATACACATATCATTTTGCATAACAGGTGTTCTTGCTCGCGACTTCTCACTCTGGTTCCTGCGTCAGGCAGGATAGCTGATCGAAGACCGCACCGGTATTCAACCAGACTCAATCAACAGAGAAGTATGGATCAAGTTCAGACCGAGTTGGCTGAGATGAGGGCAAACATGGCCCAGTTTATGACGATGATGCAAGGGGTTGTGCAAGGTCAGGAAGAGCTTAGAGCCTTGGTTCAGAGACAGGAAGTTGTGATTCCGCCGTCCAACCGAGCTTCACCAGTGGGTGTGCCCGTTCATGAGAACGTTGCTGCTGTTCCCGTCAATGACTATGTTGTAGGGGATGAGTTAAGGGGGATCAGAATTAACGGACAGCCTCTTGCTGCAGAGACTGTCAATGCCAGAGCTACCCGGGCTCCAGTTCATCATCCTGCTCCGATTGTTGACAGGCAGGAAGACATGTTCACTCTGCTCAGTGATGATGATGAGGTTGTAAGGACTGAAGAGAGGGATAGAAAAGTGGACGCCCTAGCTGAGAAAATCCGTGCCATGGAGTGTCAGAACTCTTTGGGATTCGATGTAACTGATATGGGCTTGGTTGATGGGCTGAGGATCCCTTACAAATTCAAGGCGCCGTCCTTTGACAAATACAATGGCACTTCCTGTCCTCGCACTCACGTGCAGGCCTACTACAGGAAAATCTCAGCATACACTAATGATGAGAAGATGTGGATGTACTTTTTCCAAGACAGTTTGTCTGGAGCGTCTTTGGATTGGTACATGGATCTGAAGAAAGAATCAGTCAGAAGCTGGAAAGATCTGGGTGAAGCCTTTCTGAGGCAATATAAGCACAACATGGATATGGCGCCGAGCCGAACCCAACTGCAGAGCTTGTGTCAGAAGACTGGTGAGAGCTTCAAAGAGTACGCCCAGAGGTGGCGTGAATTAGCCGCAAGAGTACAACCTCCTATGTTGGAAAGAGAGCTGACTGACATGTTTATCAGTACCTTGCAAGGTGTGTTCATGGACCGCATGGGGAGTTGCCCGTTCAGTAGCTTTTCTGATGTTGTTGTCTGTGGGGAAAGGACTGAGAGTCTCATTAAAGCAGGAAAGATACAAGATCCTGGCTCTTCAAGTTCTTCGAATTCTAAGAAGCCATCCTCTGGGGCCCCCAAAAGGGGAGAGAGCGAAACAAATGCTGTGCACCGTCGGAGGAATGTGAACAAAGGACAATATCGTCAGGTTGCTGCTGTGACTATTCCGGCAACTCAAACTCAACAACAGCAGAGAAGGCCAACTCAGCCATATCAACATCAACACCATCGTCCTCAGCAGCAGGCTTCCCAACCTCACAATGGTAATCAGGCCAGTACGAGTAATGAAAGGAGGAAGATCATTTTTGGTCCAATCCCTATGACCTACACAGAGTTGTATCCCTCTTTGATAGAGTGGAACTTGATTACTCCCAGAGACCCGCCGGCTATACCCGTCAACCCTCGGTGGTGGTATAGGCCTGATCAACATTGTGTGTATCATTCGGGTGCTCATGGTCATGATGTGGAAAGCTGCTTTCAGTTGAAGAATAAGGTGCAGGACCTTATCAGATCAGGGATTCTGAGCTTTGAGGACTTAGGTCCCAGTGGTAATCAAGCTTGAAGATAACAAGCCCCGGGCTGGCGGTGGTTTTTCTTCTGAGGTCTTCAACGAAAAGAGTTGTTCAAAAGCAGAGGCTGCTGGTGCAAAGGATTCTGACATTTGTCATCCCTGGTGGGATTTATCACAATTGGGTCACTGTGGGCGTTCCTACAGTTGTTCATAAGTCAGAGTAATAATCACTTTGTTTAAAAAACCCTTCTCCCATGCCAAAAAGAGAAGTGATGACATTGTTGGCCACGTTTTGTGCAATGATATTTTCATTCAAATAAAAGCATGTTAAAACATTTGTTTTTCCATTTGTTTTCCCTTTTCGCTTTTTTGCATGAAATTGGTGATCACAAAAAACCCTAAAAACAAGAATAAAAGCGATCTTTTCATCTGCATAATGATTGTCTTGTTTGTTTTCCAAAAAGCGTTTTATACTCAAAATCATTATGCAGGTTGTTTCTTAAACCCATTAAACATAATGATCCGACGTTATCTCCCAATTTTGAATTCCCTGTATTCGAAGCGGACGAAGATGATGTTGAAGGGATTCATGACGGTATTTCCCGACTTCTTGAGCAAGAAAAGAAGTTCGCTCAGCTGCATCTCGAGAGTCAGCAGAACAGCCAACTGGGGCATTAAAAAAAAACAAAACAAAAAAGGAAAGAGGAGGGTGCAAAATCAAAAAAAAAAAATCAAAAGAAATCCAAATCAAAAGAAAGAAAAAGAAAGAAAGAAACAAAAGAGAAATAGCACCCTCAAAATCCCAAGTTGGCTGATGCTGAATGGATTCAGAGTCGTTACGACCAAGTGAATCCAATCGAAAAGAAGAGATTAACTTCCATGTGTCATGGTCAGTTACATCAGCAGAGAGTGAAGGAAGCATTCGATAAGAAGGTCAAGCCTCGTGCGTTCCGAGAAGGTGACCTTTTGCTCAAGAAAGTCTTGTCTTTCGTGCCCGATTCCAGGGGCAAGTGAACCCCAAGCTATGAATGTCCATATGTTGTCAAGAGAGCCTTTTCAGGCGGTGCTTTGACGCTTACGACAATGGATGAAGAAGTTCACTCGTCTTGTGAATCCAGATGCAGTCAAGAAATACTTCGCCTAAAACAAAGAAAAAAGCAAAATAGCTCGCTAAGTCGAACACCCCAAAGGGCGACTTAGGCAAAAAAAAGGAGCGTCTCGGTGGATTGAAAACCCGAAAGGGCGATCCAGGCAAAAGTTAGAGACATTGAAAAAAAGAATTTGCATCCCGCTAGATTGATCACCTCACACTGGGGCAATCTAGGCAAAAAATTAGGGATTTGGCAAGTAACTACATCCTGACAAGACCGTGTTCTACTCATCCGCCAGGGATTCTCGATTCGTCATCGACTGAAGCTCCGAATACATCAAAAATTCGGAATGGTAGAGGAAAGGTCATTATGTTCAATGTAGCCCTCTCCAATATATATCACCGATTTCAAACTTGTACAGATCTATGGAATCTTGCCATTTGCAGACTACCATTCCATAACATCAATTTGAGATTTTATCCAATTATTTGCACTCTTATTTGTTTCAACTCAACAAATGTTTTGCATGTTTTAATTGATAAAGTATCATTGTTTTCAAAATAAACAAATTTTTCACAAATTGTTCTTAAACAAAGTGAACATTCACAATGATAGAAGGATACTTAGGAGATCCGCAGTGCTCTCCCAAGGGTGGTATGATTACCAACAGGTAAGACATTTGTTCGTATCTCGAGCATAATTGTATCTTTTTCTGTAGCTCCTATGGTTTCTCCTCAGCGAGGTTGCTCAGTGCAGTGTTGGTTGAAGTGGTTCATCTTCATGTCCCCGGCAGCGCAACATTCTTCCTCCAATCCCTTGTTAGCCCTATTGTGGTACATCCTCAGTAGAGTGTTGTTTGAGCCCTACCGTGGGGCGTTCCCAGCAAGGTTGCTGTTGAAACGCTTTTGTGGGCCAGTTCCCAAGCAGAGTGTTTACTGAAGACTTCAACTTTCGTCTCTCCAACAGAGCAGTCTTCTTCTCTCCCCGGCATGGGTGGTTTTCTTTGGAAGATTCGGTACTGGGTGGATTGACATCCCAGTAATCCGGCATGCCCTTGGATAGATCCCTCAACAGAGTTGTTGGCATGATGAGCTTTATCAATGCCTATCTATCTTCATCAGAGATCTGGTTGCTTCTTGGTATCTCTGATCTCCAGCATGAATTGTGGTTGTGGCGTGTCTGCCTGTACATTGAACTCTTCTCTCCGGTTGTGATTGACGATCCCTCCGGAAGCTTCTGGTGGCCTTCCTCCCCTGCAGGAAGATGTTGTTCCCTGATATCCCAATTTCCAGCAGATCGCGTTTGCTCTTTGGTGATTTTGGACTTCCCTCTGGAAGAGTAGTACCGGATGGTTGACTCCGGGATCTGTGTGTTGAGCATGTCTGTTTGTCAGCATTCATCATACATTCCTCATGCATAATGCATACATGCATAATCATAACATTTAGGTACTCATGGGGCATCTGTTGTCGTGTATCTGTTGATGGTTGTCTCCTGCTAATTGGTGGTACAGGCCTCCCCAGTGGTTTCTCCCCTAGCAGATGTGGGTGTGTCTGATCTCGCCATATAGAGTTGACCCCTTAAGCAGAAAGTGTTTGTCGTTTCCTTCTGCAGCTCCTCACTGAGTTATATCCTCGTGGATGACGGTTGTTTCCGTTCCCTCCCCACACATAATGGGATGGGTTTTTCCTATTGAGTTCTTTCCTCATTAGGATGAGTCTTGATTCAGTATGCCTTTTTGGATCGATCCTAAACTGGCTTCCTTGTGGCTGTCTCTTGTGCTTCCCTGTGGTATAAATGAATAGTTGCTCACTAACCGGCACTCATTCATCTTATCCTCAGCGGAGTTTGTTGGCTTCTACCTACGAACCGGTAGTTGTAAGTCCTATCTTTGCGGTCTTCTACCTACTAACCGGTAGATGTGAATCCTCTTTTCTCCCCTTTGTGGAGTCAACCCTTGTGCTCATCCTAGTCGATGACGGTTACTTTTCTGTGGTTTTCTACCTACGAACCGGTAGATGTAATCCCCTCTTTGTGGTTATCATTGTCCAGTTTTCGGTATTGATATTCCTTTCCCCTTTCGGATATTTGCTTTGATTAAGCAACTTTATCCCCAGCGGGTCTTCCCCTTCCTTGTGGGTAATTGCTCTGAGTAAGCAATTTTATCCCCAGCGGGTCCTCTTTCATTCAACGTTTGCTGGTAATGTTTGTGGTTTCCCCTTTTGATTGGTCATTTTTGCATACCTAGTCCTGGTATCCCGATGCCTTTCTTATCGGTGGATTTATCCATTTAACAACCTACAACCCGGTTAGGATAATCTTCCATGCGAGTATGTTATCTACGTTTTGACGGCTATAGATAATATGTCTCATGCGCTCCTTGGTCGAAGTGTTGTTCTTC
The DNA here is from genome assembly GCF_024323335.1 of Lathyrus oleraceus. Lineage (NCBI taxonomy): Eukaryota > Viridiplantae > Streptophyta > Magnoliopsida > Fabales > Fabaceae > Lathyrus > Lathyrus oleraceus. The sequence goes on along the minus strand of NC_066580.1, from coordinate 412,361,260 downwards.
CCAGTCGAGTAAGATTCGTATTCCTTGTGGAATCGAATGCCCATCCTTTAACAAGTTTGCTTTCGCTCTCTTCAGGATGTTGAGTGTTTTGGAACACACACCAATTCACGTTTTCGGTGGATTTATCCATTTAACAACCTACAACCCGGTTATGGATAATCTTCCTTGGGAGTATGTTATCTACGTTTTGACGGCTATAGATAATATATCTCATGCACTCTTTGGTCAATCTTTTGATTGTTTTCTCCAGCAGAGTAAGATTCGTATTCCTTGTGGAATCGAATGTCCATCCTTTAACAAGTTTGCCTTCGCTCTCTTCAGGATGTTGAGTGTTTTGGAACACAAACCAATTCACGTTTTCGGTCGATTTATCTTTTAACAACCTACAACCCGGTTATGGATAGTCTTCCATGCGAGTGTATTATCTACGTTTTGACGGCTATAGATAATATATCTCATGCGCTCGTTGGTCGAAGTGTCGTCCCTCCCAGTCGAGTAAGATTCGTATTCCTTGTGGAATCGAATGTCCATCCTTTAACAAGTTTGCCTTCACGCTCTTTAGGATGATGTCGGTCGATTTATCCATTTAACAACCTACAACCCGGTTATGGATAATCTTCCTTGCGAGTATGTTATCTACGTTTTGACGGCTATAGATAATATATCTCATGCACTCTTTGGTCAATCTTTTGATTGTTTTCTCCAGCAGAGTAAGATTCGTATTCCTTGTGGAATCGGATGTCCATCCTTTAACAAGATTGCTTTTCTAGCCCTCTTCAGGATGATGAGTGTTTTGGAATACAAACCAATTCACGCTTTGGTCGGTCACCTGTTTCATGCCTACAAACCGGTATCCTTGGTGTTCCTTCATGTCTGCTCTCTGTCGTGACCTTGATCCCCAGTGAGCTACCTCTCCGTTGGTTTCGATAAACGTCGAGTTTTTCCTAGTTATCCGTTGATATCTAGATGTATTCCCACAGGTCATCTGTTGATGTCCGTTTACCTCTCCGTTGGTTTCGATAAACGTCGAGTTTTTCCTAGTTGTCCGTTGACACCTAGATGTATTTCTTTCTCCCTTTCGTCCGTTGACGTCTGGTCGAATCCTTCTCCTTCTCCGTTGGTGTCGATAAACGTCGAGCTTCTCCTTCTCCGTTGGTGTCGATAAACGTCGAGCTTCTCCTTCTCCGTTGGTGTCGATAAACGTCGAACTTCTCCTTCTCCGTTGGTGTCGATAAACGTCGAGCTTCTCCTTCTCCGTTGGTGTCGATAAACGTCGAGCTTCTCCTTCTCCGTTGGTGTCGATAAACGTCGAGCTTCTCCCGTTCGTCCCTTGACGTCTGGTCGAGTCTTCCCATTCATCCGTTGATGTCTGGTTACCTCTTCGTTGGTTTTGGTAAACGTTGAGTTTTTCCCATTCGTCCGTTGGCGTCTGGTTGTATCCCTTTCTTTCCAGTCATCCGTTGATGTCTGGTTACCTCTCCGTTGGTCTTGGTAAACGATGAGTTTTTCCCGCTACGTCCGTTGGCGTATAGATGTATCTTCCCCAGTCATTCATTAATGTCTGGTTACCTCTCCGTTGGTTTCGATAAACGTCGAGTTTTTCCTAGTTGTCCGTTGGCATCTAGTTGTGATTTCTATCCCCATTCATCGTCTTGCGATGTATGGATGTGGTTGTACCTTTGAAAAAATCAAAATCCCCAGTAATAAATATCAGATCCCAGTGGACGTTTCCGTTGGTGGATCCCCGCATTGTGCAAATTTCTACGGTTCTTTGGTATTCAATCCCTGTTTACCCTGAAGTCTGACAGCCGTTGCTCTCATCCATTCGGGTTCCCAGTTGATTGAATAGGGGCAGCTGTAGAACCTCAAATTTGCACCTCCCATTTTGTATATACATTTTCATGTTTAGGTCATTAACATTACATTGTCCACTGCATAGCATTGCATTGTCCATTGCCCAAGTGCAAGTCATCAGTCAAGGCTGGTCAGGAGATCCAGTTAAGCAAGCAAGCAAGTGCAATTCCTATTGAGGAAAAGCTCTAAGGTTGGTTCAACAAGTTCATATGATCTAGGGATCATTTTGAAGTGGTTTGGCCAAAGGTTGAAAGCTCAAAGCTCATCAGTCAAGATGCAATCCATCTGAAACCCTAGAAAGTCAACCAAAGTCAACTGTGCATTCAATCATGGATTTGAAGGTGGGAGATGGTTAGAGAAGCCTCATTCATGTCCATACAAGTCTCATTTGACATTTCAAACATCAACATTGGAGAATTTGAGGTCAGATGAAAAGTTTCCAAAAATAGTAAGTGACCTGTAATTTCAAACTGCCAAAAATGGAAAGGTTTTCTCCTCAAGTTTACATGTCTAAGAAAGCTTCAAATGAAAATTTTCCAACATGAAAGTTGAATATATTGCTCTCACCTTTCCAAAAAGTCCAAGAACATGAATTTCTCATGTATGGTTGAAAAGTTATGGATCAATCTTTGCCAAGAAAATTTGAAGTTCAAAAGGGGATAACTTTCACACCAAAAGGCCAAATGAAGTGGGATTTTTTGAAACATTCTTGGTTTAACATGAGCTATCCAAACCATGCATTATATTTCATCAATTCTCATCACAAAAATATTGCATTTTTCATTTGAATTTCATTTGAATTTGGAAGGAAAATTGCAATTTGAAAAATAAGCATTGTCCATGCATTCCAACATTGGCATTTGGCTAAAATTAATATTTCAAGGTGAATTAACTCATAAACCGTGCACTGTTCCATTGGATTCATGCACATGAGGTGATTTGGCAAATTGAGATTAAGAACTTCATTAGTGCACCATATAAAAGGATAATCAAAACAGAATTTGTGGTTAACACATCAAAATCTCAGATCTAGATCCATTTTGTATTTTTTCACAAACTTTTTCTCTCAACTTTTCATCCAAATTCTGCATAAATCTTGCATTGTTCTTCATTGATTCACCATCCACAAGTGTTATTGGACCTTCTGCAAGCAAGAATTCATCATTTTCGAGCTGAATCAAGGATTGAAGCAAGTTGCATCATCCATGGCAATTGAAGTTTTCTGCACTATCGAGCACAATTGAACCTTGATTCTTCATTCACTCACTCACATAAGCATTGGAGAGCATCTGTTTCCACCTTGCAAGGCCTGAAAACACTGAATTCACTTCTGCAATCTCTTGAAGGTCAGTTTTCGAATGTCACCATTCTTGAAATCATGATATGTGTTTTGTAGATCTTTGATTCATGAGCATACTGAGCTTTGTATCTTTGATTTTCATCAAGAATTGACGTAGTTATGATGAATTTAAGTTTGGTATACAAAACTTCTTCTGATCGATCTGTGCATGATAGTGAGAATTAGGTTTAAATTAGCTTAGATTAGTGATGTGCTTGGAAAGACGAGTGTGATGATGTATTCGTTTTCGATTTCTGGCATATTTGTTCTTGACCTGGAAATTTTGTGAAGAACACGAAGAATATTTAGGGTTTTGAGTCCAGGAGCATGTTTGATCCGTTCCAGCGTGCTTCTGCATGCGTTTCAATGTTAGCGCTCATGTATTGGTTGCATGGAGCCACCGTGGCGTGTTGATTGGCCAGGATTCATTTTCGCTGCCATGTGGACTTAAGTGAAACGCAGCGTTTCACTTAAGTAGCGCCTTGTTTCAAATGCGCACATACTTCGATTCCTGGTTCTAGACAATTCACATTGGCCTTTGCATTTTTTTTCACCTTATGCCTCCATGTTCATGTACATGTTTCTATGTGGTTTTTTTATTTTTTCTCCATTTCAAAAATTCATAACTCATTGATGGATTGTCCAAATGAGATGAGGTTTTTTTTGTTGTTTTCCTAATGATCCCTATATTTTTTGATGATTTTTCCAGAAATTATGCACGAATGGATTTTAATTTTGGCTAGGGATTGTGTGTACATATGTTTTCTTGACATGCCTTGCCATTTTGATTGTGAAATGATGAGATTTTATCCAACACTCTTGAACTTTTGCATGCTTAAAATAGACATCCTAATGGTCATTTTGGTATAGAGTTTGCATTTTCCCATTCCTGGTTGATGAGATATGATCATTTGAATGTAGGTGTGACAATTTGTGTCACACCTTTGCTTGCTTGACTTGTTGATTTTCATTGCCATGCCAATTCAATGCCAATTAATCTGATTTTTTGCATGATGATACTTCTGGATGTTAGGATTGCTTGTGAATTTTTGTGGAATGTTTGAGTCATTTCCAATTTGTTTGAGATTTTCTTTGCTGATTGGTCATGTTGGGACTTTTTGGGAGTCATGAACTTAGATGATTTGTGAAATCCTTGATGTTTATCCTATGAGCTTAAAATTTTGCACATTGATTTTAGACACTTTGAAGTTAATTGTGGCTTTGGTTTGATACATTTATCATGTGTGGATTCTGTTTTATGCTTGTATAAAGTTGATGTGTCTAATTGTACCTTGTTTGAGCTTGTTTTTCCTTGCCTTGCCTTAGCGAATTTAATTGCCATACTTCCACTTATCCAAATGACTTGATTTTTGGTATGATGATCATGTGATGAACGCTTGTTAGCCATGATTTTTCTGGAGATTTATTGAATCATGTTTGAGTTTATGTGGATTGGTTCATTCTGTTTGGTTCTATGAGCTTTGAACTTGCATGCTTTGCACTAAATTCCTTGTGAAATGAAATTGGTTGATGATATGGATATGAGACCACTTGGATATTGTTCTTATTTGATTGAGCTTGGTTCATGCCAATTTTCATGTTCTGTTTTGAATTATTTCTCTCATTTTGACCCTAGGCCTTGTCCTAGAGGTTTGCCTCTCACATTTGAGCTTTGTTTCAGGTTAAAAAGCACAATTGCCATGCTTGATGATATTCACTCATTTGGAGTTGATCCATTGCTTGTTGATGACTAATCTTGAGTTTGTGTTGTAGGCTTTGAAGCTTAAGCTTAGGCTTTATGGCTTGCACCTTTGTGCATTGATGCTTGTTTGTCTGCTTGTGTACAGTTGATTGTCTGTTGTCTGTCTGACTTTTGTTTGAGTTGTGTACTGATTATGTTGGATTGTTTTCAGGTACCTTAGTTGTTATAGTTCCTTTGTGAACTTGCTTTTGCTTTGCTTGATAGCTTGAGCATTGAGGTATAATGTCTCTAACTTCATGTAGTCTGGAAGACCTGGCCTGTTATTTGGCCAGGCACTTGTCTGAAGTCCTCCTTAAGAGGCAATGCTTGTGTTTGTTTATATTTGTCCCTAAGCAGGAAAAGACCTTTGATAAGGCAATTGGCAAACAAAAGAGATGTGCAATCCATCTCCTGCTATTCAATTGAGTCATCCCTTTGCTCACACAACTGGTGTTGATGCATTGTGGATATTAACCCAAGATCTATGTGGAGTCAGTCATAAGTGTAGAAGGGTTCCAACTTTCTGAACCCACACTTTCATCTGTCTAAAGCTCTCCCAGGCCAGGGATAAGAGTTGTGAGGCACACCCCTCACTTCCCATTTCATCTGCTTCACCCTAACTCTCAATGTTAGGGTTAAGAGCTAACATCACCTGATTCCAGATGGCTTGTGTTTCACAGCCTAACCCTTGTGTGAGCCCACTTTGTCTGTATATAGTGTGTGTTATCTGTGTGATTGTTTGTTTTGCTTGTGCTGCTTAAGTTTAGCGTGCTCCCTGTGCAAGTTAGCTAGAAACCTTGACCTAGGACCATGGTGAATTTGCATGATAACTATTAGGCTCGAGTTAGTCTCCCTTCTAGTATGTCATTTCCCAGTCTCTGGTTCGGCTAGTCCTTTGTCCCTGCGTAGGGGAACTACGTCGCCCTGATCCTCATACCAGATGAGGTACGTAGGCAGGAGATGATCTGATCTCTCCGGGTGCCCTTTTTGTTTTGCTTTGTGTGTGTTAGGAGATGGATGTAAGACCAGCGATTGGCATTCCGTATCCTCTTGTTGTGTGCTTGGAGTCCAATGTAAGTCCAGCAATTGGCATTTGGTTTCCAGTGTGGGTGTGTTTGGTTCGGAGTCTGATGTACGTCCAGCGATTGGCATTCAGTTTCCATGTTTGCCTATTTTTGTGTGGAGTTTGACGTAAGCCCAGCGATTGGCAGTCGATTTCCTGTGTTGTTTTGTTTGGCGTGCGTTAGCCGAGCTACGAGTGCTCTGATTCTTCTCCAGTTCGAGAAGATACGTATGCATAGGATGCGACATCCTAGCGAGCACGTTTCCCCCTGTCCCGAACTACGTCGACTCTGATGTCTATGCTTGATAGACTACGTAGGCCCAGGATGCGATATCCTGCCGAGTCAGTTTCTTTTGTTTTCTGTGTCTCTTTCAGCCAGTGTTTGATGTTTGTTTGAGCAGTTTTAGCAACCTTTATCCTTCCTTTTGTGCGTGGATCCCGTCGAGTACGACGGATGCGTAGGGGTGCTAATACCTTCCCTTCGCATAACCGACTCCCGATCCCATTCTCTTTGGTCGCGAGACCATGTCTTTTCCAGGTTTACTTCGAGCGTTTCCTTTCCCTCTTTTGGGATAAATAACGCACGGTGGCGGCTCTGTTGTTTTCGTTTCCTGCCGGTTTTTCGCGTAATGCGACACTATGCAGGGTGAATTTAGGATGGGGAATTGAAGCTCTTCCTTAGTATTCAAATCTACCAGAGAAAAGATGGAGTATATGTTCATTAGTCTATATTTATTAAAGAGCTTCTGAAGAAGTTCAATCTTGAACTACAAAGTCATGAACACTCATATACATTTGACATGCAATCGAAACAAGGAAGAAGAAATTTTCAAAGTCTGTCATAAGTTGGGTTAAGGTATGTCTGATTTCTAACTCTACTTAACAACTTCTAGACATGATATTTTGTAAATATCATGTGATAGATTACCAGATTTGTGGGAGCAGTTTGTATCTATTTTCTATGATAATACTGCTACTATTAGTTTGACATAGAATCATGTTCAACATTATAGAAACAAGCACTTTAAAATCAAACTTCATTTTATCATATAATATGTTCAGAAGAGTGTAATAAATACACAATTCACTGATATTGTTCATCAATAAACTGATGTATTTATCTATCCTCTAACTATTAAAAAATTTGATTAAAAATATGAACATACATTTTATTACATAATAGTGATGGGTTCTGAATGAAAGGTCAGAGTCTGATGATGGTCAGAATCTAATGTGATTAGAAGCTCTAAAACAACTTCTAATGAACAGTAAACTCTAAAGCATCTCAACCTCTAAAATTTAGGATTGGATGTAATTGTCTCTGATAGCATATAAGTGATATTTGATCTTATTTTAATATATTTTTCTCACTTATGTGTCACTTATATGAATGTTTCTTGGTCTGATTCAGTGATTTGTCTATTGGATTGTTTTTATCCTTTATATTATGTCATGTTTGCTCATACACTGAGCTATATTAATTGAGAATTATTATGTCTTCTGGTAAAATTAAAAACAGTTATTATTTCCCTAATTTTCTTTACATTGAGCTTAAATGGTTAAAATATTTTTGAAACTTCTCTACCGATGGATCATTCAAAGGAATCAAGAGAAATTAACAAGAGTATTATTGCAAAAAGAGAAATTGATTAAACTTTCATTAAGATTGGAATGATATTACAAGATATTTTTCTACATTATTTTGTCTAAATCATCACTCCAACCTCGAGCCATGAAAGAGGTTTCCTAGTCTATATCTGGCTCATCTTCCTCATCAAAATCAAAGAAGACTACTTTGGTTGAAACCTTCTTCTTCTTCTTCTTCTTGAGCTTCCTCTTCAAGTTTGAATTCTTTCTTAGCTTGAGTGCCTCAGTGAATGTGTTTAACCTAGAAGGTTGGGTTCCTTCACTTCTATGAAGTTGGTGTTCAAATAGTGGTGTTGGTCTCCTTAACCTAAGTTTTCTCTAATGAGACGCTGATCCTGGTACTCTTAGTGGGAGTGCTCATTTTGAAGAAGAGAAAGTGTTGGATGAAGATATGGGGTCTCAACTTATGGATTCATTCTTTTAGAGGATCTTAAGTGTCACATACGTTGCTTATGGAAGTTTAATCACATATGATCTTTAATGCATGATACTCTAGGTTTACTATCTCTTAATTGCAATTATCACTTCTGATTTTTCCAAACCCTGGAAGCTGAAAGGAGTGTGTATGACCGTCTCGAAAAGCGAAGAAATATTTTCAACTTATCTAGCCAATTCTCTATCTCTTGAAAATCGTGATTCAATTTTGGGGGATTGAAAAAGTTATTTTTATTAATTTCTATCATAATTTAATTTCCCATACATTTTTTTCTTCAATATCTTTTCCTTTTTTTAAGTCTTAACTTTTTGTTAATGACAAAAGGGGGAGAAAGAGGATAAGTATCTAAGCATCTGAATCTAATTAATTGACATTGTTTTGTGCTTAATTTCTGAAGAATTGATCTTTATGCTTCAAGGATAAAATTAATTAACATGGATAGGACTTAGGGGAGCTTACAAACCTCACCTTCTGGACTATCAAACTAAGAAGAAACTTACAAACCTCAGACTCTGAAGTTAACATGTTAATTAAATAAATTTAATTAACTTGGATAGGACTTAGGGGGCATATGAACCTCATATTCAGGGGGAGGTTACAAACCTTTAATCTTGAAGCCAACAAATTAATTAAATCAGCAACCATTTGTTCTTAAATACTATTGTTTGCAATCATCAAAAAGGGGGAGATTGTTGGAACAAATTTTGTTAATATCATATCCTTTGATATTTGATGATAACAAAGTAGTTAAAGAAAAAACGAGTATACTAGCATCAGTTCAAGTTTGCATGAATATATCATTAAGAATAAATGAAGAAAAACTTGAGGAATCTGAATCTGAATATCAGCATCTGGCTTTGAAGATCACTTATGAAGACTCTTCCTCTAATGAAGATCCAGACTCTGAAGAAGTCAAGTCAAAATAAAGTCAGTCTCTGGTGACCTAGACTCTGAAGCTTCAAAATCCAAGAAAAGTACTCTGATGTGATCAACCAATGACAGTGAAGTCTGAAGGAATGTTAGTCTTTGAAGCATAAACTCTTCTACCAACGAAGCTCTAACAGACTCGAAACTTTTTTATCACATGAAGACTTATGGAAAAGATCTCTTTCTTGATGCTTGAGCCTTAATGGATCATTCCTCTTGTATAAAGGTGCTTTGATGATATGTCTAATCAAGTACAAAGCAAGTTCAACCTTTTGGTGAATGTCTCTAACGACTATTTTCTCTCGTCTCTATTTAAGGAGAAGAAGGACTAAAGAAGAAATCAATAAGCGCTTATACGACTCTTCTACAAAGTCTGAAACTTGACAATCAAAGAGATGTTATTATGTCAATATTGTTAGACTTAGAACATCTTAAACACTTCTACATTTTAGAATTTCTTAAGTCTTAGAGTCTTACTAATTTGTACCCAGTCTACACCTCTGATTGTATATCAAGTATAATTTTTACCCAAATCTCTTAATAGTTTTCTATAAAGTCAGAAGTCTCTTACTTTAGTACTTGAAAATTTGAAGTCTTTAGCTTATGTGCTAGAGCAAGGAAGTCTTAGACTTGTGTGTTAGAGTAAGGAAGTCTTGAGCTTGTAGGCTTGAGCAAGGAAGTCTCAAACTTGTGTGTTTAAGCAAAGGAAGTCTTATACTTGTGTGTGTAAGCAAATGAAGTCTCTTACTAGTAAGCTTGAGCATTTGTAATCAGATTTGGTTATAGTGAAAATCCCTTGGAAGTGCAAGAGGATTGTACTACTCTCATGTTGTGAAAGGAACCATGATAATTGTTTGTGTCGCTTGTGCATTTATTTTACCTGCTTCTGAACTATATTTCATTGCTATCATTTGTTTACATCTAAGTTAGATTCTGGAAAAAAAATAAAAGAGTTCATACTCTGAGTGAATCAGAGTCAGACATTGATCTGAAGGTTTAGACTCTGATTCAGAGTCTGAACCTGAAGGTTTAAACTCTTATCTAAATCAATCAGAAGCAGAAGTTTGAAAAAGTATAATAAAAGCCAACACAATTCAACCTCCCCCCCCCCCCCCCCCCTTATGTTTTTCTCACCTTCACAACTCTCGACTGATGTTGTTACCTGGTAAGTTGAAATCAAGATGGGTTGGACCTTTTATTATGAATAAGGTGTTTGCAAATGGGGCTATAGAAATACAAGATCTGGGAGATTTGTACATTTTTACCATAATTGGACAAAGGTTAAACATCTATTCGGGAGGTGAAATAGCATCAGAGAAGATTTATTTAGTACATGGTGAGTCTTAGACTAAAGAATCAAGCTAATGACCTTAAAAAGAGCTTAATGGGAGGAAACCCATTAAAGTTTGAATTTCAGTTTCAGTTTTTATTTTAGTAATTCCCTTTCTATAATATTATCCAAGGAAGAGTACTAGCTAGCCTTCATAGAAGCTTTTCCCTTTTGTACTTCTCTTTATTTTAGTTAATGAAATTGTTTACTTATGTTGTTTCTTTCAATTTTTATTTTCTACCTTATCAGTTCCATTATGAAAAAGAAAAAATTATCAAAAAAAGAATAAACAAATATGATCAACATTGAAGTTCTCTTGCAGATTGAAAGTTGATGAAAAAAAGGGAAGTCAACTACTTGTATTCAATCTTCAGATACCCCAGAGTAAGGTTTGAGCTAAATATTTCCATTTCTCACTTTTCATTCATATGAGATTATCTGTGCATTAGTTATTTTCTAGAATTTGCATTGTTTCTACTTCAACTATTGGTCTGATAAATATACACTAAGGCAGCTGTTTGTGAATACTCTGAGCCTTTTTAAGCCATTATGTTTTAGTATGATTAAATATCTTGCTACCACTTTGAGCTTAATCCTTTCTTTTGGTGACATATCCATTTTATATAGCCATTTGACTTGAAAGATTAAATATTTCCATCGTCTTTGGATTTAGCTAGAAAAAATTATTTTTCTTGTCTAATGCAAAAGAATAAGTTTGGGGTTGCTCTTGGAAGTTAGAAACGTTTAAGTTTGGGGTTAGGGCACTAAATAAATTGGTCAAAAAGAAAGAAAAAGAAAAGGCAAAACAAGAAGCTAAAAATGGATTCTTCAAAAAAAATGTGTAAAAGAAAAGTAAATAGGACTAACATAGTTCCTTTTCTAATACCGATTGAACAAGAAAAGAATGATATGAAAGAAACAGACAACATCAGGAAAATTAGGTACCTAAATTCAAAGGTTAAAGCCCATTATCCTAAAGTATCCTACCCTAACATAAGCCACGTCAGAACTTCGAAAAGACCTCAAAAGCTTGTGTTTGAACTTTGATTGCATTTGATAGAAACTTTACAAACTCATTGTGTAATAATTTTGTGCGTTGATTATGTGATCACATTGTCAAATCGAGTGAATATTTGTGAGAAAAGTGACATGTTAAGTACTTGTGTGTTTGGAAGAAATTTTTCTTGAGTTGATTGGATTGAAGCAGGGAATGGAAGTGTTGGTTAGCAAAATAAAAAGGGTAACGGTCATTGGTAAGGGTAAGCATTTTAATTCTGATGAAATGTTTAGTGTACAAACAAGTTACTTGAGGACAAGCAACAAAATAAGTTTGGGATTGTGATGATACTCGGTCATTACATGCTACTTATGGGTAAAACCGATGGAATCATAAGAATAATGAACAAAAGTCAAGATAAAGTATGGAAGAAATGAGTAATAATTACCAAGAGGAAGAAAATTGGGGCTTAGAGAAAATTTGAAAGAAAATGAAGAAATAATGCATTTTTGCTTCTAGAGTTCACGTGGTCGCGGTGCTAACATTGTGGATGCAATGATTTCACATTATAGTCGCAAAACACATTGACGCTAGCGCAATACTCTACAGGTATGACATGCAGTAATTGCTGTGAATATGGTTTTCTACCTACTTTTTTAGGGTTCCAAATTTTTTATAGAGAAAGTGACAACTTGGAATTCTAAAGCAATGATTTTGAGGGTTGTGGAAGTCATTAAAGACATTTATCATTCTTTAATTTTATGTACTCTCCATCTAAACTAATGATAATTATTACATGCACTATGAATAGTTTGGTTCCTTGTATTAGGTCTTTTGAGAGAAACCTACTAGTACCTTGATGGATCAAATGGCTATTTGAGATTAATTGAATTATTTTATGTTATTGTAATTATTTAATTGTTCTTGATTTTAATGTTTTTTTGTGTATTGACGAATGTATAAATTGATATCAGTTGAGTAGGGATTATTGACAGTAAGTCTACCGATCCGATCTTGGGCAATTATTCAACTTTGTAATTAACTAGGAATGGGTATTAGAAGTTGTGGCCTTTGAATTAACACACTTATAATGCATAGTTTAACTCTGAATTGAGCTAAGGAATTGTGAAATTATTGTGTAAATTAGTGAGTTGTACACCAAGGAATTCAGTAGAGTGACCTTGTTAATTCGTCGTAGTTTTCTGATGTATTAGTAATTCATTAATACATAGTTCTTCAATAGGTATAAGTATGCGAGTCAAAATAAAGACTTAATCGCTTTTAATAATTGAATTTTATTTCGTAAAGTTTCTCATTCTCAATCTTAGTATTTCCCCAAACGCAACCAACTTACTTTATGCTGATAATACAAGTGACATTCAAATTGTTGCAAATCCATTTTTTTATGAACCACAAAGCATATAGAAGTTGATTGTCATTCAATCTGTGACGCCTAAGATGATTGACTGATTGCACTTCCTCATGTTAGTATTCAGTTGTAGATCGCAAATATTCTTACCAAGGCTATTCCATGTCCACAACATCAATTTCTTGTTAAAGAATTGATGCTCTTTGACCAACTGTATCAATTTGAGGGAGGTGTTAAAGAGGAATTAATATTTGTCTTTATTGTGAATAATTTATTTTTATAGAATAGAAAATTAGTCATTATGAATTTTAATTAGTTATTATGGATTGTAATATATATATATATATATATATATATATATATATATATATATATATATATATATATATATATATATATATATATATATATATATATATATATATATATATATAATAATATTTTTATGTGAGAACATAAGAATGAATCTGAATCATAAGATTAAAACATCATTTAAGTGACTCATGTGTCATTTTTATTCTCTATGAACTTTCTTTCTCCTCTATTATTCAAATAAATGATTTAAATTAAAATATTATATTTTTTATTTTCAAAATTCTCTCTCTTCTCACTCATTTATTTAAATTTAAGGATTCATATTCATTCTTATATTCTCAAGCCAATTCTTATATTTATTCTTAAATTTACGGATATATATATATATATATATATATATATATATATATATATACGAAATAAAATAGAGAAAGATATCAAGACACTTTTGCAAAGACTCGATAATGCTGGTGTTCTTCAATTCATTATTTTATCACACTTTTCATCCTTTAATAATAATATCCAATAGTTAATCCCTTTGGTTACAAAATTATGAAAAGGTAAAAGGTCCAAGAGGTTTGTTAACAAATCTGTCAGTTGCTGATATGAGATAACAAGTAGTAAATAAAACATTTTTTCATGATGACAAAAAGAAGTTCATCTCATTCTTTATAGAATGGTAATTAAAATAGTACATGAGTTTAGGCTTATACCGACTTGTCATTAAGAATATCAGGGAAGAAGAAAATGAAAGTATATCAATGCAAATAAAAGAAGCGATGTTGTTAATAAGTTTGTGGAGCAGCCTAGATAGTAATCGGATAATAATTTATTGGGTTAAATATGTTTTTAGTTCCTATAAATATGTCAATATTTAATTTTAGTTTCTTTAAAAAATTTCTTCAAACAATGATCATCGCAAATTTGTTTGTCCTTAAAATTAGTCTCTCTCATTAGTTTACACTAATGGAGGCTTACCTGTAACATCTTTATGTTGCTCACATGGATATTTTTATTACTAATTCGCCAACATGGATGTGTTGATAACGTTATCAGATTATCATATAATACTTACCATCTTGAATAAACTTAAACAACTCCAAAGAGAGAGAGAGAGAGAGAGAGAGAGAGAGAGAGAGAGAGAGAGAGAGAGGCCCTAGAACAACAAACCCTTCATCTGCGTTGAAAAATTTCGTGTGGTCCTGAAACAGAGCTTTTTTCGCGTGGTCCCAATAACAACTTTGTCGTTGCCTTTGTTCCCTCCTTTCAATTGCAAGCAAGTGTGGTCCTAGTTAGTCGCATGTGTTCCCAAGTAATTCACTTTGTTGTATATTTAGTAATGGTAGGGCTAGATAAAAAAATCATTATTCTGTTATAATACTGATTTTGTATCTGTATCCGTATATAAGTAGTATATCTACTGCATACCGTATTTGTTTGACCTAATTTAGAAATTTTAAACCTAAGTCAATTTATTGTACATGAAATGGATAAATTTAAGGTTGTTCTACACAAATGGTTGTTTTGCAAAAGACCCTAACATAAGATATGATTATGGGGAAGTACATGCATTTAGTAGTCAAGATCCCCATTATTGATCTTTTTTTAAGCCCGTGACTTAGTGAAAATGATTGACCTTGAGTTTGATTTTAATGTTATTAAAATGTGGGAGGGGGGGAGCAAAAGTGTAGAAAGGATGGTGTGGTGAGTAAAACTAATTAATTATATTAGTTAATTAATTAATATTATATGAATATTAATTTAGTTAGAATGGGTTATTATTATTATTAAATATAGTGATAATATAATAAGTTAATAAAATAATAAGAGTTATAATAAATATTGAAAAGGGGATTGTGGGATAAAAACAAAGAGAACGTAACATTTGGGAAAAAAGAGAAGAAACTGAGAAATGGAGAAGAAGAGGCTAGGGCTCAAGAGGAGAATTCACCATTGTTGAAGGTCAAAGAATCAATTGCTAGGAATTCTAAGGTAAGGGTGGGCTTCTGATTATCTAAGGGTTAACATGATGATGGTGGATAGATTATGTCATGTAGGTTTTGTGCTTTTCCTCTCTATGTTCATGATCATTGTGATATTTGTTAATTGTTGAGTGGTGTGTATAATAATGTTGTGACTAATGTTGGAATGATGAATTGTTGTTGTTAGAATCATGAAATTGATTGGATTGCTTGTTGTCAATGTTGTGTGGTTGATGTTGATTTGAGTCAGAGTCAGATATTATTTATGAATGTTTTCGGTGTAAATAACTTGGGGTTTTGAACATTTGAAAAGTATTTTTTGTGTTAAAATATAGTACAAATGCTTTGTAAGAAAAATGGGGTTTGGGGATGGATTTCAAGTAATTTTTGTTTTAAAAAAGTTGCAGAAAAGTGCTTATGCGACAGTGTAATCAGTTACCAGAAATTGAGTAACCGAAAAAGGGGGTGTAACCGATTACCGGTTTTTGGGTAACCGGTTATCATGCATGTGTGAGAATGTGGGTTGCACTGCAGGGTGTAGTGTAACCGATTACTGGTTTTGGGGTAACCGGTTACACTGGGAGCATTTTCTTGAAAACTTAAAAAATTCATAACTTTTTTTCTGAATGTCCGATTCGAGTGTCGTTTGAAGCGCTAAAAAACTGAGAGTGGTGTACTTTCATTTAAAATTGGTTTTAGTACCTGGAAATGAATATTTTGTTGTATGACAGTGTGGAAATGCATTGTAATGATTCTGTGGCGGTGTGACATAACCTTAAATGCATTGTTGTTGTTTGTTATGTTGTATGTTGATGATGTTGAGATCTATAACATGTGTTTGATGCATGATGGCCAGTATTTGTGGTGTACATTGACTATAGTGGTAGGTTATTGTGAATGATGTTGTTGTTGCATGTATAATATGTTGCATGCATTCATGTTGTTGGACAGATGGTCAATTGTTGGTGAGCCTTAAATCCCACTGTGTGGATTGGGCCGATAGATAATTTTGAAGGTGATGGAATCAATGAGACGTTAACGGAGGTGATGGTAACAAATTGGTGGCTTTGGTCCTAGGAGGTGGGGATCGAAGAGGTGAACCTGAGTGTTCACGTATTGGTACCACAAGTATTGAATCAAGTTGTTAAGTCTCATTGCATTGTATATTGGTTGCATTTGATATTGTATGGATGATTGATTATATTTTTATTATGTTAGATGGTTATTATGTTGCTATTACGTTGTGAATAACAATTATGTGGACTTATGTGGAATTATGTTGTGGAATGGGTGATATGCATGTAATAATCTGATGCTTACTTATTATCACGATTTCCTTTATATAATTATGATATCTCACCCCTTATGTTTGAATGTTACCTCCACGTGGGTAACATGCAGATAATCCACAGTAAGAGCTCAGATGTGAGTGGATAATGAAGTCTTCTGTTTTATTTTTGTGTCGGCGTCTGCTCTGATGTGTAGCACCGGAGAATTGGGAATGTTATGTCTTTTGTTATGTTTTAACATTCCTTATAATGACATATCCTGTTGATGTTGGATATGTTGAGTTAACTGTTTGTTATTGTTGTTTTGCTTCTATTTAATAAAAGTTAACATTCAGACATGCGGTTATTACTACTATTTTTTATAAATGTCAAGTGTTACATGTCTCTCTAATTGATCAAGTTGATTGTATGTTGTAGTGTATCATCCAAAATTTCATGTTGAATTGTTTTACTCTGATTAATGTTTAAAATTTATGCGGGGAAATTTTAGAGTGTTACATAGTGGTATCAGAGCCTGGTTGGTCTATTCGGCCAAGTTGTTGAGTCGGTATGGTGTGACAGTTGAATACTATCAATGTTGTCTCTTTAACCATTGTTGTTGTTGGTGTGAAACAGAAAATGGATGGAAGAAACGATGTTCCTATTTCTGATGCTTTGTAGGTTGTTGCTCAGGCTGTACAAAATCAACCTAATGCTTATGGGAACGACGAGTTCTGATATTTGGGGAAGTTCTAGAGGAACAATCCGCCTATTTCAAGGGTAGGTACAGTCCTGATGGAGCACGGACTTGGCTAAGGGAGATTGAGAGGATTTTCAGAGTGATGGATTGCTCTGAAGCACAGAAGGTGCGATTCGGTATGCATATGTTAGCTGAGGAAGCTGATGACTGGTGGATCAACACTCGTCAGGTGTTGGATGTTGCAAATGAAGTTGTAACTTGGGTTGTGTTCCGCATGGAATTTCTGAGAAAGTACTTTCCTGAGGATGTTCGTGGGAAGAATGAGATTAAATTTCTGGAGTTGAAGCAGGATAACTTATCGGTTATTGAGTATGCTGCCAGATTTTGTGGAACTTATTAAGTTCTACCCTCATTATAGTGAGGCGACTACTGAGTTCTCGAAGTGTATCAAATTCGAGAATGGTTTGCGTTCTGAGATTAAGCAGGCGATTGGATACCAACAAATTAGGAGGTTTACATAATTGGTAAATAACTATAGAATTTACGAAGATGATAGTAAGGCTCGGCCGGCTCACTACAAGGGTCTGAGCGAGAAAATAGGAAAGCAGAATCTGAATTGTGGGAAGCCATATAGTGCTCTAGCTGAAAAAAGGTAAACAGAGAGCTGCTGATGGTAAGAGGCCAAGTGAGGGAGGTGCTCCTACTCCTTTTAAGTGCTATAGGTGCAGTGAGTTGGGTCATCGTGTCAATGAATGCTAGAGTGATGTGAAGAAGTGTTACAAGTGTGGGAAGTCAGGACATCTGGTTGTCGATTGCAAAGAGAATATGGTAACTTGCTACAACTACGGTGAACCAGAACATATCACCACTCATTTCCCGAAGCCTAAGCAAGCTTTAACTAGACGAAATAGGTTCACTCTGATGGGGACTCAGACTTCCAGTGACGACAGGTTGATCAGAGGTATATGTTATATTAATAATACGCCTTTGATTGCTATTATCGATACTGGTGTTACTCATTCTTTTATTGTTGCTGACTGTGTGAAAAGGCTAAGCCTTGTTGTGTCTTCTATGAATGGAGAAATGATTATCGTAACTCCTCCTAAGGGTTCGGTGACTACTACTTCAGTTTGTTTAAATTGTCCTCTATTAATCTTTGATAAGGATTTTGGAGTTGATCTTATTTGCTTGCCATTGGAGAATCTCGATGTTATCTTGGGGATGAGCTGGTTGGAGTTCAATCGTGTTCATATCAATTGTTATAACAAGTCGGTGCAGTTTCTTACTCCTGGTGAGGAGGAAGAAGTTGGTTCCTTATATACTAGAGAGTTGAATGAGCTTTTGGAAAAGGAAGCTCAGGTGTTTACGTTGTTCGCAACGTTATCTGCTAAGAGTCAGGTGGTGATTGATGAATTGAAGATAATGCAGGATTTTCCAGAGGTGTTTCAAGATGACATTTCAGATGTACCGCCATAGAGAGAGGTGGAATTTTCTATTGATCTTGTCCCTGGTACTAGACCTGTTTCTATGGCACCATACAGGATGTCTACATCGGAGTTAGCAGAGTTGAAGAAATAATTAGAAGATCCGCTAGAGAAGATATTTGTGAAACCAAGTGTGTCTCCTTGGGGAGCTTCGATGTTGTTGTTAAAGAATAAAGACATTAGCATGAGGTTGCGTGTGTATTATCGACAGTTGAATAAAGTGATGATTAAGAACAAGTATCCACTTCCGAGTATAGATGACTTGATGGATCAGTTGGTGGGTGCACGTGTGTTTAGCAAAATTGATTTGAGGTCAGGTTACCACCATGTCAGAGTTAAGGATGGAGATGTACAAAAAACGAAATTTAGAACTCGATATGGACACTATGAGTATTTGGTGATGTCGTTCGGTGTTTCTAATGCACTTGGAGTATTTATGGAGTACATCAATAGTATCTTTCATACTTACTTGGATTGTTTTGTTGTGGTATTTATTGATGACATTCTGATCTATTCTAAATCAGAAGAAGAACACGTTAAGCATTTGCGAGTTGTATTGCAAGTGTTGAAGGAGAAAAACCTTTATGATAAGTTGTCGAAGTGTGAATTTTGGTTGAAAGAGGTTAGCTTTCTTGGTCATGTTATTTCAAGTGGTGGTATTGCTATGGATCCATCCAAGGTAGATGTAGTTCTACAATGGGAGGCTTCAAAGTCGGTGACAAAGATTAGAAGCTTTTTGGGCTTGATTGGTTATTACTGTAGATTTATTGAAGGATTTTCCAAGTTGGCACTTCAGTTAACTCAGTTGACCTGCAAAGGTAAACCGTTTGTGTGGAACATTCGTTGTGAGAACAATTTTGTAGAGTTGAAGAAAAGGTTGACTACAACTCCGATTTTGATTTTACCAGAACTGAATGAACCGTTTGTGGTGTATTGTGATGCGTCGTTGATGGGTTTAGGTGGTGTGCTAATGCAAGATAGCAAGGTTGTGGCTTATGCTTCACGACAGCTAAGGATTCATGAGAGAAACTATCCTACTCATGATTTGGAGTTTGCTGCGGTGGTGTTCGTATTGAAAATTTTGAGGCATTATCTCTATGGTTCCATATTTGAAGTGTTTAGTGATCATAAGAGTTTGAAATACTTATTTGATCGGAGGGAATTAAATATGATACAACACAGATGGTTCGAATTCTTAAAGGATTATGACTTTGGTTTAAATTATCATCATGGTAAGGCGAATGTCGTGGATGATGCTTTAAGTCGGAAGTCTTTGCATATGTATGCTATGATGGTTAGAGAGTTGGAAATGATTGAACAATTCAGAGACATGAGTTTAGTTTGTGAGTTGGCACCGTAGATTGTGATGTTGGGTATGCTGAAGATCAACAATGGTTTTCTTAATAACATTAAAGAGAGTCAGAAGTTGGATGTGAAGTTGGTGGACTTGATGGTTGGAAGTAATCAGACTGAAAGTAATGATTTCAAAGTGGATGAACAAGGTGTGTTGAGGTTCAGAGACAAAATTTGTATTCTTGACAAAACTGAGTTGAAGAAGATGATTTTAGAAGAAAGTCATCGAAGTAGCTTGAGTTTTCATCCAGGAGCTACTAAGATGTATCAAGATCTGAAGAAGATCTTATGATGGTCTGGAATGAAGCGAGATGTGGCTCAGTTTGTTTATGCTTGTTTGACTTGTCAGAAGTCAAAGGTTGAACATCAGGAACCTGCAAGGTTGATGCAACCGTTGGATATTCTATAATGGAAATGAGATATCATTTCTATGGATTTTGTGATGGGGTTTCCCAATACTCCGAGAGGGAATGATGTCGTTTGGGTGATTGTGGATAGACTGATAAAGTTGGCCCATTTTATTTCGATTAACATCAGTTTTTCTATGCAAAAGTTGGCAGAGATATCCGTGTGATTGTGAAGTTGCATAGAGTTCCGTTGAGTATTGTGTCAGATAGAGATATGAGGTTCACTTCCAGATTTTGGGAAAGTTTGCAGGAAGCTTTAGATTCGAAGTTGAGGTTGAGTTCAACTTATCATCTGCAGACCGATGGTCAGACAGAGAGGATCATTTAGTCATGCCATTAAAGGACTTATTGAGAGCTCGTGTTCTCGAGCAAGGAGGTGATTAGAATAGTCATTTGTCGTTGATTGAGTTCACGTATAATAACAGTTTCCATTGTAGTATTGGAATGGCACTTTTTGAAGCCTTGTATGGTCGAAGGGCAGGACACCTTTGTATTAGCATGAATCTGATGAGGGTGTAATGCTAGGACCTGAGATTGTCCAACAGACTATTAAGAAGGTGAAGTTGATTCGGGAGAAGAAGAAAGCTTCACATAGTAGGCAGAAAAACTACCATGATAAGAGGAGAAAGGATCTTGAGTTTCGCGAGGGAGACCATGTATTCTTGAGAGTCACTTCGGTGATCGGTGTAGGACGTGCTTTGAAGTTGAGGAAGCTTACTCCTCGATTTATTGGTCTGTATCAGATATCCAGGCGAGCTGAACTTGTTGCTTATAGAGTGGCATTGCCACCGAATTTGTTAAATCTATATGATGCGTTCCATGTTTCACAACTTCGGAAGTATGTTCTGGATCTGTCGCATGTGATTCCAATGGAAGATGTTCAGGTGAGGGATAATCTTACAGTTGAGGCTCTGCTTATGAGGGTTGATGATCGAGAACTAAAACAGTTGAGAGGCAAAGAAATTGCTCTCTTAAAGGTAGTGTGGGAAGGTGCTCCCAGAGGAAATTTGACTTGGGAGTTGGAAAGCAGGATGCGAGAGTCGTATCCAGAGTTGTTCGCATCATGCAAAAATGTTCTAAGTAGGAGAGAGTTATAACGCTCCGATTTTATTTAAATTATTTTTCGTAATTTAATTATGTGATAGTTGTGGTTGTGTTGTGCTGATTGGTGTTTTGATGTGTTGGTTACCCCTGGTGTGAGGTAGTTGCCTTAAAATTATATAAATTAAGGTATTGGAGATTGTGTGAGCAAAAGTGTAGAAAGTGTGGTGTGGTGAGTAAAACTAATTAATTATATTAGTTATTATTTAGTAAATTAATTAATATTAGATTAATATTAATTTAATTAAAATGGGTTATTATTATTATTAAAAATAGTGATAATATAATAAGTTAATAAAATAATCAGAGTTATAATAAAAATAGAAAAGGGGATTGTGAGATAGAAACACAGAGAACGTAACATCTGGGGAAAAAAGAGAAGAAATTGAGAAATGGAGAAGAAAACGCTTGGGGTCAAGAGGAGAATTCACCATTGTTTAAGGTCAAAGAATCAATTGCTAGGAACTCTAAGGTAATGGTGGGGTTCTTATTATCTAAGGATTAATATGATGATGGTGGGTAAATTATGTCATGTAGGTTTTGTGTTTTTCTTCTCTATGTTCATGATCATTGTGATATTTGTTAATTGTTGAATGGTGTGTATGATGATGTTGTGCCTGATGTTGAAATGATGAATTGTTGCTGTTAGAATCATAAAATTGATTGGATTGCTTGTTGTCAATGTTGTATGGTTGATGTTGATTCGAGTTAGAGTCGGAACTGATTTATGAATATTTTCGGTGTAAATAAGTTGGGGTTTTGAACGTTGAAAAAGAGTTTTTTCATGTTAAAATATAGTACAAATGTTTTGTAAGAAAAAATGGGTTTTGGGATGGATTTCAAGTAATTTTCGTTTTGAAAAAGTTGCAGAAAAGTGCTTCTGCGACGGTGTAGTCGGTTACCAGAAATTGAGTAACCGGTTACATTTCTTAAAAAGCACGTTTCTACGCAAAAATTAGGGGTGTAACCGGTTACAGGTTTTTGAGTAACAGATTACCTTGTGAAATAGAAGCTATGGAGGGGGTGTAACCGGTTACCGGTTTTTGGGTAATCGGTTACCGTGTGTGTGTGGTAGTATGGGTTGCACTGCAGGGTGTAGTGCAACCGGTTACTGGTTTTGGGGTAACCGGTTACACTGGGAGCATTTTCTTGAAAACTTTAAAAATTTATAACTTTTGTTTTTAGTGTCCGGTTCGAGTGTCGTTTGAAGCGTCAGAAAACTGAGAGCGTGTAATTTCATTTAAAATTGGTTTTAGTACCTGAAAATAAATCTTTTATTGTATGACAGTGTGGAAATGCATTGTAATGTTTCTGTGGCTGTGTGGCATAACTTTAAATGCATTATTGTTGCTTTTTATGTTGTATATTGATAATATTGAGTTGTATAACATGTTTTTGATGCATGATAGCCAGTGTTGGCGGTGTACATTGACTATGGTGGTGGGTCATTGTGAATGATATTGTTGTTGCATGTATAATAGGTTGCATGCATTCATGTTGTTGGACAGAT
Organism: Lathyrus oleraceus; assembly: GCF_024323335.1. NCBI lineage: Eukaryota > Viridiplantae > Streptophyta > Magnoliopsida > Fabales > Fabaceae > Lathyrus > Lathyrus oleraceus. The sequence continues at coordinate 412,338,437 of NC_066580.1, read as the reverse complement.
GGTCAGTTGTTGGTGAGCCTCAAATCCCATTGTGTGGATTAGGCCGATAACTGATTTCGAAGGTGATGAAATTAGTGAGACGTTAACGGAGGTGATGGTAACGAATTTGTGGCTTTGATCCTAGGACGTGAGGATCAAAGCGGTGAACCTGAGTGTTCACGTATTGGTACCACATGCATTGAGTCGAGTTGTTGAGTCTCATTGCATTGTATATTAGTTGCATTTGATATTATGTTGATGATTGATTATGTTGTTATTATGTCAGATGATTGTTATGTTGTTATTATGTTGTGAATATCGGTTGTGTGGAATTATGTTGTGGAATGGGTGATGTGCATGTAATAATCTAATGCTTACTTATTATCATGTTTTCCTTTATATAATTATGATATCTCACCCCTTCTGTTTGAATGTTGTCTCCACGTGGGTAACATGTAGATGATCTGTAGTAGGAGCTCAGATGTGAGTGGAAGATGATGTTTTCCATTTTATTTTTGTGTCGACATCTGCTCTGATGTGTAACACCGGGGAATTGGGAACATTGTGTCTTTCGTTATGTTTTAATATTCCTTATAATGACATGTTATGTTGATGTTGGATATGTTGAGTTAACTGTTTGTTATTGATGTTTCACTACTATTTAATAAAAGTTAACATTCAGACATGTGGTTATTACTACTATTTTTATAAATGTCAAGTGTTACATGTCTCTTCGATTGAGCAGGTTGATTGTATGTTGTAGTGTAGTATCCTAAATTGCATGTTGAATTGTTTTTCTCTGATAAATGTTTTAAATTTCCGCAAGGAAAATTTAGTGTGTTACAAAACTTACCAAATCAATTAAACCAAATTATAGGTCATTCCAAATTATAGTACATTGCATAACCGAACTGCGTTACATAATTTTTACATAATTGAACAAGAAATTAATAACATTTCAGCATCAATTAAACATCATTACAAACTTAGAAGAACAACAATAAAGCATTCCAACATTTACACTTCAATAACAAGTATATGTTAACCATAAACGAAAATACAAGACAAATTGACTTCAGCTTTCCAGAAAATGCCTCTTACTTCATCTTGATATGCAATATCTTGTTCTTCTTCATCAAAGACTCATACAATTCCTTCAAAGTTTTAGCAAATTGCATCTTCCTCGCGTTACTCTCATCTTTGCTTCATTCTTCATCTACACTTTCATAAACATCATTTCCTTGTGCAATATCATCATCCCAAATGAATAAATTGCAAGTTTCCTCATTTTTCCAAAATGGACATCTCTAGAAAAGTCTTCCTTTATTACGTGTGTTCTTGCAATGGCATGATATCATACGAGCATTACACCCACACCTTCTTCTTGGACGATTGCTCACACTTGTGGAATGATATGATACTGATTTGCTTCTCCTTGATGAAGAGGACATACTATCAGTAATTTGCAGTGACCGAAGTGCAGTTGAAGAAGACGAAGAAGAATGAAAAGAAATTAGGATTCAGTGAAGAAGAAGACGAAGAAAACGAAGTGGAGCTGAAGAAGACGAAGTGGAGTTGAAGAAGACGAAGACGGTGTAAATGAGTTAAGGTTTCAGCGTTTGTCTTTAATATATAAAAAAAATTAATTTAATAAAAATTATGTTTCAAAGAAAAAAAAACACATTTGGCATGCCACGTAAGCCCCCGTTAGTGAAAACTAACAGGAGGAACCAATTTTAAAGACGAAAAAATTTGCAAGGACCATTGTTCGAAGAAACTTTTTAGAGAGACTAAAATTGAATATTAACATATTTATTAATTTATCGAGACAAAAAGCCATTAACTTGGACTACAATTTATGAGAAAATAGAATAACAAAACTTCAATAAACATTAGTTTCTTATCTCCAAGCAATTCAAGAAATTTTTAAAAAATAACCCAATTTTTCAAGGAAATTCCCAAAATACCCCTGGTTTCAAAAAAAATCTCAAACTACCTCACTTTTAGGAGGAGGCGCCAATTCAATTGGCGTCTCCTCTTAAAGATTGAATGGAGGTGCCAATTGGATTGGCTAGGGCACATGCCCTAACCAATCCAATTGGCGCCCATGTGTAATTTTACAAAGGAGGCGCCAATTGGATTGACACCTTAGTGTAAAATGCAATTTTTTGGCTAAATGGTCTACGTCATACATAATTTTAAAATAAGACCAATTGATATTAATAAAATTTTACATTTACACAAATAAGCCTAATGGTGATGACCGGGATCACCTAACAGACCTCTGGTCCCACATCCCCTAGTTACCCTAGCCCGTGGCCCTAACCCACGTTGATGATTTACTAATGGTGTTTGAGCATCTGAGGGGCCAGGAGCGTCACTACCAATTACAAGAGATGCCCTGTTTAGGTAGTCAGATAAGTCGGCATAGTCTTCAGTATGCATCGAGGGTGTACCGCCGTAGCTGAGTTCATGACCCATGCCAGAGTAGTTGGGTTGTGGTTGACTCATTGGTGGGCGACCAGGACGGTTGAATGGAGACATATGTGTGAATGATGCGTCGAGGAAAGGTTGGAAAGGTTGTTGGGGTGTTTGGTATATATAGGGTTGTTGGAGGTTTTGGTTTTGTGAGGTTTGGGCTTCTTGGCTATGGTAGGAGGAGGGGCGGTTGGTGTTGAATGATCGTTGAGTGTTCTGGCTAAGGCGGCTTTGGTAGGGTGATGTGGTGGGTGCGAAGCAATGTTGGGTCTCAGGTTGATGGTCAATTTGTTGGTGGTGGTATGAGGTATGCTCTTGGTATTGGGATTGGGTGTATGGCATGTTTTGGTTGTATGTTTGTATGATGATTGAACGGAACGTTTACGGACGGGGGGTTGTGTGTATCCAATCTGACAATGTTGTTGGGGGTTTGATGTTGAGGTGTCAGGTGTGTAAGTTTGTTGGTGTGGGTCGTACAGGTACATATCCTCGGAGATGAACTGAAAACCAACCGATCTATACCAAGCCATATAAGTATGACTTGGTTTTTCTTCATTTGGCATGACTGTGTCAGTTAAGACATGGTCATGGTGGTGCTTCCATTTGCGACACTCCGATCTTGCGAAGCTTTGCCATGGATTGAAGTTCCATTGGTCGTTAACTTTGCGCAGATGCCATTCTCCTAGGCTTGCTAGGGGATCTGGGATGTTTTGGAGCATACCGAACTGCAACTTCACACGATCACTGTTGTGCATCTCTACATTTGTGAATCATATTATAGGTGTGCATGCAGTCCATACGGCCGCGTCTTCAGCGTTGACCTCATGGTCATGATCCAAATTAAGGTATGGACGCCAAATGAACTGAAATGTGAAAGAAAATAGGATTATAATCTAGGTAGAAGAAGTTAACAAATTATAACGAAATAATGAGGTTATTATCCTTACGTCTGTCGGTCGAAGGTGATCCAACAGATTGCGATACTGAGTAATACAGTGTCTAGGACATCTGTTGTAACTCATACCACGTGCATACCATCTACACCAAAAAGGTAAAAATATTAGTTAGAGATAATAATCTTTAAAGAAGTGAGTAAGTATATAGCAATTTAAACAACTTACTTTTGTGAATACGGAAAAGTGAAAGGGTTGTTGTTGACGGGTGCTAGGGACAGTAGTCTTGACCAACCCCATGCTTGGAGCAAAACAGCACATCCAGAAAATGTAGATGTGTCTTTGTGTGAGTTTTTGCACAAGGAGCTATAGAGATAGGCTAGACAAGCAAATCCCCAACTGTAATTTCCTATTTTATCTACATGTCTAAGTAAAGGTAAATACATAATATGCATGCTAGAACCACTACCTTCGGGAAATAAAAAAGAACCAATTAAAAGCATAATGTAACATCTAGTTTTTATTATTCAAGCATCTTTGGTAGAATGCTCATCTAAGTATAAACTGTTATAGTATGACTTTAGGCGTGAAAGGAGTATACATTGACCTCTTGAGTTATCATCTAACAAATAAGCCTCCAAGAGGTCCATGCAAATTGAATTTGCATAGTTAGTTTTACCATTAACAACCTTACCTTTAATGGGCAATCCCAAAAGCATGTAGACGTCTTCTAACGTCACGGTACACTCACCGGTTGGGAACCAAAATGTGTGTGTCTCTGGACGCCATCTTTCGCATAAAGCAAGAATGAATTTGTTATCTACTGACCAAGACAAAATCTTGCTTATATGACCAAAACCGGCGAGTTCAACATAAGGTTGAATCATCGGGTCCATATGGACATATTCGTGGACCCGAGTCCGGAACCTTGAAACATGCTATAAAAGAAAGAACAAAAAAATTGACTAAGTTGGTATGTTATTAAAAGGGACTCTATTAAAACAAATAACAAAAGAAGAAAACGCTTACATAAGTTGTTATGTTTGCAACCGTTCCTCTATGCGATTCGCCCACTGTGAGGATAGACATTTTGTTGCAGATGAAACTACAAGAAGTTGTGGCAGATGAAATTGTAGAAGAAGTAGTGAGTGATGGTGTGGAAGAAGTGTTGATGGCGTGGATGTATTTATAGGAAAATGGCTTGGAGCATGAAAAGTTGTGTTTGCATGTGGTCTTCAATTGAATTGGAGCCCATGTGCATTTTGTACATGGTGTCACCATTCAAATTGGCGCCTCCATAGGGACATGCATGACACACCTAGGTCTGATTGCTTAGTTTCGAGGTCTGCATGCATGCAAACACAAGGTGTCGCCATATGGATTGGCGCCCATGTGCAAGGAATGAATGGGGGTGCCAATTCAATTGGAGTATGTGTCTGCATGTCTGACACGTGGTTGTCCTCTCTCTTGCATGCTGAACATGTCACTTCTTAGTAGCTTGCATGGTTGACACATCATTTCGGACTAGCTTGCATGTGCGACACATCATTTCGGACTAACTTGCATGTGCGACACATCACTTCGAACTAGCTTGCATGTGAGACACATCACTCACCTATTTAAGTGTCTTACTATCAACATCCAAGACTCAACCCACATTCATCTGCAGCAAGAAAATGATTTTCATCTGCACAATGTCATCTTCACCAACATACAGTGTCAACGTTCACTGCAATGGTGAAATATACGAGTCAGAGTTATACGGTTTTTGTTTTCGAAACACCGATACCATTAGACTTACGATCAAGAGAAATGCAACCTTCTTGCATTTGAAAAAAAGAATACAATCTTGTATAGGATCGGGTATTGTGTCAAAGATCACGTATCAAAATCCAATATTTTTTTAGAACAGTCAATGCAAGTTTTTCCCGCTTAAGGTACATAACGATGAAGATGTTGAATACATGTTTGTTATTCATGAACATTCAGGCTGCAACTGTATTGAGTTGTATATTACTCTTCAACCATGTATACCATCTCAACAGTCTCAAATAACTAGTCAGGATGAATCTGGTGAGTTTGATCCATAATGGTCAGATGACGTCAACCCAGAAGCAGAAGCAGAAGTGGACGACGTTGATGAAGAAGAAGAGGAGACCGAGATCCAGGTTGATCACATGCTGAACAACGACATTGAAGATGATGATCAATCACCTGCAATACCTCCTACTCATGTCTATAATCCGCCTCAACATATGATAAAGATGGATCTGCATGACGATGAAACATCCGAAAGTGTTTTCTATAACCCGTATCCATGATCAGAAGACGAATTAAAGGTGAGAGACATGTTTCGTACCAAAGAAGAATGTGTGCGAGCTATCAAAAAGTTTCACATGAACAACTCTACTGATTTTACAGTGAAATGCACTGATTCGAGAAGGTATATCATCGAATATCGTAACATCCTTTGTAAGTTTCGGTTGGCTGCGTATTACAAAAAGAAAAACGACTCTTGGGAGATCGCTTCAATAGATCACAGTTGCATTGCAACTAACGTTGAACAAGATCACTGTAAACTAAGCGCTGCATTGATATGTCAAGACATTCTGCCGTTGGTTAATAAAGACCCATCAGTGAAGGTGAGTATAATTATATCACATATCAGAACAACATGTAATTATACTCCATCTTACAAGAAAGCCTGGATTGCTAGGACAAAGGCTGTTGAACAGGTATTCGGCAACTGGGAGGATTCATACAAAGAATTTCCACGGTTTTTATGGGCACTAAAAACATATGTCCAAAGAAATGTGCCAATTATGGAGACATTGCCGGCAATGATGCCAGACGGAACCTGTGTTACAGGTAATAGAATCTTTCACCGTCTCTTTTGGGCATTTGACCCATGCATCAAAGGTTTCGCATTCTGCAAACTTATTATTCAAATTGATGGCACTTGGTTATACAGCAAATACAAGGGTACTTTCCTTATGGAGGTTGCACAAGACGGCAACAACAATGTCTTTCCCATTGCCTTTGCTCTGGTTGAAGGTGAAACGGCTGGTGGATGGGGTTTCTTTCTTCGACATCTCAGAACGATGTGGCTCCACAAGCCAATCTCTGTTTGATTTCTGATAGACATGCTGCCATTGAGAGTGCCTACAAAAACCATAACAACGGATGCCATGATCCTCCTTCTACCCATGTCTATTGCATTAGACATATTGCACAAAACTTCATGCGTGCAATAAAAGATAAGAATCTTCGCAAGAAGGTGGTGAATGTCGGGTATGCTCTAACTCAACCTTCATTTCAATATTATCGTGATGAAATTAGACTGTCTAATGAAGACGCATGGAGATGGCTAAATAATATACCATTAGAGCAATGGACAAAGGCATTTAACAAAGGTTGTCGATGGGCCACATGACAACAAACCTTGTCGAATGCATGAACGGGGTATTCAAAGGAATTAGAGATCTTCCAATAACCGCCTTGGTAAGATCAGCCTATTATAGGTTGACTTCTACGTTCACAACCAGAGGTGAAAGATGGGGTGCGGTGTTAATGTCTGGGCAAGTATTCAGTGAGTGTTGCATGAAAGTCATGAAAGAGGAGAGCATCAAAGCTAGCACACACGCTGTAACAGTCTTTGACCGTCATATGCAAAATTTCAGCGTCCAGGAAACAATGGACCACAACAAGGGGAGACCAAATTTAGCCTATGTTGTTAGACTAAACAAAAGTTGTTGCGACTGTGAAAAATTCCAGGCCTTCCACATTCCTTGCTCCCATGTCATTGCAGCGTGCGCATATACTCGTCAAGACGCTTACAACCATTTATCTGATGTGTACAAGGTTGTCACCGTCATGAATGTATATAATAAAAGCTTCTCGGTACTACCAATGGAGGAATACTAACCTCCATATGAAGGTGATATAGTTTGGCACAATGACGAGATGCGTAGAAAGAAAAAGGAAGGCCAAACAGCACACGTATTAGGACAGAAATGGATTCGACGGATAAAATGATAAGATTGTGTAGTATCTGTCGTCAACCAGGACACAACAAGAACAACTGTCCCAATCGAGGAGCATCATCTGGGTCATAAGCTTTTTGTAACATTGTATTTCTGTAACCTTCAATCATTATATATCATAAAGTTTTTGTTACAACGAGGTTCACAACAAACATCAGTACAAAATAAGCTAATTGAAAACTGAAATATTTCTAACTGATTACAACAATCAAATTGATGTCATCTCGACCGAACATCATTTCCCTAGCATCCTTATCAGTCTTCATCCGCACCCAACCAAAGATATTGTCGAGTCTCTCAATACTTCTAATTTTTTTCCCTTCTGGTAGTTTCCCATCTAACCAACGAACCAGCTCCCTCTTCAGTTGCTCGAACGTAGTGATGTTCCAGAATAGCATTAGCATCTGAGGTTTGTCTCTCGCATAAATCACTTTTTCGTATCGGCGACGAACACCAAACATGATTGTCAAATGATTAATTGAGATGTGGAATAATGACTCACACAACACACCTATTTATAACAAAAGAATTGCATTTTACACTGAGGTGTCAATCCAATTGACACCTCCTTTGTAAAATTATACATGGACATCAATTGGATTGGCTAGGGCACAACACATCTATTTATAACAAAAAAATTGCATTTTACACTGAGGTGCCAATCCAATTGACACCTCCTTTGTAAAATTACACATGGACGCCAATTGGATTCGCTAGGACATGTGCCCTAGCCAATCCAATTGGCGCCTCCATTCAATCTTTAAGAGGAGTCGCCAATTGAATTGGAGTCTCCTCCTAAAAGTGGGATAGTTTGAGAATTTTTTTGAAATCAGAAATATTTTGGAAATTTCCTTAAAAAATTGGATTATTCTGATAAAAATTCGCAATTCAAAGCAGTATTTCTATTTGGTTCCTAATAAGCATACAACACAAAGCCAACAAGGAGTTGAAAGAGATACTTTCACTTTAGAAAATGTAAGAGGCTTCTCATTAGGATTAATCGATTTCACATTTTTGTGCAACATTTTTCTCTTCCTATTGATCAAATGCAACAGAATTAGGGACTACATAAGTCTCATTATATCCTTTGATATAATATTTTTCATTCAATCATTACAAAATTTAATTTTAATCTGAACATTGCTAAAAATTTTGCCATTTATCATTTAAGTGGAAATAGATTATTTAAAAGGCTACACAATGAAAGATACAAACAATTCAACTACTTTAAAAGTTAATTTAAACACCAATGTTTATGATTATGAGTAAAAAAATTCCAATAAAACTTCAGAAACTCTAAATAACCCAAAAAAAAAAAGGATAGAGGATACATGATTTCATCATATATATATCACTTCCCTACAACTATAATCCACCACCTCCTCCTCTTTGTAACACCACTTCACAATTCAAAAGTGTGTGTTAGCACAAAGACTGGCCAATCTATACATTTGCATGTTATAGCCATTAGCCTCTTTGTTTTCCATTTCTTCCATTGTGTTTTCCCATAAAACATTGCCAACAGAAACAACTCATGCAACAACTTGGTCTTCCACACTTAGGATAACAACAAGGCAATGAACATTTTGGACAACAGCAACTAGGCCTTGAGCATACTGTGCAGCATGATGGCCCGAAACAATTTGTTAACTTCGGTAAGCGACAACACTTGAAGCAGCTTGGTTTACAGCAACAATCAGGACAGTTGATAGACAAGGAGAAATTTATGCAGCTGCAGCAGCCAGAGCATTTAGGTAACTTGCATTTGAAGCTACAGCAACACTTAATTCCGCGGCATGTACATGCGGAACAGGCGTTTGATTTTGATTGTGAGTCCAGATTTTGTCGGATTTTTTTGAGGCGCTTTTCGGTTGTCATGTTCTCCATTTCTTGGATATATTTGCATAGGTGGCGTATGTAATCAGGGTAAAGCTCCAAGTTGCAGTGACCGCCTCCTTTAATCCACAATGGTTCGTACGACTCGCTTGCCATTTTCCATAATCGGTTACCATGTAACCAATTGACCACGTCGTCTTCTGTACCCTGCAATAAACATAGTGTTGAAGAGATGAAAATGCTATGGCGTTGGTTAATCTATGTAGCGAACCTCATTTAATGGGAAAAAACTCGTTATTGTCGAACATACTAGAGAAAGATCTCAAGGTCTAGCTACCATGGAATTAAAGCAGGACGATGGAAAGTATGCTTTAGCCTTGTACAGTGAGAAACACTGAAACTAGGGAATCATTCACTATGCACAATAATTGCTATGTCTTCTACTTGGTTTAAATGTCGAAAGAAACAACTAGAAAGAGGAAAAACAGAATGATTACAGTGCATCATTTACTTACATGTATTACTAGTACAGGACACTTGACCTTCTTTATTTTGTTGATATTCTGCATGGTTTCGAAAGGAAAAAAATCAGATCAGATGAGATGATGAAACAGAATGTTATATTATATTTTCGAAGTATGTCAATGAAGTCTTTGTTAACTCAAATTCCAAATAACGACCGAGTCTTCCTAAAGGTAGATAAAAATTCTATCAAGAGGTTAAGCTTAATATCATTAAGCAGTTTGATTCCTCTATTACCTTATAAATGTCAAAGCAAAAAGAGAATTTCACATGACAGAGAACTCGGAGACCAGAAAGAATGCCGCTGTGTAGAACCACGCCTCTCAGCCTAGGTAATTTAGCTGCCAGATGCAATGTCGGTCCACTTCCAACTGATTGCCCGTATAAGATCACGTCTTCCTGACCAACACCATATTCGGTTTCAAGGCATTCGTATATCGCCTCTATGTCAGCATATGTGCTGGATTCACTTGGCTGTATAGTTTCAGACTATTAGTATTGCATATAAGAAACAAGGCATTCATAGAATTTATGATAAACATGTTCATAACACAAAATTGCAACCGCAAATTACACTAACTGCTTTGTGTGTATGTGTCAATGACTAAGTGTGCTCGTATTCGTGTGTGATCCATCATTATATTGTAACCGAACTAATGATTGTTGTATTTGCAAAAGAATACACTACCTTTCCGGTAGAGGCTCCATATCCAGAGTAGTCATATCTGCAAATAAAATGTTGCAGAAACAAATCAACTTTTCAGCTTTAATCTAGATAGAAGTGTTGCACCTCAAATGATTGAGGTACCAAAACATTTCATTCTTCCAAGGTTATTTATGTTCATTAATTACATCAATATTCATAATTGTTTCAATCAAGTCCTTATTAAGGTCCTATAATTGAATCAAATTTATAGAGTGGTAGAGTCCAATGTAGTCAAGCACGAGATCTTAATTGAGATCAGTCGGCTTGTGAAAGATCGTAAAACTTGGATTGTTAGCACGGCATGTAAAAAATGGTAATTTCATATATATTTATACACACACATACACAAAATCACGGAAATTATAATTAAGGCGCAAAAAAAAGGCCCATAACGTTTTTTTTACGATCTTGCTTCTAAAAGCTCAATCTTGACCACACCAGCGACAAAAACGATCCTTCTCTGATTGTAGCATTCTCAAGCATCCTTGGCATGGAAGATCGTACGATCCAGCACTCGGTCTTGACTACACATGTATAGTCCAATTGGTAAACTAAATGGATGTAACTCCAACCATTTATGAACCAATATACAAGCTCTACTGTCTAGAATTAATTATGCCTCTTTCAAAAGTGGAAACAAACATTACATTTATTATTTTCTTGAATTCAATTTCTTTGAAAGGAAAACAATTTTGGCAAGTAGTAGGGGTAAGAAAATTAAAAACTTTCAAAGAATAGCAAGGGCTCCAGCACCACAAAACACCAAGAAACTCAATGCTATGTCCACATCCATGTAGGGGTAAAAACTGGAAAACATTAAACTAAGGAGAAAGAAATTAAGAAAGTGAAGCAAAGTACAAAGAAAGTTGATTAGAAAATTGCTACAAACTACCAAGAAGAAAATTTTAGCTCAACAGAATCTAAACATAGGGGATATCTTTAACAATGTCTCAGAATCCATAAATACAAGTTACTTTTTTTCCCTTTCCTTCCCTTTTCACTTTCACTTTTTTTCATTTTTTTGTTGGTTTGTTTGTAGAAGACACATTCTGGTGTCAAAAGCCTCAACTTCATTTACTTTCTACTTACTAGAATGATGAAAAGAAACAGTAAAATAAAAGGCATTGACATTAACATTAACATTAACATTATGTGATACTATAGTAATTTACAGTTTCACCACCAGATCTAAAGCATAAGTCAATAAAATGTAAACAAAAAGCATTGATAAATTTAATAATCTCAGATCTATATACTAAACAAAACCCACTATGACTCAATAAACTATATTTTTGTTGCCTAATTAGTAAGAGAAAGAGTTTAAAAAAAGCCAAGATAATACAAAACAAAACAAGGGTCAGTGTTAACGTGGGAGACATTGAATAGAGTGAAGAAATATGAACAGACAAAAAAGACAAAAACATCAAACACACAAAACAAAAACTCATGTAACAACTAAAAAAAAACAGATGATGAACAAGTGAACAAGCTAAAACAAATTCATGTTTTTTTGTCATGATTAATTAGAAGAACAGAACATTAACAAAAACACTAACCCCATGAGATTAACTCTAAGATTAACTTTGAGTTGAACAAAGAGATCATAAAGTTGACCCAAATCAGCAGCATTGCCATGAGAGTAAAGCAGAGTTAACCGTGCATAAGGGTTCTTAAGATAAAAAGCAACTATCTTATTTCCATGTTTTGTGTCAACAAGAAGAACATCCAATGAGTTATCATCAGGATGAGGAATCGGAGACGCCGTGGAAACCACCGTGAGCTTACCGTCGTCACGGGTTTTGAGCTGATAAGTTGGCGGTGAAGGCGGAAAAAAAGCAAACTTTGAAGCTAACTGAGACACCATGCACCCCATTCACCAACCAACACAAAATCAAACTCATTTGTTGCTTAAAATGATTCTGAGTTCATTTCAAACATGCCCACTTCATCTTTTCACTGTAATAATTTCTGGGCACCCTTCAAGCTTTAAACTTTTTTAGTTGGTTTGTAATGAAGCTAGTGAAGTTGCAGATTATAGTGATGATAAAAATAGGATTTTTTTCGTTTAGCCCCACAAGAAATTTGCAGAGTTTTTCAGAGAGAGAGAGAGAGAGAGGTGTTAATGTTATAGCAGGTGCTAGTTATGGAAGTATGAAAGTGTAGTAGTACATTGAGATGTGGAGTGTAGTGGTGGCAAGAGAGTGTGAAATGGAAATAGAAAACAATAGAAGGACAAAGATTTAATTTTTTAAAATATTTTTTCTTAATTAAGATGAAAATAAAAAATTGGTTTTAATATATTTATTTGCATGACTTCATAGTTGTCAGCCATACAGAGAAACAGGTCTTACTGTATTTCTTCTAACTGACATTTTTATTGGAAAATGAATGATATAGATAAAAATTCACAAATTTAAATATATATATCTATTTTTTTGATGTTTCTGCACAACTATCGATTAATAAAATATTATTACTCTATTAAAAATAAATAAATATTTCTACACAACTATCAACTAAGATAATTTATCAGTGATTTTTGTTTATTGGACTCAAAGATGACTTTAGTTTGCACAAGTGATATGGGTTCATGCGTGTGCAAGTTGAAGGATCTGGCTACTACAGTGATAAAGTAAATAACCTTTTATCGAATATGGCCAATTACATAGTTTACCCTTCTTTAAGATAGCGTGCTGCAGCATTCAAAGTTTTTTCTCTTCCAGTGTTCATGGCGTTAGCATTATTAGCATGAGAATCTAACAGTAGAAACAAATAATTAAGATTTGATTTATGAGTCTTTATTTCTAACAAGTCCTTAATGTCAATTTTGATGGCTGTTTATGATCAATTATCAATGAGATCGGAGACATAATCATGCTTTTGGAGAATAATTCTTGATCAAAAGAATAAAGTTGTGCGGATAATGCGTTTGTAAGGAAGAAAAAGCAATAGTTTCATTATTAGTAAAGACAAAAATTTCATCCAGGTTATGATAATTAAGTGAAATAAAGCTACTTGGAGTTTCTATTATCTTAACTTTTTACTATTTCTTTTACTTATATACCAACAGGGAAAGATTATGATTTGTAAAATAAAATATTTAAAAGGAAATTGAAAGTGACACAATGGACAATGACTAGCAATGGAGGTGTTATTGTTAATTTTATTATTATTTTCAGATTAATTATGTCATCAAAAAATGATCATATTAATTCATGTTCTTTTTTTGGGTTTAAAATGCATGCTCATTTTTTTTCCCAAAAAAAAAAACCAATGTGACTCTTTGAAATCAAATACTAAATTTGTTTTATTTTATTTTATTTGTGTGGACATTTTTACATTTTGATTTGTTGGATTAATCATACCAAAACTTATCTAAGAATGATTAATTGAAAGAAGGAAATGGATGGATTAACGATGGAAAGAAAGAATGGTGGCTTCACACATATATGAAATAAGAGGAATTGAAGAATGGTGTATGTATTAAGAAAAACTTAGTAATTAGTAATTACAAGTGTGGAAATGATGACTATTTATTGTCTAAGTTATTTTTAATAACTTGATAATCATCATAACTTTCTCACATAATAAATTTAATTAATTTCTAATATACACAGAAACAAACAATTAACTTAAACTAATGAATTATTCATAATACATTCTTAATGAATATTCATTCCTATCAAAACCTATAACTCATCAAACTTTAATTACTTTAAAGGTTTTGTGAGAATATCAGTAAGTTATAGGTATTACAATATTTCAATTCAAACTTTTTTTTTTTTGCTTTTATAAAAAAGATAGCGAAAAATCCTCTATACATGTTTGATCCTTCGATGGTTAATATAACATTGGCTAAATCTATAGTTGTTTTGTTGTTTACAAACAATTTCATGTTAAATGCTTCGAGTACCTTCAACCAATCCAAGAACATTCTTCCACAAGATTTCACATGCTTAAGAAATGAAGTTGCACCATACTTAACTTCACATGACGATAATGAAATTATTTAAACACAAAGAAATAGGAGTTTTTCCTGACATGAACAAATATTCATTTGTACTCCTTATATCGTTTTGATCTCTGCCTTAACGCGGGTCAGAATAGTCAAACACTACTTATTTGTCATTGTTATACGCCAAAATTCCATGGTTAACGGTGTCTTTCTTATATTTAAGAATTATTTTAGAAGAGATACCTTTGGTTACTCCATAAATATAATCACTTTAGCATAGTATTACAAATGTATCTTAGTGATCCTATAATTTACTTGAAGATAGTGGCAATCACAAGTTCCTCTTTTGCTTCCTTACTCTCAAATTTCAATATGTGTCACAATTGCATTAAAAAATTTCATGTTGGATTTCTTTGACGCATCTTCAACATGTTTCTATTGGGGCAAGAAAACTCCCTTCTTGTGTTCATGAATTTCATTACAAAAAAATATGATAAATTTCCAAGATCACACATTTCAAATTCATGTATTATATGTGTCTTGAATTTTTGCATTTCCAATTTATTTAAGCATGTGACTAGTAGATGATCTACATAGACAAATGATCAACATTTCTTTCTCATTTGCATGCTTAACATATTCTCCATGCTCTAATGTACATTTTGTAAAGCCTAGTTTGATAAAGAAACTGACAATCATTTTATTCCAGACTCTTGGTGCTTATTTAAAGTCATATAAGGCCTATCTTAACCTAAGAACATTTGTTTCTTGCCCTTTAAGTTCAAATCTTTGTAGTTGGCTTACAAAGACTTCCTTTTCTAATGGTTCATTCAAAAATATTCACTTTACATCAGGTTGGTACATGGACTAACCTTGTCGTACAACAATTGACACCATAATTATGATTGTTTCAAGTATTTCTGCATGTGTAAAGATCTCAATGAAGTATATATCAGACCTTTGTAAAAACCCTCTTGCTTATAGACCAATTTCACATCAATTTGATTCTTATTGTTTGACGAATCTACTAGCTCTCAGGTCTTGTGCTTCCCAATTGCCTTTAATGCCCCCTTTCATAGATGTCAACTTATTCTAATCATTTAGAAGTTGATACAAATTGATTAACCCTGATTTAGCCATCATTTCCTAGTCAATTAAGTCATCATCATCATTAGTTATAACTTAATTAGGAAATATTCCATAATCACTAAACTAGACAGATCTGGTCCTTTTTCTAGTTGATCTTATCAATTCATGCTCAAGATCTTTTATACTTGTTTGAGCATCCTCACGCATGAATCTTGCATTGTCACCTTTTTCTGTATCATTGATATAATTTGGATTGTGATCACAATTCCACATCTTGACTTCATTAAAGAGTACATCTCTACTCTTGATTTTTTTTTTGTTATTGTCCTATGGTGTATATAGTTTATAGGCATCAGTTAAGTCACTACAAAAAAAAATTGTCTGTAGCCACGTGATATTCACGTCACAACGTGAAATATCACTTCACAACACGTTTTTAGCGACGTGACCTTTCACGCGGCAGGAGCACGGGTGGCAACTTTGTTGCCACGTGAAAATTACGTCGCAACTTTGCCACGTGAAAATCACGTCGCAACATGTTTTTCAGCTTTATCTGCTATAATTCAAAGTAGCAGATATGGCAGGTAAGATGACAGTAATTTACGATGTGATTTTCACGTGGCAAGTTGTGAAGTGAAAATCACTTCATAAAGTTTTATTTGTTATAGTCAGAAAAGCAGGGAAGGTGACTTTCAACGTGTTTTTACGTGGCAAAGTTGTGAAGTAAATATCACTTCACAAATTTGTGAAGTGAAAATTACGTCGCAACTTTATTTTATTTTTAAAATAAAAAAATTATTGTTTTACGTTTTAACATATATTGAAATTAATAGTAAAAAATTTAAATATAAATAAATACAAAATAAATAATATTTTGTATTTTATTTTTTAAATATAAAATAATAATAAATTTTGTAAATAATAAGTTTATAATATACTAAAATGAATAATTAATATCTTACAAAATTTAAATTTTAAATTTTAAAATTTAAAATTTAAATAAAATAAATCATATGGATCATCGGGATCGGGAAACTCGTCAAGGTTAAGATTATCGTCATCCTTGTTATCCATCTGTTCTTGACCATCAACTTCTTCATTTCCACCAAATGTTTGATTACCGTTCTCTTGTGATTGCATAAATTGTCGCATCATTTTCTCCATGTCAGCTTGCCTCTTCGTCATTGCCTCTATTTGACGCTGTTGCGCCTCCATTTGGATCTTTAGCGCCGTCTCACGTTGCGCCAACTCGCGTCTCACCTCTGTTAGCGCCAATTGCCTTACTATTTCTAGCATTCCAGGTGTCAATTGTGGTGGATGTGATGTTTCTTCCCCATCTCTAACTCTTTGAAATAAAGCTCTATCCCCTTTTCTCAAGTTGTCGTCTAAAGATCCAGCACCAAAAAAACACTCATTAGGTCCCTTTCCGCCATTTACTAAACCCCAAATATAAAAATCCACATGTGGATTAAGCGGCTCGGAACCTCTTGGAGTATATTGAGGATTTCCAATCAAAAATTGTGTGAGCAATGTCTGACAATCCTCCTACACATACAATAAAAATATTAAGTTAAATATGTATAGTTTAAACAACTTAAATTAAATTAAATTATAAATGAAATATAGTCACGTGATTTTCACGCCACAATATCTCAGTTGCCACGTGAAAATCATGCCGCAAAGTTGCCATTAAATATATATATATATATATATATATATATATATATATATATATATATATATATATATATATATATATATATATATATATATATATATATATATATATATAAACAATTAAAATAACTTACCAAAGCTTTTTTGGTACGTTCGTCAACAAATTCCTCTAATTACTTTGTTTGAGTCTTTATAACCAGCCCATTCATTAGTGGAGGTCTCCCCAAACTCTTACCATAAATAACAAAATTAACTTTAGTTAAAAATATATAATAAATCAAAATATAACTTAAAAAAGTAGTAATAGTTACCATGCGTCGAGCATGTTTGGCAACACTAATACTTCCAACTGCATTAAGGCAACCCCTTTCTCAGATGCTCTCATTTTCTTTGCTTTTTTAGATCTTTCCTTAAAACTAGTTGTATCTCAATAGATAAGAAGTTCATTAAATACTTCTTTCCCTATCCAGTTGGGACGAATATTTTCTCTTTCCCAACGTTTTCTAGCACGTCGTAGCATGTCAGAAAGTCGAAGTGATGTTCTGCCATAATAATTTTTTCAAACCACTTTCTCGTTCATTTTTTCCCACGTACATTTTTTCTGCAATGTCGTATGACATTCAAATAAATAGTTAGATAATTATAATAAAAAAGTAATTTAAACAAAAATAACTTAACAAGTAAATTAAATAACTTAACAAAAATAAATCAATTATACCTTAAATAAATTAAACCAAGCTTCTTTTTCTTCCCCGTCAACATCTTTAAATCTCTTCCAAACTTTTTTATACTTTTGATGAATTACATAACTTATACATTAGGCAGCAGTCGAACTCGGCTCGAAACTAAACATCAATAATTTGAATTAGTATTAAATATAAGTTTATATAAAAAATGGCAATATGTATACTTAAATAAAATTTTATAACTTACGAATTTCCACGGGGCCAAATGTAATATCTTCCATCAATGATATGAACCACCCCATGATTATCATCCTCCTCTTCATGATCGACGTCTTTATCATGCACCTCATGATCATCCTCATTCAGCTACTCATGATCATCCTCACAAGCAGGTATATGTGTGGATGGTAAGGGTACCTGTGTGGGATGTGCGGTGCGAGACACCCCAGACTACATGAAGGATGAAGGTACATGGGGGGAAGGTGGAAAGTTAGATCCCCCAGACTACATGAAGGATGAGGGTACCTGTGAGGAATGTGGACAACTAGATCATGTAGTTTGCTGGTATAGATAGTTAGGTCCCCCAGTCTGCTGGTATGGATAACTAGGTCCCCCAGATGGGCTAATAAAAGTTGGAGCCCCAAATGAACTAATAAAAGCTAGAGCCTTAGATGGGCTAATAAAAGTTGGAGACCCATATGGGCTAATAAAAGTTGGATACTCATGAGGGGAGAGTAATGTCATAAGAGGTTGAGAACTGGTCATGGACATAGGATATACATGACTCTGCGGGGGAGGACACATGACCGACTGAGGTGCCTGACATACTATTACCCTTGGATGTTGGGTCTTCTTACCTCTACCACTACCTTTACTCTTATCAACACAGTCTAATTAATATATATTCATTAACACATTCAATACAAGGTTTCATTAAGTAAAATTACAAAAACAATTTACTCAGAATCTTCATGCTCTTCATCCATGTCATTATCATCATCTGATGTGATATTGTCCTCAGATCCTAACAGATCAAGTGGTCCACGTTTTTTACTATTTTTCGTTTTTCATTTTATTTGATTTATTTTCATTAATTCATATTAAGTTTAATATTGATCCAAAAAATATGAGAGTTTCACCAAAAAAAAAATCCTCTTTCATTTTCTGAATTAAAATTATTTTTTGGATCATTATTAATATTTTTTATAATTTAATTGTTTTTGTGAATATTTTAAATGGTTTAAAAATAGTTTTAAGTTTCCAAAATTAATTATTTTTTTCTCCAAGGTCCTTTGACCTTGTTTGACCTATGATAAATCTCACGGCCATCAAGTGGTCCTCAGCGCACGTTCCATGATGGACATGAGTCAAAGCGTTGCACGAATGGTATTCAAAACCAATGCACAAGATTAAAACATTTCAAAAGGATCTTGTGGTTCAGATGAATGCCAGCATACCACCGGAGCCAAAGCTCCGGTGTCCTTCTCCGATGAGCTTCATCGACTAGTTCACTCACAACCATCACCAAAATTAAAAAGAATGACATGAATTTAAAGTAAAAATGCTTAGGATCTCGAATCTGGCATCAATTTTTCCTAACTCCAAGTATATTGAAAGATACAGGGAGTTGAATTTTGAGGATCATGATCTGAGTTGCTTCGATTTAACCTCAAAACAACTCAATCTTGTTGCCTACATTGGTAGGACTTCAGACAACCAAAGATCAAGAAGAATTATGGAGAATTGAGTGAGAATCGAAGACATGAAAATTTCTGGAAAATACCTTAAATGCAGGTCTGTATGAACATGATCTTGCTTCCAATTACTCTTGATCTTGCTCGGGACACTTGATGGAATGGAAATGAATCAGCAAAAGGTACAGGACACTTGGAGATTTGAATCTCAAAACAGTGAGATTCAAACTCAATTTCCAAAGAAAACTCTCAAGGTTATCCTTTGAATGAGAGGGTTTTGGAGATTGGGATTCAAAGCTGGCGCGTAGGGTCCTTGATTCTGAGCATGGAGGGCTCTATTTATAGCCATATGATTGCTAAATGCACACTTGAAATCAAAGTTCCAAAAATAGCAATGTACATTGCATGGGTGCATGGGCGTGTGATAGGCCCATGTAATCATCTCTTCAGGTCCAAAAATGAGTACTAACATTGTTGAAGTCACATCGGAAAGCCATGCAATTGTGTATGAAAGTTTTAAGTTCAATTGTGCCAAATGGTCATCCATGTTCAAGCCATGCGCAAGTCACTCATACCTTGTCCAAATGGGACGAATTTGGACTTTTTGGAAAAGGTTAGATCATGAGGAACAACTTTCATGTTGAACACTTTTCATTTGAAGCTTGGATCATGATGAATTTTGAGGTACAAGTTGGGAAAATCAAACATGTCAAAAAAGTTTCTAAGTATCAAGCCATATGTTCACTTATTCCACCTTGGCTAGCTTTTTATGTGAGCTTCAAATGAGAAAAGTTCCTTCATCAAAGTTGTAGATCTCTTAAAGTCCTTCAAAGTGGTTACAAATTTGACCTCATTTGGATTTAGTATGAAGGAGGTATGCATTTTTTAAGTTGAGGAAAATCACTTGTTCAATGGCATTGGTCCAAAATGACCTATAATGTATCCTCATATCATATGAATATAAAAGTTGAATTTTCTCTTGCTCAAAACATAAAAGTTCAATTAGACATCTTGAATTTGATTATGAAACTTGTAAATCTTTCATATCATAAAAATTGAGCAAGTTATGGCCTTGGGAAGTTAACCTCCAAATTAGGGTTTAGACAAAGTGACCTATAATCTCTCACCATAAAAAATGACTTTCCAAGCAAAATCAGCTCTAGACCTCAACATGAAAGTTTTTTGGAATATCATTTAGAGTAACTTTTCGCTTGGAATCATTTTCATATGACAAGAATTGTAGGAGATAGGGTCTAGGGAACCCCAGTTTTGATCAGATGAATTCCTCTAGTCAACCACCATGAACCAACTTGCTAGCTTGTCATTCTCTTGACTTTTGGGACTTATGGAGGATCGTATATGCATAAGATGATGAAATTTGAAATATCCCTTGAAATATTTGATCAATTGATGAAGAAGCTTCTTGAAGAAGTTACACAAGATACCTAGATGAATTAGGGTTTCCAAGGCAAACCAATTCCAAACTCTTGATGATTTCTTGATCAAAATAACATGTAAATATCATGGGGATTCATATATGATGCTTAAAGCCATAGTAAACTAATTCTTGATTGAACTCCTGGAATTGAGGGTCTTAAACCCTATATGTGAGCTTGATAGATCAAAGGTGAGCATATGCCCTACCTACAAGAGAATTAGTTTATACAAAGACATATTTTTGGTATTTTGGTTAGTAAAAAAATGATAAAATAAAAAGTATGATACAATCAAATGGTGCTTGGTGATCTCTCCTAATGCAAACCCAATGAATGAGGGGTAAGGAGGATGCCAAGGTGTATTCCCAATGCCAATGCATATGATGAGATAGCATGAGCGATCTTAGGGTCAAAATTGGGGTCTTACAACTGCCCCTATTTAAGGACATTCTAAATGAGGAGATGAAGGTTAAAATCTTCGCATCGACTCAGTAGAATGGGCTTAAATAACAACATATAGAAACAAATTTTGGTCCCTAAGATACCTCATGATGCATATGATATGAAATGTTGAAATAATCTTTGTGGGGAAATGTTGCCACAAAGGAAAAGAATCCGGAGAGACTGAAGGTCCACAGGAGTATAATGCATTCCCTAAGGAAACTCACTATGGGAGATAGAGACTCTGGGGAAAAAGGTTTGTGCGTAGGCCAGGCTACGTCTTAAAAACAACTGGGGGACTTGAGGGTTTCCACGGAAAATAAATCAATGAAAAGACTCAGCCGGGGAACCAGAGGAACATCTGCAGGGGAAACGGGTAAATCAGAACAAAGCTGAAATACTCGAACAAAACATGAAACAACGATTTCACTAAGGAAATACACACTCAAACTCAATTGGGGGAAGAAAAGATCTTCAACACAGAAGGAGCAGAAATCTATTATCCATTACCCGTTACTGGGTAAGGAGATAACAAAAATCTGACAGGGAGGACATCCTCTACCGGTTAGGGTAAACATATCAAGGATGACTCGCTGAAGGCAACTAGGAGGTGTATTCATTATCAGTTACTGGGTAAGAATAAACTGCTGGGGAAAAGCCAAAATAGGATTTAAAACTACCAGTTACTGAGTAGAAGACCACAGAGAGAGAATATTCGTCACTGGTTAAAGTGAACATATCAAGGATAAACTCAAAAGGAAAGAAAATCTGTCACCGGTTAGGATGAACATATCAAGGATATACTTGCCCGGGGAATTCTAGGGAGAATATACATCACCGATTAAGATGAACATATCAAGGATAAACTCTCTGGGGAATAAAATAGGGATTACAACTACCAGTTACTGGGTAGAATAACAAAATGAGAGAATATCAGTCACCGGTTAGGATGAACATATCAAGGATAAACTCAAACAAGGGAAGAAAATATATGTCATCGGTTAGGATGAACATATCAAGGATATACTTCCTGGGAGACGTGGAAACGAATCTGCCGGGGAAACAAGGTTACCTTTGTCGGGTATTGGGCAAAAGTGACAAACATGAGAAGAATATTACCAGTTACTGGATAATAGGCTCTCAGGGGACCAAAAGCATTTATCTAGGTAAGATCTAGAAAGAAAAGGTAAATCAAAGGACTCAACCCAATAAGGATATAACTCAGGGGGAGTGGTTTCATCCAGATAATCAATTGGGGGAGGAAGCAAAAATAATGATCATCCACGAGGAAATAACTCAGTGGGGAAAGAGAAAGGTTAAAGTCTTTCTGCTTAATGGGCTGACACTCTACAATTGAAAGGGGACAGACAAACCACATTTGCATGGGGAAGAAGTAAACCACCATAACAGAGGATCAAAATGAATAATGAATCATGAAATTATATGAGTGTATATGTATATGTATATGTATATGTATATGTATATGTATATATGATGATTATGCTGACAAAAAGATCACAAAGGATACAAGTGTCACTAGTTTGAATCATTGATACAACCCCTAGCCAATCCTCACAGGAGGGAAACAATTGTTGGAGAAAAACAAACAAACGTCTTGAAGGCTCAATCCTGGCTGGGTAAAGCATAAGGAGAGGATTTGCTGAGGAAACTACTACAAATTTCTGCGGGAAATTTTAGGTCGATGCCATATCAAATGGGAGATAACCTTGAAGGGGACAAACGCAATAGCTGCTCAAAATCAGGAGTAACTCTGCCGATTTGCGGGGAATTAAAATTCTGCCGAAGCTGTGTAAACTGTCAAAATAACACGCCTATAACTCAAGGGAGCCCAACAAGCTCGGCTGGGGAAACCAACAGAACTTGGCTACTGAAATGCTGTCGGGGATGAAATAAGGATTACACCCATTGCTTGGGAGGAACCAATAATGCTCCGTATTTTAGGGCTTACCGCTTTTAAAACTACTGTTGATATTCCTTTAAATGATATCGATTACTTAAAATAACTGCTTTTATATATTTAAGAAAATATGATTTTAATTTTAAATTTAATTTCAAAATGCTCATAATAAAATTTAAATCTATTTGGCTGAATTAAACAAGAGTAGAAATAATTGGATAAAAAGCTCAACTTTATTTAATGGAATGGTAGTTTGTAAATGACAAGACTCCATAGATCTTTACAAAAGTTAAAAAATGGTAATTTACATGGAAAAGGGCTACATTTAATACAATGATCACTAATCCTTCTATCAACTTTTGATGTTCACTGTGCTCTTGGCAACTTCATCGGGGATGGTGAATCAGAATTGACTGATTTGTTCAAGAATATCTTCGAAACTGAAGATCAGCAGGATGCAGTTACTTGCCATAATCCCTAATTTTTGCATAAATTGCCCCAAGGTGGGGTACTCAATTTATCGGGATAATTCTTTCTGTTTTTATGTCTCTAATTTTTGCCTAGATCGCCCTTTTAGGTTTCAATCCACCGAGACACTCATTTTTGCCTAAGCTGCCCTTTCAGGTTTTCAACTTAGCGAGTTGTTCTTTTCTTTTTAGGCGAATTATTTCTTGACTGCATCGGCGTTCACAGGACGAGTGAACTCTTCACCATCCATAGTTGTAAAACTCAATGCACTGCCTGAAAAGGCTCTCTTAGCAACATATGGGCCTTCATAATTAGGAGTCCATTTGCCCCTAGAATCTGGTTTGAAAGATAGAATTTTCTTGAGCACAAGGTCACCTTCTCTGAACACGCGAGGTCTGACCTTCTTATCAAAAGCTTTATTCATCCTTTGTTGATAAAACTGTCCATGACACATAGCAGTTAACCTCTTTTCTTCAATCAAATTCAACTGGTCAAATCTGGTCTGACACCATTCAGCCTCAGTCAACTTGGCTTCCACCAAGACACGCAATGATGGGACCTTCACCTCTACTGGGAGCACAACTTCCATGCCATAAACAAGTGAGAAAGAGGTTGCCCCTGTTGAAGTGCAGATGGATGTACGGTACCCATGCAAGGAAAATGGGATCATCTCATGCCAATCCTTGTAAGTCACAACCATCTTCTGGATAATCTTCTGGATGTTCTTGTTTGCAGCTTCAACAACCCCATTTATCTTAGGTCTGTAGGGAGAAGAATTATGATGTGCAATCTTGAAGTCTTTGAAAAGAGCTTCCACCATTTTATTATTCAAGTTAGATCCATTATCAGTAATGATCTTACTGGGCACACCATATCGGCATATAATCTGATTCTTGATAAACCTCACAACAACTTGCTTGGTTACATTCGTATACGATGCCGCCTCAACCCATTTTGTGAAGTAGTCAATTGCCACCAAAATGAAATGATATCCATTTGACGCTTTAGCTCAATCATACCAAGCATATCGATTCCCCACATGGAGAAGGGCCATGGGGAGGAAATGACGTTCAATAGTGTCGGAGGAACATGAATTTTATCCGCATAAATTTGACACTTGTGGCATTTCTTCACAAACTTGCAATAGTCAGATTCCATTGTCAGCCAATAGTAACCTGCTCACAACATGTTCTTTGCCATATCATGTCCATTGGAATGAGTACCAAAGGAACCTTCATGGACTTCAGTCATTAATAGGTCTGCTTCGTGTCTATCCACGTATCTGAGCAGAACCATATCGAAGTTTCTCTTGTACAATACATCACCATTTAGGTAGAAATTACCGCTGACAATAAAGTCCAACAACTTACCAGAACGAACACCAAATGTACACTTATTGAGATTCAAGCGGAGTTTGTACTTCCTCAAATGCTGGAATAGCTTCAACAAATGCTCAACATGTCCCTCTTCATCAATGGATTTAGCAATCATATCATTAACATAAACTTTGATTTCTTTATGCATCATATCGTGAAAAAGAGTAGTCATCGCTCTCTGGTAAGTTGCACCAGCATTCTTTAAACCAAAAGGCATCACTCTGTAACAGACTGTTCCCTAGGGTGTAATGAATGTGGTCTTCTCCATATCCTCGGGTGCCATTTTGATTTGATTATTTCCGGAAAATCCATCCATAAATGAAAAGACTTTGAATTTAGTTGTATTGTCTACCAACATATCAATGTGTGGCAGAGGAAAATCATCTTTCGGACTGGCTTTATTCAAATCTCTATAATCAACACACATACAAACTTTTCCATCTTTCTTCGACACATGCACAATATGGGCCACCCATTACGGATATTCAGCGGTAACAAGGAAACCAACATCAATCTGCTTATGCACTTCTTCTTTGATGTTCACTGCCATATCAGGATGAGTCCTACTCAACTTCTGCTTGACTGGCGGGCATTCTGGCTTCAACGACAATCTACGCTCCACAATCTCAGAATCCAAACCAGGCATGTCTTGATAGGACCAGGCAAACACATCTGAATACTCTCGGAGAAGATCAATCAACCCCTTCTTAACCTCTGGACACAGTTGAGACCCAACCTTGACTTCCTTCACATCATCCTCGGAACCCAAGTTGACTAACTCAATCTGCTCTTCGAACGACTGAATGGCTTTCCCCTCGTGCTCAAGTAGACGAGACAATTCATCAGATACTTCTTCATCACTTCCTTCCTCAGCCTCAAACCCAGGGAATTCAAAGTTTGGCGAAAGAGTAGGATCATTGTATTCAATGGGTTTAGCCACCAACCTGCATAATGATTTGATATTTTGATTTTAGAGAAGTGATTTGGTGACCAGATATTATGCATATGGACAAATTATATTTTAATTATGTTTTTTGTGATTACCATTTTTTCAGAAAAAAGCAAAAAGTAATAAAACATCATAGATGTGGATGAATAAAATTGAATTTTATTAATGATCAAATTTGAAAATGCCAACAATATTCACTTCTCCCTTAGGCATAGGAGAAGGATTTTCAAAAATAATAAAAGCAATCACTTAGAGCGATGCATAATAACAGGAACATCAACAGTAGTCCAATTGTTGCCAGCTTTCCCATGCGTCACAAAATTGGTGCAGTCTTCATCTTCATCCCCCTCGATCACGGCAGCTAAGTGTTGTTCATTACCATGAATAAACCCTCCGCTACGGAAACTGGGTTGCACATCTTCAACTCTAATCTCGGATGAATCTTGTAGGAATCCCAAACCGGCTCTACTCTTGTTCTTGGTGACCTCTACCATTTGGCCCCACTGATCTAAAATACCGTCTTCAACAATCTTCTGAGCGTCCTTGAAGGAAGACATGGGTGCCCCAACTCTCTTTTCCTCAGCAATAAATAGAGCTTGGAACAGAGTTCCAACATCATCCTTAGCTTCTACATAAGAGAAAGACGACAGGTGGCTTACCAACAAAGCCTTCTCCCCACCGACAATAACAAGCTTTCCATTCTTGACAAACTTCAATTTCTGGTGCAAAGTTGACGCAACAACTCCTGCCTCATGTATCCATGGCCTTCCTAACAAGCAGCTATAGGCCGGGTGGATATCCATTACTTGGAAAGTAATTTGGAAATCACTCGGACCTATCTTCACAGGAAGGTCCACTTCACCAATCACAGTCTTACGAGAAGCATCAAATGCCTTGACGATCATGCCACTATATCTCATCGAAGCTCCTTGATATGACAATCTAGAAAGAGTTAATTTGGGAAGAACATTCGATGAAGAACCGGTGTCAACCAAGACTTTGGACAGGGCGTCCTTCTTGCAATTCATCGAAATGTGCAACGCTGGATTGTGATTTCTACCCTCCTCAGGAAGTTCCTCATCACAGAAGCTCAAGTTGTTGCAGGAAGTGATGTTAGCCACAATATGATCGAACTGATCAACCGTTACATCATGATCTACATAAGCTTGCTCCAATACCTTTTGTAATGCTTCTCTGTGCGCTTCAGAATTCATAAGTAGAGACAACACTGAAATTTTGGAAGGGGTTTGGAGCAACTGATCCACCACATTAAACTCGCTCTTCTTAATCAACTGGAGTACCTCATCATCATCATTAGGCTTCAAATTGCTGGATTCACCAAACTGACACTTTGGAGCGCTAATCGGATTAACTGCAGGCACTTCAACACTCTTACTGGCAGATACATCTTCTACATTCTTTGGGAACACTGGCCCAAAAACACGACCGCCACGGGTCACCTTCGTAACATCAGCAATGCTCACAATAGAATTGGTCGTAGGTAATGGAACCTCTTGACCATTCTCTAACATAGTCGCATTATGCTGGTACGGAACAATCTTATCAGATGCATACGGGACTGGACCCGCTAACTGATCGCTCGACTGTGTGAGTCGAGAATGGGATACAAACTGCAAGTGCACAGTTCTATCGCGTAGTTTTAAAAGATATCGATCCCACAGGGACTTATGAATCGATATACCGTTATCTAAGGTTACTACGTAAATCTAAGGTGAAAATGTTTGATTGTTTGGGGAAAAACTAAGAGCTAAACTAAGATCTAGATTAAATATTAATAAAACGGATATCGGTATGTAGTTCGTCAAAACTAGGGAATCAAGTCTTTGTCGGTTTCTTGGTTTTAAAATGAATCGTTTCGGTTAACTTTATTGGTTAAAGGTTTTATCTCAAACTCTCGCTCTGTTGAATAAACCATGATTTTATATTAATGTAGCTGTCACTTATAATTAAGTCAAAAATCATATTTTGAAAACAATAAAGTTGCAGAAACTCCTTTTAAGAAAACACTGACCGTTTTAAACACCCTTATCTCAAACTCTCGCTCTGTTGACTTAGGTTATATAATCAAATCCAAATGCTTAACTCTCGTCCTCACATTCAATCTTTAAAAATACTTTTTGGAAAAGGTCAGAATTTAATTAACTCTAAAACTTGCTCTCGCCCTGATCTAGAATTAATGCCTAACTTACACTGTCCAGTTAAAATCTCAAACTCTCGCTCTATTGGTTTTAACTTCTTTATGTCTTTTACTTTTGTAAAAAATCTTGTTATTAAACCTGTAAGTTGAGACCGTAAAAAGATTGATTTTGATTTTAAGTTTAGATAGACCGACTCAGTCTTGATCCCTTATTCTGCTTACTTTACATACCGATACCTGGGCAAATTAGCCAGACATGCTAAATAAATAAGAATTTATATCATGCATAAACAGACTCATTCCAGGCAGATAATATAGATAAATAATAAAACAAAATATTAAATAATGATTAAAGAACCTGAATGCGTAATACAATAGTCTTGAACACTCCACTACAAGCCGGTAGGATTTGTTCTTGGATTCTTCAATTAAACAGTAAATTAAATCAAGGAAATAAAACTGGAATATAACGTAAGGTTAAATCCGGTATAAAGTTGCACAATAGTTTCCGGTGTAGAAACTATTATGCGAAAAATATCTAAAAGCTAAAATGGGAAAGGTAAATTTGCAAGGGAAAAAGAATGTAAAGCTTGCAAAAGAAATAAATAAAATAAACAATGCTGGAAAAGAAAAAATAAGCAAAAGCGTGAAAAGAAAATTTGGCAGAGCTTCGGCAATATGAGCGTGGAAAAAACCGAGAGACCTTTAGGTTTTTGAGATGGTTATTTATAATAGTGTTGGCAACTGCTTTCCGTTTCTCCCATTCTTCAACGTGGCTACATGCACGGCGTGGATATAGGAGACCAACTTCTCAACGTTCTTCTTCCAGTCTTTCTGAGGGCGTTACTTGCGCCAAAAAGGTAGTGGAATTGTGTGACGCCCGTCACACTATGTGTGACGTCCGTCACAAGGCTGTTTTGCGTGACGCTCGTCACGCACCCTGTGACGTCCGTCACAGGCACAACGTTGGTGACTTGTGCGCTTTGGGCTGGGCTTTGGCATTTGGTCCCTTTTCTCTCCTTTTTGCACCTCCTTTTCTTCCCTTTTTCACTTTTGCTTCAAAATGGATACCTGACATAAATAGCAAGGAAATACTGCATAATATCTGATAAAATGAGATAAACTAAAGTGAATGATAATATAATCTAATTGAATTAAGTCTTAAAATGTGATATAATTTCGTGTTATCAAACTCCCCCATACTTAAATCTTTGCTTGTCCTCAAGCAAAATTCAGTATAGAACTTGTTAAAAGTTTTAGCCAGATGAAATTTCAAAGCACACATCAATTCGTACTAGGTTGCGAATGGATTTTCGTTTAGGAGGACTTGAGTTTAATCTTGACATAAACAACTACCGTTATAACTTAGATAACCCTACCTTATGCAAATCAGTTCAAGTACCCTATGATAGCTATCCTGGTTCCTTTAGTCTTATTTTACCCGTTTTCATTCTAGCGAAATCACATTAAGCCCTTTATCTTTTCGCGCACATAGTGGAGTAACCGGTTAGTGATTATGATCCGCTTTTAGCTAGAAGTTCTGGTACATAAGTCGGATAACTTCATTATTCAGTCCATTGCAAATTGCGGGGGATCGAACCGTAGTCCGCCCTACCAAGTTCAGT
This sequence comes from Lathyrus oleraceus, assembly GCF_024323335.1. Classification (NCBI taxonomy): domain Eukaryota; kingdom Viridiplantae; phylum Streptophyta; class Magnoliopsida; order Fabales; family Fabaceae; genus Lathyrus; species Lathyrus oleraceus. The sequence goes on along the minus strand of NC_066580.1, from coordinate 412,308,508 downwards.
ACCAGATACCTACTGAACCAACTCATAATGGATTTTTCATATTGTGTTTTTGCATGATCTGCAACTTTTAGATTAAATGATCTGGTAAGGATCACCTAATTTAATCAGTGCATTTCCTGATATATTCATATATTTTATGTTACTTTGGGGATCATTCACTTATATTCATCGGCTCTCCACGTAGTTTGCTATTAAGACGGTGCTGACTTCTCGTATAAACTACTCGGGGTTGTTATAAAACTAAAAGTTCGAGGAATCGGTATAATAGGTACTTATCCTGATCTAACATATTGAGGTTCTCAGAGCGTTGTTATGGTAATGATTTTGTTTTGATTTCACTCAAGTTTTATAAAGTAAGCAACCTTTATACTTATTGGGTGTGTTAAAAAAAAATTTTGTTATGGCTCAAGAAAATTGAGGGAATGGATAATAGAAATTTTCACACTCGGACTTAACTTAAAATGATTTTTTTTTTTTTTTTTTTTTTTTTTTTTTTTTTTAGATAATAAGAAAGGGAAATAACAATGAAAGGGAAGGTAACATACTTGAAAAATGGAAATAGGAAGAATATTGTTTCCCCCCCATACTTAAACTAAACATTGTCCTCAATGTTTTAAGGAAATGAAATACAAGATGGAAAGGAAAAAGAAACTACAACTAAGGTTGTCTTCCGCCTCTGGTTCTTGGACCTGGTGATCTCTGACGTAAGTCTAAGTTGTCGAACCTGCTGAACAACTCAGTAAACCGCTGGTCGGTTATGGCATTCCGAGCATCCTGTTGCTGTTGCATTTGATGCATCATCTGCATCATTTCGACATTCTGTGCCTGCATACCATCGATAGCATCCATAATGTCGTCGTTGGTTGCAGGCCTTCTTCGTCGACGACGTTGGGAGGATGGGCCAGTTGCATTACCGGAAGGGTTGAGCGGGACTGACTGTTGTGTAGGAGGAGGATCACCTTGCTCCATTGCTTCAAACTCGTCTGTGGGCGGGTTTGTTTGTGAAGGCTCGGTGGCTTCGGGAGCGTTTAGATCATAGAGGTGGCGGTCGGGGTTTGTGACATCAGTTAGGGCGATATTTGGTAGAACAACGCTTGGGACTGCCTGGTTGTTCACCATAAGATAATATCCTCCGCCTACTCTGTTCTTAATCAGGCGGCTGGATCGACAGTAGCTGATATCCATAGATAGGGGAGGTAGAGATTCTAAAGTTTGGAGTTTATCCCCTAGGTTTAGGCCAAGTGCTATGGTGGTTATTAATCCACCAATCATAAAAGGTTGCCGGCCTCTAGCACATAAGGTGCGGATATGATGAAATAGAAAGGAGGCGGCGTTTACCTTAGTATCTGGTTCGAAGACGCATTGGAGGAAAAATAGCTCCTTTGAGTTGACCTTGTTGTTGTTTGGTCGTCCAAAAACTGTGTTTTGCAAGATGCGGATAAAGTACCGGATAGTTGGGTTATGTATATGGGAAAGAAGGAGCTCTTCCCAGTTGTAGGCATCTATACCGGTAATTTTCTTAAAAAGGCCAAAAACGTCAACTGTGTTCCAGTTTGAGTTTGGAGGGATTCTGGGGTGTACCTGACCTTCTATGGGAAATTGTAACATGGTACTCAATTGGTTTTGGGTTAGAGAGTACTCGGTGTTAAACATACGGAAGGTTGCCGTACCGGTTAGAAATTCGTCTTCACCGGCGGGAGTGGTGTAGTCGTATGAACTTAAGAATTCTAAGGTTAGGGATGGGTAGGTGGGTTGATTATGAGTGCAAAGGAAGGTTAAGTCGGCTAGGCGGAGCATCCATTCGATACCTTGGAGTAGGCCTAATTGTTGTAAACAAGGTAAATCGGGGTACCTGGTGGAAACGACGCCTCGCTGTTGGAAACGCTCGAATTGCTCTTGCTGATAGTTGTCATCTCCGGATCGGAAGATGATATTTCCGAAATTTTGATTTCCCGCCATTGTGATGAATTTTGAAGGAGTGATTTGGAGTGGAAAAGAATTGTATATTTGATATGAGAGAATTGTTTGTGGTGAATGAAGGAGGTTTTGGTAGGTATTTATAGGAGAAGGATTGGAAGATAGAAAGAAAAAGTGGTTGAAGAGTAATTAAGTGTGGTTAAATGAAAAGTGAATGGGGAATGTAAAAAGGTAAGGGGTGTAACGTTCGTCTCCAACGGCTCCCTAACGTTCACATGTCTGAGGGGCGTTACGCTCGTCACAAGGGTGTGACGTTCGTAACAGGAGTTATGCGTGCCGTTCGTCATGGAGTGTGTGACGCTCGTCACACAGTTCTTTTTGGCAGGGCATTCAGCAGCGCTTCACATAATTAATCTGGAGATGAATTTATTTTGATTATTTTGTTTTATTTGGTTTTTAGATTGTTCTATTTAATTTAGCTAATTAATTTGTGTTGCCTGCTATTTTATTTCACATAATAATAATTCATTCTGAGTAACAGTAGAACAGTAGAGAACATAGCCATTGCATAAATTAAATAAAAGCTTTAATAAAATTAACATAATGTAATACAGGAAGGGAAAACAATGAAATGAAAGGAAAATAAATGCGAATCATGAATTCAAATAACATTAATGAAAAATCTAGCCCAAAACTAAATAACTTAGAAAGAAATAACTAAATTCCATCTATCTTCGGATCTCTGGCCGGAGGAGCAAAAGAGTTAACACGATGCCGCAACATACGTAACTGACTTGCCGTGCTGCTCATGTATTCTAGGACTTCATGCCTCAAGTTGTGGAAATCTTCCCTGAGGGCGTGATGTTCTGACATCAAGGCTTCAATGACGGTTTTAATATCTGTTCCTGGCATATGATGTCGGAGATCAGGCATGGCTGATTCTTCGGTCAGGACAGGCTGAGGAGGAGGATCAATATCATAGTAGCCGGAAGGTGTCTGAGGGTCAGATTCAGCATGAGAGATATGGTCAACATAGTGCTCATAGTCATCACAGATCTCATAGTCCTGGATGGATTCAGTGGATCCAGCAGGAGTTGGGGTTTCATTCAGGTTATAGAGCCAGTTCCTTTGGTTATGAACACTAGTCCTAGGATCGGGCATGGTGAATAGGCAGAGAACCTGGTTATCAATAATAAGCTCAAACTCATCAGACCCTAAGTTCGCTATGAACATAGTGTTGAAGAGGAAAGGTATACTCATAGTAGTAATGCCACAAAAAGGGTTAAGGTCAAGCATAGGCTGACGCAATCCAATAGCATTACCTATCATGGTTATCAAACCGCCTATTCTAATGGGTGCTCGCTCATCCTGGATAAGGTGGTCCAAATTAGCTAACATAAAAGTAGCACCGTTTACTGGACGGTTCTGGGAAGCACAAAATATGATGAAGAGTTCATCACGTGAAACTGAAGTACTATTTGGCTTCTTCCCAAATAAAGTGTGTGTCAGGATCTTATGGAAATAGCGGAAGGCTGGGTTGTGTATGCTTCCAGAGAGAAACTCATGTTCTTCGGGCTCATCATTTCCAGTCAGCTTACCCCAAAAGTGTTCAAGCTCTCTATATTCAAAAAGTTCTTCCTGGCTTACAGTGAATGTATCAAAGGAGGTAGGAAAACCCAAAAGGTTGGTAAAGTCTCTAATATTAAATTGGAACTCCATACTGAACATTCTGAACTGGATAAAACCTCTGCTAATTCCTTTTCCATGGCTGGGTAGATAGATTAATGAACTAAGGAATTCTAGTGTGAGTCTCTGGTAGGTGGTGAAATGTCTCAGGATAGGGGATGTCTCCCATCCTATCTGATTCAGCAGATACAGGACACTCTGTCTCAGTCCAAGGGCAGTCATAGCCCATTCATCAGCATATAAACTAGGTAGCATCTCTCTAGCGGCTAATTCTTCAAACTTTTGCTTCTGAGCCATTCCTCTGAACTTGATACCCATACGATCAAAATGTCCCATCTGGTTAGTGTTAGCTAGAGAAAAGAAAACATGAGTTTAAGTCAGGATTTGGCCAAATGCCGAAAGAAGGAAAAAAAATATTATTATAAAAAAAAAAAAAAATTCTTTTTTTTTTTTTTTTCTTTTTAAATAAATCAAGAATGAATACTAAACAGAAATTAAAAGAATAATTAAGAAAGAAATAGGGAAATGATAATAATAGAATAATAAAATAACAAATTAATTTGTGGGTTGTCTCCCACTAAGCGCTTTGTTTAAATGTCGCAAGCTCGACAAAGAAACTGTTAAATATAGTCTATGAGTCCTGGGGGCGTTTCGTCTAAGTGTAGAATTTGCGAATCCTCGTTGGTTTCCGCATAGTGATAGTGTTTCAGACGTTGCCCGTTTACGGTGAACGGTTCTGTAGATTGTCCTTTTATTTCTACCGCTCCACTGAGAAAGATTTTAGTGATATGAAAAGGTCCTGACCATCTGGATCGTAGTTTTCCCGGGAATAACTTTAGTCTAGAGTTAAATAAAAGTACTGCGTCGCCTTGCTTGAAGATTTTCCTTGATATACGCTTGTCATGCCATTGTTTTGTTCTTTCTTTATAGATTTTGGCATTTTCATAGGCGTCTCTTCTGAGTTCCTCTAATTCGTTTATGTCAAGGATTCTCTTTTCACCGGCGGCTTTATAATTCAAATTTAAATTTCTAATAGCCCAATAGGCTTTATGTTCTAATTCTACCGGGAGGTGACAGGATTTTCCATAAATGAGCTTAAATGGGGTCGTCCCTATGGGGGTTTTATAAGCAGTTCGATATGCCCACAAAGCTTCTGGTAATTTCAATGACCAATCTTTCCTTGAAGTGGCGACCGTTTTTTCTAGAATTTGCTTGATTTCTCTGTTAGACACTTCCACTTGTCCACTGGTTTGAGGGTGGTAAGGTGTTGCTATCCTATGTCTCACTCCATATTTAAGTAGTAGTTTTTCGAGTACCTTGGATATAAAGTGCGATCCACCATCACTGACTACTATTCTTGGGATGCCAAATCTCGGAAATATTATATTTTTAAAGAGTCTAGTTACTACTCGGGTGTCATTTGTTGGAGAAGCTATAGCTTCGATCCACTTTGATACGTAGTCAACTGCCACAAGTATGTATTTGTTATCGAAAGAGGATGGGAAAGGTCCCATGAAGTCTATCCCCCACACGTCAAAAATCTCTACTTCCAAAATACCTTTTTGTGGCATCTCGTCACGTCTAAATATGTTTCTCGTGCGTTGACATCTGTCACACTCCTTAATAGCCGTATGCACGTCCTTCCAAATAGTTGGCCAATAAAAGCCAGCTTGTAGGATTTTAGAGCAGGTCTTGGATGTACTTGTGTGTCCACCATAAGGAGCGGAGTGACAGTGTTGGATTATATTTTCTACCTCTTCTTCGGGTATACATCGACGGAAAATACCATCGGGGCCTCTTTTGAAAAGTAAGGGATCATCCCAGTAATAGTGTTTTATGTCGTGGAAGAATCGTTTCTTCTGCTGGTAAGATAAAGTAGGTGGAACTATTCCGGTAGCTAAATAATTGACTAGATCAGCGTACCATGGTGTGACAGATATAGCCAAGGTGGTTTCTACTTGCATGTCGGAGTTGTTCTCTTCCAAAGTAGCTATGAGTTTGTCATACGAGAAATCATCATTAATGGATGTTCTTTCCGGTTCAAGGTTCTCAAGTCTAGAGAGGTGGTCTGCTACTACGTTGTCAGTTCCTTTCTTGTCCTTGATTTCTAAGTCGAATTCTTGTAGTAACAAGATCCATCTTAGGAGTCTAGGTTTAGCATCCTTTTTTGTTAAAAGGTACCTGATAGCAGCGTGATCGGTGTAAACTATTATTTTGGCTCCTACCAAGTAAGAACGAAATTTATCTAGCGCAAATACCACTGCTAGGAGTTCTTTCTCGGTTGTGGCATAATTCATTTGTGCTTCATCCAGGGTTCTGCTAGCGTAATATATAACGTGGAGCTTTTTATCCTTTCTTTGTCCTAGAACAGCACCTACAGCATAATCACTGGCATCGCACATTATTTCGAATGGTTCATTCCAGTCTGGTGTCTGCATAATGGGTGCGGAGATCAATGCTTGTTTAAGAGTTTGAAATGCTTTTAAACAGTTATCGTCGAATATGAATTCAGCATCTTTCATCAACAGTCCGGTTAAGGGTTTAGTTATCTTAGAGAAGTCTTTGATGAATCGTCGGTAAAAACCGGCGTGTCCTAAAAAGCTTCGTACTTCTCTCACGGTTGTTGGGGGTTGAAGATTTTCGATTACCTCTATTTTGGCTTTGTCTACTTCAATTCCTCTGTTCGAGATGATGTGTCCTAAAACAATTCCTTCTTGTACCATAAAGTGGCACTTTTCCCAATTAAGTACTAAGTTTACTTTTACACATCGCTCAAGAACTCTTTCTAGGTTTTCAAGGCATTCTTCGAAACTTTGTCCGTATACAGAAAAGTCATCCATAAATACTTCCATGATGTTTTCGAGAAAGTCGGCGAATATTGCCATCATGCATCTTTGAAAAGTTGCAGGGGCATTGCACAGACCAAACGGCATTCGTCTATAAGCGAAGGTACCAAAAGGGCATGTGAATGTTGTCTTTTCTTGGTCATCAGGGTGAATTGGTATTTGAAAGAAGCCTGAATGACCGTCTAGATAACAGAAATGTGAATGTTTAGCTAATCGTTCTAACATTTGGTCAATGAATGGTAAAGGGAAATGATCTTTTCGGGTTGCTTTGTTTAGTTTCCTATAATCAATGCACATTCTCCATCCCGATTCGATTCGTTTAGTTATAGTTTCTCCTTTTTCGTTTTCAATAACGGTTATGCCTCCTTTCTTTGGTACAACGTGTACAGGACTAACCCATTTGCTATCAGATATAGGATATATAATACCTGCTTCCAATAACTTGGTTATTTCTTTCTTTACTACCTCACTTAGGATCGGATTTAGTCTTCTCTGGTGTTCCCTAGAGGTTTTACAGTCTTCTTCTAACATGATGCGGTGCATACAAATAGAAGGGCTTATTCCTTTAAGATCGGTTATGTGGTATCCTAGTGCGGTTGGGTATTTTCTTAAGATATGTAGGAGTTTTTCTGTTTCGAGTCTTCCTAGATCGGCATTAACTATCACAGGTCGTTCAAGTTCTAAGTCTAGGAATTCATATCTCAGATTTTTGGGAAGTGTTTTCAAATCAGGGGTTGGTTTGTTAAAACACTGCGTAGGGTCCGGTGTTATTGCTAGGCATTGTTTAGATTTGTCCTCTAAAAGATAGTCTGATGATTTATCTTCTCCTGACTCTGCTTCTTTTATGCATTCATCGATGATATCCATGAAGTAACATGTATCTTCTATTGCAGGTGCTTTCAAGAATTGGGAAAGAATGAATTCAATTTTCTCTTCACCTACTTCGAAGGTGAGTCGTCCTCGTTTTACGTCTATGATTGCACCGGCAGTTGCTAAGAATGGTCTTCCTAGTATAATAGGTGTAGTATCATCTTCTCTAATGTCCATAATTGTGAAGTCAGTGGGAATGTAAAACTGACCTATGCGTACGGGAACGTTTTCAAGGATTCCTACAGGATATTTGATGGAACGATCTGCTAATTGCACAGACATTTTGGTCGGTCTTAATTCTCCCATTTCCAGTTTCTTACATATGGATAAAGGCATAACGCTAATTCCGGCTCCTAAATCGCATAAGGCTTTGTCTATGACAAATTTTCCTATGTGACAGGGTATAGAGAAACTACCCGGATCCTTGAGTTTAGGGGGCATGTTTTGGATTATAGCGCTACATTCGGCAGGGAGTGTAACGGTTTCGCTATCCTCAAGTTTCCTCTTATTAGAAAGAATTTCTTTTAAGAATTTAGCATATGAGGGCATCTGCGTAATAGCTTCGGTAAACGGAATTGTAACGTTTAATTGTTTAAGGAGATCAACAAATTTTCTAAATTGGCCTACATCTTTGGTTTTAACAAGCCTTTGAGGGTAGGGTATAGGTGGTTTGTAAGGTGGTGGAGGTACATAAGGTTCCTTCTTTTCTAGGGTTTCCTTATTACTCTCTTCCTTTTCCTTAGGTTCACTTTCCTCAGTTGATTTCTTAGGGTTTTGGTTTTCTATCCTTGGGTCAGACGGTCCTTCCACTTCCGTTCCACTTCTTAATATAATTGCATGAGCTTGGCTTCTCGGATTAGGTTGGGGCTGTCCAGGGAATGTACCAGTTTGCGCAGCAGTAGGTGCTTGTTGTTGAGCTACCTGAGATATTTGCGTTTCCAGCATTTTGTTATGGGTAGCCAAGGCATCTACTTTGCTTGCTAGTTGTTTAAGTTGTTCGCCAGTGTGTATGTTCTGGTTTAAGAAATCTTTATTGGTTTGTTGTTGGGAAGCTATAAAGTTTTCCATCATGATTTCCAAGTTGGATTTTCTAGGGGTATTATTGTTAGGATTGGATTTCTGATATCCCGGAGGTATAGATGGGGCTTGATTTGGAGACTGTCCAGGTGTGTATAAAGCATTATTACTCTTATATGAAAAGTTTGGATGGTTCTTCCAATTTGGGTTATAGGTATTCGAATAGGGGCTTCCTTGAGCATAGTTTACTTGCTCTGCTTGGATTCCAGTCAAGAGTTGACATTCCGCAGGAGTGTGGCCTTGGATTCCACAGACCTCGCAATTCTGAGTTATAGCAACCACGGCGGCTGGAGGTGATACATTTAAACTTTCAATTTTCTGTACCAAAGCATCCACTTTTGCATTAACGTGATCAAGGTTACTTATCTCGTACATGCCAGTTTTCGGTTGAGGTTTTTCCACCGTTGTTCGTTCGGTTCCCCACTGATAGTGGTTTTGGGCCATGCTCTCGATAAGCTGGTAAGCATCAGCATAAGGTTTGTTCATTAGTGCACCACCTGCAGCGGCGTCTATTGTTAACCTTGTATTGTATAAGAGACCATTATAAAATGTGTGAATTACTAACCAGTCTTCCAAACCATGGTGTGGGCAAAGTCTCATCATGTCTTTGTATCTTTCCCATGCTTCGAAAAGAGACTCGTTGTCTTTCTGTTTAAATCCGTTTATCTGGGCTCTTAACATAGCTGTTTTGCTTGGCGGAAAATATCGGGCAAGAAAAACTTTCTTCAACTCGTTCCATGTGGTGACTGAGTTGGAAGGAAGTGATTGAAGCCATCTTCTAGCGCTATCTCTTAATGAGAAAGGAAAAAGACGAAGTCGAATTGCCTCTGAAGTGACACCATTAGCTTTAACAGTATCAGCGTATTGGACAAATACGGATAAATGAAGGTTTGGATCTTCGGTAAGATTTCCAGAGAATTGGTTCTGTTGCACAGCTTGCAACAGCGAAGGTTTAAGTTCAAAGTTGTTTGCTTCGATTGCGGGCGGAGCAATACTTGAATGCGGTTCATCTTGCGATGGAGCGGCGTAATCTCTAAGAGCACGAGCTGGTTCTGCCATCTCGGTTAAAGAAGGAAGATCTTTGAGATCAGGAAGGTCTATAGGAGGGAGATTGTTTTCAGCACGATATTCCCGAATTCGTCGTAAGACTCGGAGATATAGTTCGATATCGTTGATTCGTAAATAGAGCGGCTCGCCTTGAGAGCGAGTGCGTGGCATACAAATCAACGAAAGAAAGAATAGAAGAAAAAGAAACCTTAGTCTCTACAGCGTAACGGAAGAGTTACGATATCGATTAAATAGAAATCCCCGGCAACGGCGCCAAAAACTTGATCGCTCGACTGTGTGAGTCGAGAATGGGATACAAACTGCAAGTGCACAGTTCTATCGCGTAGTTTTAAAAGATATCGATCCCACAGGGACTTATGAATCGATATACCGTTATCTAAGGTTACTACGTAAATCTAAGGTGAAAATGTTTGATTGTTTGGGGAAAAACTAAGAGCTAAACTAAGATCTAGATTAAATATTAATAAAACGGATATCGGTATGTAGTTCGTCAAAACTAGGGAATCAAGTCTTTGTCGGTTTCTTGGTTTTAAAATGAATTGTTTCGGTTAACTTTATTGGTTAAAGGTTTTATCTCAAACTCTCGCTCTGTTGAATAAACCATGATTTTATATTAATGTAGTTGTCACTTATAATTAAGTCAAAAATCATATTTTGAAAACAATAAAGTTGCAGAAACTCCTTTTAAGAAAACACTGACCGTTTTAAACACCCTTATCTCAAACTCTCGCTCTGTTGACTTAGGTTATATAATCAAATCCAAATGCTTAACTCTCGTCCTCACATTCAATCTTTAAAAATACTTTTTGGAAAAGGTCAGAATTTAATTAACTCTAAAACTTGCTCTCGCCCTGATCTAGAATTAATGCCTAACTTACACTGTCCAGTTAAAATCTCAAACTCTCGCTCTATTGGTTTTAACTTCTTTATGTCTTTTACTTTTGTAAAAAATCTTGTTATTAAACCTGTAAGTTGAGACCGTAAAAAGATTGATTTTGATTTTAAGTTTAGATAGACCGACTCAGTCTTGATCCCTTATTCTGCTTACTTTACATACCGATACCTGGGCAAATTAGCCAGACATGCTAAATAAATAAGAATTTATATCATGCATAAACAGACTCATTCCAGGCAGATAATATAGATAAATAATAAAACAAAATATTAAATAATGATTAAAGAACCTGAATGCGTAATACAATAGTCTTGAACACTCCACCACAAGCCGGTAGGATTTGTTCTTGGATTCTTCAATTAAACAGTAAATTAAATCAAGGAAATAAAACTGGAATATAACGTAAGGTTAAATCCGGTATAAAGTTGCACAATAGTTTCCGGTGTAGAAACTATTATGCGAAAAATATCTAAAAGCTAAAATGGGAAAGGTAAATTTGCAAGGGAAAAAGAATGTAAAGCTTGCAAAAGAAATAAATAAAATAAACAATGCTGGAAAAGAAAAAATAAGCAAAAGCGTGAAAAGAAAATTTGGCAGAGCTTCGGCAATATGAGCGTGGAAAAAACCGAGAGACCTTTAGGTTTTTGAGATGGCTATTTATAATAGTGTTGGCAACTGCTTTCCGTTTCTCCCATTCTTCAACGTGGCTACATGCACGGCGTGGATATAGGAGACCAACTTCTCAACGTTCTTCTTCCAGTCTTTCTGAGGGCGTTACTTGCGCCAAAAAGGTAGTGGAATTGTGTGACGCCCGTCACACTATGTGTGACGTCCGTCACAAGGCTGTTTTGCGTGACGCTCGTCACGCACCCTGTGACGTCCGTCACAGGCACAGCGTTGGTGACTTGTGCGCTTTGGGCTGGGCTTTGGCATTTGGTCCCTTTTCTCTCCTTTTTGCACCTCCTTTTCTTCCCCTTTTCACTTTTGCTTCAAAATGGATACCTGACATAAATAGCAAGGAAATACTGCATAATATCTGATAAAATGAGATAAACTAAAGTGAATGATAATATAATCTAATTGAATTAAGTCTTAAAATGTGATATAATTTCGTGTTATCACTAACCGTATTACCAACGATAATACCGATCTATTGGTGACACTGTTACTGCTGGTGCTGTCAGATTGAATCACCACTCTCTCTGGAGTCTTGAATATAGGAACTATAACATTCACATCGTCACCTAAGTGACGGGACTGAAGAATCTGGATCATACTGTAGCACCTCAAATTTGCACCTATCATTATGCATACATTTTCATAATAGGTCATAGCATATCATGATCCATTGCATAGCATTTGCATTGTCCCTCAGTTGCCTCAAGAGCAAGCAATCAGAAATTAGGTCAAACTAATCTCCTGATCAGTCAACCAAGCAAGCAAAGGAATTTTTCATTGAACCAAGGCCTTGGGGTTTGTCCAACAAGTTCACATGACTTGGGGATCCATTTGAAGTATTTTGGTCAAGGATTGAAGGCTCAGAGGTCATCAGTTCATACACAGACAGTCAAAAACCCTAAAAAAGTCAACTGTCAGTCAAGGCAATGGTTGGTGGTCATTCTTGTGGAATTTGGGCACCATGTTTAATAATCAAGAGTTCATACAACTTGGGACATCATTTGAAGTCAAGTTCTCAAGGAATTAGGGTTTGGAAGTCATCAGTCAATGCACAATCAGGCAGAAACCCTAAAAGTCAACTGTTGGTCAACTGTCCATTTAATCAGTGATTGGATGATTGGAATTGGTTTGTGAGAGTTCATTCATGTCCAAATAGTCATCATATATCATGCCAAACACCATCATGGAAGAATTTGAAGCCAGATCAAAAATTTCCAAAAGAAGAAACTGGGCCTGTAACTGAAACCTGCCATAAATGGAAAGTCTTGATCCTCAAACCTACATTTTGATACAAGCCTCAAATGAATTTTTGCCCAACATGAAAGTTGAAGATCTTGTTCTCCCATTTCCAAAAAGTCCAAGAACTCTCAATTCCCATGTGTGGTTGGCAAGTTATGATCGAATCGATTTCAGAAAATCTTGAACTTCAGAAGGCCATATCTCTCAAACCGTTTGACCAATTTTGGTGGGGTTTTTTCCTACAAGTCACATTTGATCCCCTCTTTCCAAAAATATAAATTTCATGTGCCAAAACTTCACCAATCAAAATGGCATATTTTGACCTTTCTCATTTAAATGTAAGTTTGACCAAGAGTTGACTTTTTGATTTAAACATTTTTTCAACATTTGGCCAATTGGAACAGCTCATAAATGTCATTTAGAATGTGTTTGCAAAGTCAAAATATGCAGTACATAAGGCCATTGCTTGGTTGCTTGAATTGTAAGAAAGGTACAATTTCACCATACTTGTCTATGCTTCCACCATGCCTTGCCTTGTACCTCAAAAGGACAGCATTGTGCATCATTTTTTCTGTCATTTGTGAACCTAATTAGCAGCCTAACCAACAGCAAAACAAGGGGCCATATTAACTTGCCTAAAATTTGGAAAGTGAAGGTACTTTGCAACCATCTCTCCATGCTTCCACACCTTAATTTGTACTGTCCAACAGCAGACCTAGCAGCATGGTACAACATACTTTTTCTGTCATTTTGGATACACAAAGAGCTGGCATAACAAGAAGAACAAAAAAACTCATTTTCAGAGGGACTGATCTTGGCATGTTGTAACTTCTGTCCAAAAATTCCCAAGAACCAAAAGCCTTTGCTTACTTGCAAAACCAAGCCTTGCAATCTGTTTTCCAACATCCTGCAGCATTCAACAACCACCATCCAACTGCAGCAAAAGTCATAAACCTGAACCTGACTTGACCACACCCTCACCATTTCCTGTCATGAAAATGAACTGGCATCATCCAACACAACAAAACCTTGTACTCTAAAACTCCATCTTGCATCTTTCAACTTCATGTCCAAAAACATCAAAGAAGCTGAACGTTGAATTCCATTCCAAGCCTCCACAAGTCAAAGGATTTTTCACCATTCATCATTGGAAGGACCATTGAGCAACTGTCTCACTTCAATAACAACAAACAACATCAAGATCACCACTGTTCCTCCAAATTGGTAAGTTTTCGAGCTCCATGATTTTCCAAATTGATACATGTTTAGTGTAGGTCTTTCAATGCTGAGTATCATGTTGCTTTCCTTTTTGAAAATGATTACTTATCCATGAAGATATATGGTTTTGAAGTTTGATGTTAGAATAGGTTTCTGCTCGATTCTTGACTTTTGTGTGGTTTTAATGAAAATCAATGGTAGATTCTTGTTTGCCATGGCTTGCTGATCATTTCCATGTGTTCAATTTTGATTTTTGGACAAGATTGTGAAATCATGGTTTTTGAACATGAACCCTAGTTCCCAAATCCATTTTTCCAGAATTTCCTCCCCATTTTCGTGTGCATGGCCATTTCTCCCTCCAGCCAATCAAAACATTCCATTTACTGCCCAAAACGACTGTGTTTGGTTAAGTGGATTCAAATATTACAAAAATGCCATTATTGCTTCATTTATTTCACATTTTTATAACCAACCTTCCAAAATTCATAACTTGCTCATTTTTTATCCAAATTCAATGGGATTTTTTGTGTTGTGTTCATCATGATCTCTACTTTTTTATCATTATTTTTCCAGAATTTTTGGATGAGTGGTTTTTAAATGGTGCTAGGGTTTGTGACATGTGACCAAATTTTGTACATCTTGCCAAAACATTTGTGAAATGATGATACTTTATCCAATGGCTCCCAAATTTTTGTGCTTAAACTAGACACATTCATGGTGATTTTGGTATAGAGTTTGTGCATTTATCATTTGTGGTTTGTGAGATATGATTTTTTGAACTAGGGTGTGACAAGTTGTGTCACACCATTGATGTCCAACTTCATGATTTTCATTACCATGCTTCTTGGCCTCTAAATGGATTGAAATTTTGCATGAGCCTACTCTTGTATGTCTAGTTTACATGTGAATTTTCTTGGATTTATTTGAACAATTTTCCATTTGTTTGAGATTTTTCTTCCCTGCCTAGTCAAATGTTGACTTTGTGTGACACATGTTCCCATTTCATTTGTGAAATTCTCATACTTTATTAGATGGACATGAAATTTGATATGTGATAACTAGACATCTCAAGCTTGGCATTGGTGTTAATCTCATTCATTTCTCATCTGTTTTCAATTTGATATGATTTTTTGAAGTTGACCCATGCTTGTTGACTTTCTTTGTGCATGCTTGAATTTGGTTTGACTTCATGATTTTCATTGACTGCCTTCCTCTCATCCAAATGGGATGAAATTTGACATGCTTACCATGCTATGTGTTAGGTTTGATCATGATTTATTTGGTGATTTTTGGAAAATGTTTAGATTGCTTTTGAGTTAAGTCTTGCTGTTGACTTCTATGAGCTTCTGTGTGCCACACTTTGACCTAATTTGCTCATGAAATGATGATGATGATTGATATGAGTGTAAACCCAATTGGTTGTGTTTCTTAATGGTTTAAACTTGATTTTGGATGCTTTCCCTTTGCTGTTTTGACTTTCTCATTCATTTTTGACCCTAGGCTTGCCCTAGTGGTCCTGTTACTCACCTTTGAGCTTGTGTTTTCAGGTTGACCATCAAATGGCCATTAAGACCAATTCTTTTGATTGAGCTTACTCAAGTATCATTGCCTAACCTCTTTGTTTTGTAGGTGGCTTGGCTCACATGCCATAAGCCTTGTGCCTTGCACATCCTTGTGCCCCCTAATTGACTGTTGGTGTCTGTTTCTGTTTGTTTTGTTTGAAGTTGCATACTAACATCTGCTTGACTGTTTCAGGTGCTTTAGTTGCTTAGTTCCTTGTGAACTTTTTGCTTTGCTTTGCTTGTATAAGCAATTTGCATTGAGGTATGTCTCTTTTACTTCATGTAGTCTGGAAGACCTGGCCTGTTACTTGGCCAGGCAACTGTCTGAAGTCCTCCTTAAGAGGCAATGTTTGTGACTGTTTACTTTTGTCCTTGCATGGAGTCAAAGCCCTCCTAAGTGAAGAGGCAATTGGTGGAAGGTAGGGATATGCAATCTATCCCCCACTATTCAGTGTGTCATCTGTTTTGCTCACACCACTGTGTTGATGCATTACAGATACAAACCCAAGATCTTGTACAATGGTACAGTTGAGTCAGTTTTAAATGTGTAGAAGGGTTCCCACTTTCTAAACCCACACATTCTTGTCTTGAGCTCTCCCAGGCCAGGGATAAGAGCTGTGAGGTCTTATCCTCACTTCACCTTTCATCTGCTTCACCTTAGCCCCTCAATGGCAAGGTTAAGAGCACCTTTTACCCTATTCCAGTTGGCCCTAGTGCCTAACCTTTTGCTTGAGCCTCTTGTATGCATATAGAGTGTGCTTCTTGTGATTGTGTTTGCCTGTTTGCTTTGCCTCTTTAGGTTTAGCTTAGACTTGCCCTTGTGCAAGATAGGTTGTGCTTGACTTGCCCTTGTGCAAAGTCAAGTCTGTGTGGCTTACTTCCTGTGTGAGCCATGTTTAGCTCTTTTGGCCGAACTACGGCAACTCTGATTCTCATGTTCAGATGAGATACGTAGGCACGAGACGCGATGTCTTGCCGAGTTTGACTAACCACTAACACTAATTCTCTTCTCTCGCCCTCGTTGCGATTGAGACCTCCCCTTTCTCTTGCCCTAGTTGCAATCGAGACCCTTGCTTCCTGTGCAAGCCGTGTCTAGGATAGGTTGGCCCTTGTGCCATTTAGCTAGAAACCTTAACTTAGGGATGAATCTGCATGATAACATCTAGGCTCGAGTCGTAGTCTCCCTAGTTGTGTCTCCCTCTGTTATCTGGTTAGGCTAGAACCTTTATCCCTGCGTAGGGGAACTACATCGCCCTGATCTTCATACCAGATGAAGTATGTAGGCAGGAGATTGAGCTGATCTCTCCGGGCGCCCTTTTTCTTTTTTGTGTGTGTTGTTTGACAGTTGCTAGGCTCGAGTCCCCGACTCCTTAGCAATTTGTTGTCTGTTTGTTTGAGTGTGTGCTTGACGGTTATAGGCTCGAGTCCCCGACTCCCTATTAACTTGTTGTGTTGTTGTGTGCTTGGAAGCTGATGTAAGACCATCGAGTGGCATTTGGGTTCCAGTGTGTGTGTGTTTAGGTTCGGATGTCAATGTAAGTCCAGTGATTGGCATTTGGGCTCCATGTTTGCCTTCTTGAGTGCGTTTTGGTTCGGATGCTGATATAAGTCCAACGATTGGCATTCAGGCTCCACGTTTGCCTTTGCCTTTGTTTGTTTGTGTGCGTGTCAGCCGAGCTACGAATGCTCTGATTCTTCTCTCGTCCGAGAAGATACGTATGCATAGGATGCGACATCCTAGCGAGCATGTGTCGTCTCCCCAGTCCGAACTACTTGGACTCTGATGTCTATGCCTGATAGACTAAGTAGGCCCAGGATGCGACATCCTGCCGAGTTCAGTTTCAGTCAGTCTCCTTCGTTTCTTTCAGCCAGTGTGTGTGTGTTTATGAGCAGTGTTTAGCAACCAATATTCCTTCCTTTTGTGCGTGGATCCCGTAGAGTACTACGGATGCGTAGGGGTGCTAATACCTTCCCTTCGCATAACCGACTCCCGAACCCATACTCTTTGGTCGCGAGACCATGTTCTTTCCCAGGTTTACTCTGAGCGTTTCCTTTCCCTCTTTTGGGATAAATAACGCACGGTGGCGGCTCTGTTGTTCTTGTTTTCCCGCCGGTTTTTCGCGTGATGCGACAGCTGGCGACTCTGCTGGGGATGCAGAGAAGTTGACCTATGCTGGTCCATCTTCCCTGAGCGAGTCTCTCCTAGCGCTCTCTAGGTTAGGGTTTTGGTTGCTTTGTGCTGTGTTTCTTTATTGCATTCATTATTTACTGTTTGCATTCATTGTCTATTGTTTGCATTTATGTTTGCATTAATGTTTGCATTTATTCATCTGTTCACCTGGCTGGTTGTTTGTTTCTCTCTGTGTGGGGGTGAAGAGTCAGTTGAGGTAAAAGGTCCAATACCCAGACCATGAGTGCAATCTAGGATACCTAGGAATAGAGTGATTCATGGGAAGCGGGTGGTATGGCGCCACTTAGCGGAACATTGATATCACGAGCAGTTCAGACCCTGGTGGGATGTTGTCGTTACATACTTCGGGTGTGTATATGACAGTATTCTGCGAAAGGTTATTTATGCTGCGTTTCTCTCAGCCTTACCCTGGCCTAGACTACACCTGTGAGTGGGGAAGGGTTATTTCATTACAGGTACCGTTGGTGACTCGGTTCTGTTGGTGACTTGGTTCTGTTGGTGACTCTAGTTCAGACAACAGTTTTCGGTTGACCTTAAGTGGGATTTATGTTCTGATTTTGACTGAAGCTTCGACCTAGTGATCAGAGATTGCACAACCAGCCAGCCGTGTCTGCATCATGTGCATCATAGCATATTTATTTTTCAAAAGAAACGCATTGAAAAAAATATATAAAAAAAAATCAATCAAAAAAAAAAGGAAAAAAAAGAAAGAAAAAAAACTAATCCCTGCATGCATATCATTTCTCAGGTACATTCCAGAGCTTGTTCACTGATAGAGATGGCAACAGTCCCAGAGCCAAAGCGAAAGACCTGTTCCTACAGTTTCCACCGTGAGCCGTTGACTCCGCTAGTTGAGTTGGGTAGCCTCGTGACAGACGATCGACTGAAGAGTTTTGTTGGGCGGTACGGAGATATCTTGACAGTATTGAAGACAGTAGTGGATCCAGTGCCTCTGCAGACACTACTTCAGTTTTATGACCCAGAGCTCAGATGCTTCACTTTCCAAGATTACCAGTTAGCACCTACTCTCGAGGAGTATTCTATCCTGTTGAGTATCCCTATTCAGCATCAGACTCCCTTCTTGGACGTTCCAAAGGAGGTCGACTTCAGATTGATTGCCAGAGCTCTCCGTTTGAGTGTTGAGGAGGTTAGTAAGAGTTGGAAGTCCAGTGGGGAAGTTGTAGGTCTGCCATTGAAGTTCCTGTTGAGAGTAGCCAGAGTTGAAGCAGAAAAGGGGAATTGGGAAGTTTTTCACGCACAGTTAGCTGCCATGATCTATGGTATCATCCTATTTCCCAGTATGCCAAACTTTATTGACTTCACTGCTATCAGCATTTTCATCAGAGGGAATCCAATCCCTACTCTTCTAGCAGATACTTACTATGCCATTCACAGCAGGCATGGTAAGGGAGGAGCCATCAGGTGTTGCCTACCTCTTCTGTTCAAATGGTTCATGTCTCTTCTGCCAGCCAGTGGACCATTTGTGGATACCCAGAGCACTCTTAAGTGGACTCAGAGGGTCATGTCGCTTACTTCCTACGACATCAGGTGGCAGTCGTACCGGATGGATGTGAAGGATGTCATCATAAGTTGTGGTGAATTCCGGGGCGTGCCACTCATAGGGACCAAAGGTTGCATCAATTACAACCCAGTTCTTTCTCTTCGCCAGCTAGGGTTTGTTATGAGCGAAAGACCGCTCGAAGCAGAGATAGCTGAGAGTTTTTGTTTTGAGAAGAAGGATGACCCTGTTAGGTTGGAGCGGATAGGGAGAGCCTGGAGAGATGTGGGAGTGAAGGATGGATCCGTCTTGGGGAAGAAGTTTGCCGTTGCTATGCCCGATTACACTGATTGGGTCAAGAAGAGAGTGGAAACTTTGTTGTTACCCTATGATAGGATGGAGCCGTTGCAGGAGCAACCACCTTTGATCCTTGCTGATAGTGTGCCTGCTGAGCACTATAAGCAAGCCTTGATGGAAAGTCGTCGGTTGAGGGAGAAGGAGCAAGACACTCAGATGGAGTTGTACAAAGCTCAGGTTGATAAGCTTCACTTGGCCCATCAACTCAGGGAAGTGCAAGGAGAAGATGCTAGCAGACTAAGAAGCAAGAAGAGATCCTACGAGGAGATGGAGAGTATGTTAGATGCAGAACACCGGGAGCGCTTGAGGCTGCAGAGAGCAGAAGCCAGTTATCAGAAGAAGATCAGAGACTTGGAGAAGCAACTCAGAGATAAAGACATCCAGTTGAAGAGGAAAGAGATGGAGTTGAGACAGAAGTCAGAGGATTATCTTGAAGGAGAAGTCTTGGAGCTGAGAAGACAGTTGAAAGAGAAGATCACTCCTTTACCAGATTGCTCAGAATGTTCGCTGTTGATAGACCAGTGTCATTACCTGAAGACCCTCATTCCGGAGGACCGTCTGCTATAGACTGTATCCTTGATTGTATTTTGTTGAGAATCACCTCCAGGCTTGTTGGATGGGATTCATTTGCGTGTAAGCCATCTCTTGGATCTTTTTGTTGAGAATCACCTCCAGGCTTGTTGGATGGGATTCTTTTTCTTTGTATGTTGTTTATTCAGATTTTCTGTTGACATTGGTTGTATGCCTTTTATCCTTATAAGGATGTCAGCATTTCCTTGTATCTGTTTGTTCTCTTGTTGCTGCAGGTTGCCATCTTTTCAGGATGGGTCAGGCTCTTTGAATGCCTGAGAAATGAGCATATCATGTGCATCATACGCATCATTAGCATCATACTCATATCATTTTGCATAACAGGTGTCCTTGATCGTGACTTCTCACTCTTGGTTCCTGTTCAGGCAGGATAGCTGATCAACGCCCGCACCGCTACTCAACAAGACTGAATCAACAGAGAAGTATGGATCAATTTCAAGTTGAGTTGGCTGAGATGAAGGCTAGCATGGCCCAGTTCATGAATATGATGCAAGGGGTTGCGCAAGGTCAAGAAGAACTTCGAGCTATGGTTCAGAGACAAGAGGCTGCAAATCCACCGATCAACCATGCTCCGCCAGAGGGAGGCCCGGTCAATGATAACAATGTTGCTGCTGCTGTACCCGTCAACAACTATGCTGTAGGTGATGAGTTGGGGGGTATTCGAATCAATGGTCAACCTATTGTTCCAGATGCCGCTAATGCCAGAGTAGTCCGTGCTCCGGCCCGTAATCCTGTTCCGATTGTTGACAGACAAGAAGATATGTTCTCTCTGCTCAGTGAAGACGAAGATGTTCTGGGAAGGGTTAATGAGAGAGACCGCAAAGTTGAAGCTCTTGCTGAGAAGATCCGTGCTATGGAAAGTCAGAATTCCCTCGGTTTTGATGTTACCAACATGGGATTGGTTGAAGGTTTGAGAATCCCTCACAAGTTCAAAGCACCGTCCTTCGACAAATACAACGGTACTTCTTGCCCTCGCACCCATGTGCAGGCTTATTATCGAAAGATCTCTGCGTATACCGATGATGAAAAGATGTGGATGTATTTTTTCCAAGATAGTCTATCTGGGGCTTCTTTAGACTGGTACATGGAATTGAAGAGAGATTCTGTCCGCTGCTGGAGAGATCTGGGTGAGGCCTTCTTGAGGCAATACAAGCACAACATGGACATGGCACCTAGCCGGACTCAGCTGCAGAGTCTATGTCAGAAATCCAATGAAAGCTTCAAGGAGTATGCCCAGAGGTGGCGTGAACTGGCTGCTAGAGTTCAACCCCCTATGCTGGAAAGGGAGTTGACAGACATGTTTATTGGTACTCTTCAAGGTGTGTTTATGGACCGGATGGGGAGCTGCCCATTCGGTAGTTTTTCTGATGTTGTCATTTGTGGAGAGAGGACTGAGAGCTTGATCAAAACTGGGAAGATTCAAGATGCTGGTTCCTCTTCTTCTAGGAAGCCATTTGTTGGGGCACCTCGTCGAAGAGAGGGTGAAACTAATGCTGTTCAACACCACAGAGATCAGAACAGAATTGAATACCGTCAAGCTGCTGCAGTAACCATTCCGGCACCTCAACCTCGTCAGCAACAACAACAAAGAGTTCAACAACCGCAACAACATCAACAACAACAGCAGCGTCCTTTCCAGCCTAGGCAGAAGTTACAGGCTGATAGAAAATTTGATCCTCTGCCTATGTCTTACGCAGAGCTACTACCCGAACTACTCAGGTTGGGGATGATTGAGTTGCGTACAATGGCTCCGCCTACAGTATTGCCTCCTGGATATGACGCCAACGCCCGTTGTGACTTTCATTCTGGGGCACCAGGCCACCATACTGAGAAATGTCGAGCTCTCCAGCACAAGGTTCAAGATTTGATTGATGCCAAGGCAATCAACTTCGCTCCAGTGCCTAATGTCGTAAACAACCCTATGCCTCAGCATGGTGGGCATAGAGTGAACAATATTGAAGGGAAAGAAGCTGAAGATCTGGTTGTTAATGTTGATGATGTTCAGACTTCTCTGCTAGTCGTGAAGGGTCGTCTGCTGAATGGGGGTGTCTACCCGGGCTGTGATGAAGATTGCTTGGGCTGTGCAGAATCTGAGAACGGTTGCGACCAGTTAAGGACCGGTATCCAGGGTATGATGGATGAGGGTTGTCTGCAATTCAGTAGGGCTGTAAAAGATCGTGGAACAGCGTCAACTATCACCATTTACTTTAAACCGTCTGAAGAACGTGGACAAAGGGTCGTCAGTGCACCTGCAGCAAATGGTACCCCAGTTACCATTCCCGTGCCTGTAACCATCAGTGTTCCAACTACTATCGTGGCGTCTGAAAGAAGGACTGTTGAGAATAGTAGAGCTGTGCCGTGGAAGTATGATAATGCTCACCGCAATTACAGAAGGGCTGAAAGTCAGACAAGACCAGTGAATCAAACTCCAGTGACAATTGGTTTACCGAATAGAGTTCCTGCAACTGTTGGTCCGGCTGTGGATAATGTAGGGGGTCCAGGAGGTTTTACCAGAAGCGGTCGTCTATTCGCACCGCAGCCTTTGAGGGACAATAATGCCGAAGCTCTCGCCAAAGCAAAGGGTAAGCAAGCTGTGGTTGAGGAAGAGCCTGTTCAGAAAGAAGCGCCCGAGGGGTCATTTGAGAAAGACGTGGAGGAGTTTATGAAGATAATCAAGAAGAGTGACTACAAGATTGTAGACCAGTTGAATCAAACTCCGTCCAAGATTTCTATACTTTCACTGTTGATGTGCTCTGAAGCACACCGTAACGCCTTGCTGAAGATGTTGAATCTGGCTTACGTGCCTCAAGAGATTTCTGTCAATCAACTGGAGGGTGTGATGGCCAATGTGAGCACCAGGCATGGTGTGGGTTTCACCAACCTGGACTTACCGCCTGAAGGGCGAAACCATAACAAAGCCTTGCACATCACCATGGAGTGCAAGGGGGCAGTGTTGTCTCACGTATTGGTAGACACCGGGTCGTCGTTGAATGTGTTGCCTAGGCAGATCCTGAGGAAGATTGATGCAGAAGGGATTGTGCTTAATCCCAGTGACCTGATCGTTCGTGCTTTCGACGGATCCAAACGTTCTGTGTGTGGAGAAGTTACCTTGCCTGTGAAGATAGGTCCTGAGGTATTCAATATCATCTTCTATGTTATGGACATCCAGCCCGCCTATAGCTGTTTATTGGGGCGTCCATGGATTCATGCAGCAGGGGCAGTCTCGTCGACTCTCCATCAAAAGCTCAAGTATGTCTGGAACGGTCAGATCGTGACTGTGTGCGGTGAAGAAGAGATTCTGGTGAGTCATCTGTCCTCGTTCAAATATGTTGAGGTGGATGGCGAGATCGACGAAACCTTATGCCAGGCGTTTGAGACTGTGGCTCTTGAGAAAGTGGCGTACGCTGAGCAGAGGAAGCCGGGTGTTTCAATTACTTCTTACAAGCAGGCTAAGGAGGTTGTTGATTCTGGCAAAGCTGAAGGCTGGGGCAAGATGGTGGATTTGCCGGTTAAAGAAGACAAATTTGGCGTTGGTTATGAGCCTCTCCAAGCAGAGCAGAATGGTCAAGCGGGTCCGAGTACCTTTACCAGCGCTGGGCTGATGAATCATGGCGACGTCTCTGCAACCGGTAGTGAAGACTGTGACAGTGATTGTGATTTGGACAACTGGGTTCGCCCGTGTGCACCAGGGGGGTCTATCAACAACTGGACGGCTGAAGAAGTGGTTCAAGTTACTCTTCTGACAGAGTAATTTTCTGTTGTTTTGTCATTTTGCATGAAAATCCTACGTTCTGCCCAAGGCGTAGTGATTCATTTTTGTAGGGCCTCATCATGTTTTAATGATTATCATTAATGAAGGACATTTTTTGAACAAACTTTGTGATCCCTGTCTTTCTATTTTTTGTTTTCATTTTCTTTTCCAAAAAACAATAAAAATGGCAATGTTTTTATTTTTTGCGACCTTTTTGAACTCTTTTTCTAAAAACAAAGCATTAAACATGCAGAAGCGATCTTATGGCATTCGCTATGAACAGTTCTGTTATGGCTCAGTATGATTTCGACAATCCCATCTACCAGGCTGAAGAGGAGAGTGAGGAAGACTGTGAACTCCCTGCAGAATTGGCCAGATTACTGAAGCAGGAGGAAAGGGTCATCCAACCTCATCAGGAGGAGTTGGAAACTGTTAATCTGGGTACTGAGGACGACAAAAGAGAAATCAAGATTGGGGCTGCTTTAGAGGACTCTGTCAAGAGGAGGCTGATTGAGATGCTGAGAGAATATGTGGAAGTGTTCGCCTGGTCGTATCAAGATATGCCTGGTTTAGATACAGACATTGTGATGCATCGATTACCTCTTAGGGAAGGATGCCCTTCGGTCAAGCAGAAGCTTCGTAGAACGAGTCCTGACATGGCAACTAAGATCAAGGAAGAGGTTCAGAAGCAGTGGGATGCGGGTTTTCTGGCTGTTACAAGTTATCCCCCATGGGTGGCCAACATCGTTCCTGTGCCGAAGAAGGATGGTAAAGTTAGAATGTGTGTCGATTACCGGGATTTGAATAGAGCGAGTCCGAAAGATGATTTCCCATTACCTCACATTGATGTATTGGTTGATAATACGGCTCAATCCTCGGTATTCTCTTTCATGGATGGTTTCTCCGGATATAATCAGATCAAGATGGCGCCAGAGGACATGGAAAAGACGACATTCATTACACCTTGGGGCACGTTCTGCTACAAAGTGATGCCATTTGGGCTGAAGAACGCTGGTGCTACCTATCAGAGGGCAATGACGACTCTCTTCCATGACATGATGCATAAAGAAATCGAAGTGTACGTGGATGATATGATTGCGAAGTCGCAGACAGAAGAGGAGCACCTGGTTAATTTGCAGAAGCTGTTCGACCGGTTGAGAAAGTTCAGACTAAGGTTGAATCCGAACAAGTGCACGTTTGGAGTGAGATCCGGGAAGCTTTTAGGCTTCATTGTCAGTGAGAAAGGGATTGAGGTCGATCCAGCTAAAGTCAAAGCTATTCAAGAGATGCCTGAACCGAAAACGGAGAAGCAAGTCCGTGGGTTTTTAGGGAGGTTGAACTACATTGCAAGGTTCATATCTCACCTAACTGCCACATGTGAACCAATTTTCAAACTGCTCAGAAAGAATCAGGCGATCAAGTGGAATGATGATTGTCAGAAAGCTTTTGACAAGATAAAGGAGTATTTACAGAAACCTCCAATCCTTATACCTCCAGTTCCAGGGAGACCTCTGATAATGTACCTGTCAGTGACTGAGAACTCGATGGGGTGTGTATTGGGACAGCATGACGAGTCTGGTCGAAAAGAGCATGCCATATACTACCTTAGCGAAAAGTTTACCGACTGTGAAACAAGATATTCACTGCTCGAGAAAACTTGCTGTGCTTTGGCCTGGGCTGCTCGCCGACTGAGACAGTATATGCTGAACCATACTACCTTATTGATTTCTAAGATGGATCCAGTGAAGTACATCTTTGAGAAACCAGCTCTCACCGGACGAGTTGCCCGTTGGCAGATGATTTTAACAGAATATGACATTCAGTACACGTCACAGAAGGCTATCAAAGGTAGTATTCTGTCAGACTATCTCGCTGAACAACTGATTGAAGATTATCAGCCTATGATGTTTGAATTCCCTGATGAAGACATTATGTATCTTAAGATGAAAGATTGCGAAGAGCCTCTTGTCGAGGAAGGACCGGATCCAGATGACAAATGGACACTGATGTTTGATGGGGCTGTGAATATGAACGGTAACGGTGTGGGTGCAGTATTGACCAATCCTAAAGGTGCTCATATACCTTTTTCTGCCAGATTGACGTTTGACGTCACCAACAACGAAGCTGAGTATGAGGCTTGTATCATGGGGATAGAAGAAGCCATTGATCTGAGGATCAAAACTCTTGATATATTTGGAGATTCAGCTCTAGTGGTCAATCAAGTCAATGGAGATTGGAATACGAATCAGCCGCATTTGATTCCGTATAGAGATTACACCAGAAGAATACTGACGTTCTTCAAGAAAGTGAAGTTGTATCATGTCCCCCGGGATGAGAATCAAATGGCGGATGCTCTGGCTACTTTATCCTCTATGATCAAAGTTCATTGGTGGAATCATGTGCCACATGTTGCGGTGAATCGACTTGAAAGGCCTGCGTATGTGTTTGCAGCCGAGTCTGTTGTGAATGATGAGAAGCCGTGGTACTTTGACATCAAGAACTTCCTCAAGACGCAGGAGTATCCTGAAGGTGCGTCGAAGAATGACAAGAAAACCCTGAGGAGGCTAGCTGGAAGCTTCTATTTGAATCAGGATAATGTGCTGTATAAGAGAAACTTTGACATGGTCTTGCTCAGATGCGTGGACAGACCCGAGGCAGACATGTTAATGCAGGAAGTTCATGAAGGTTCCTTCGGTACTCATGCCGGCGGACATGCAATGGCAAAGAAGTTGTTGAGAGCGGGTTATTACTGGATGACTATGGAATCCGATTGTTTCAAGTATGCTCGGAAGTGCCATAAGTGTCAAATCTATGCTGATAAGGTGCATGTACCACCAAGCCCTCTGAATGTCATGAATTCGCCTTGGCCGTTTGCCATGTGGGGCATTGATATGATTGGGAAGATTGAGCCTACTGCTTCGAATGGACATCGCTTCATCTTGGTTGCGATTGACTATTTCACCAAATGGGTAGAAGCAGCTTCCTATGCTAACGTTACCAAACAAGTGGTTACCCGGTTCATCAAGAAAGAAATCATCTGTCGTTATGGAGTTCCTGAGAGAATCATCACTGACAATGGTTCGAATCTCAACAACAAAATGATGAAAGAGCTTTGTAAAGATTTCAAGATTGAACATCACAATTCTTCTCCTTACAGACCAAAGATGAATGGTGCTGTGGAAGCGGCGAACAAGAATATCAAGAAGATTGTACAGAAGATGGTCGTTACGTACAAGGATTGGCATGAGATGCTGCCTTTCGCTTTGCATGGGTACCGTACCTCAGTACGTACGTCGACCGGGGCAACCCCTTACTCCCTTGTATATGGTATGGAAGCTGTCCTACCTGTTGAAGTGGAGATTCCTTCTCTGAGAGTTTTATTGGATGTCAAGCTGGACGAAGCCGAGTGGATTCGAACAAGGTTTAACGAGTTGAGCCTTATCGAGGAGAGACGGCTAGCAGCTGTATGCCATGGACAGTTGTATCAGCGAAGGATGAAGCGAGCCTTTGATCAGAAAGTGCGTCCTCGAAGCTATCAGATCGGTGATCTAGTTTTGAAGAGGATCCTCCCTCCCGGTACAGATAACAGGGGCAAGTGGACTCCTAATTATGAAGGTCCGTATGTTGTGAAGAAGGTCTTCTCCGGTGGAGCCTTGATGCTTACAACTATGGATGGTGAAGATTTTCCATCTCCTGTCAACTCAGATGTAGTCAAAAAATACTTCGCATAAATTGACCCGCTGGACAAAAGAAAAATAGTCCAGGCAAAAAATGGGCATCCCGTCGAACCAAAAAACAGAAAAAAGGTTCGGGCAAAAATTAGGGATAAAATGAAAAGAATTGTACACCCGGTAAGTCGAAAACCCGCAAGGGCGGCTTAGGCAAAAATGGGTATCCCGGTGGATTGAAAACCCGAAAGGGCGATCCAGGCAAAAATTAGGGATTAAAGCGAAGACTACAGTCTGAGTTGTCTGTACTTCATCAAGCTTTATCATCTGCCATCTCGAAAGATGTGATCTGTCCAGTCATTCTTCTCAGAAAGCAAGGAGTTGGGAGGAAAACTGATGATCTGTGAGTTATAACAGAATTGGGAAATAGTGGATGCCGTGTTCACATTGCCATTAGGATAGATTTTTTTTTTCCTTTTTTGTGCGCAATTACCTCTTTCTAGGAATTGCTTCCCGATGTATTTGCCTCTTCAGGCACATTATCAATCAATAAAAGTCGTTATTCAGATAAATAGCTCTTTTGTTTTTACTTTTACTGTTTTGTTTGCAAAAATGTCCGAATTCTTGATAAGCATTGCATATAAAAAACATGAAGGCTACACAACAATGTGCAGAATGATAAAACATTTGAAAATCATTTTGAATGTTGAGGACACTTGAGCGTATCTTGTCCATGTACCCCCTGGGGGCATTTTGTTGTGCTGTTTGTTTCAGATTGGCATCTGTGAGGACGTTTCCTCAACAGATATTTTCCCCAAGCAAGTTTGGAAGCTACCAGAGCTATGTTCCCCTGCAGAGACATCCGCGGATAGTGCCTTCTATTCCCCAACAGATCTAAGGATTGCCTATCCCCAGCAGGCCTGTATTTGCCGATTTCCTCCCCGAGTGAGGCGGGTTCACTGAAATTTATCTCCAACATTTATCCTACTTGTGGACTGAAGGATATCCCCGACGGAGTTTATCTTTCCCCAGCAGCAGTGCTATTCTTCAACATGAGTGTGAAGTCGCTTTACCATTCCTCAAGCAGAGTTCCCCGCAGAGTATTTCCCCAAGAGGAGTCTCCCCACAGAGTCAGAGTATCTGATCATTTCGGCTCCCTAGCCAGGGTTCATTTGCATTTTGCATGTAGTAATCATTGCATCCTCAAAACTGCGTAGCATTTCCATTCATATATGGAACATTACGCCATAGAAAAATTCAAACATATGCATTCATGTGTTAACTTCACCAGACCGTATCCCCGACAGAGGCGGATCATTTTTGTTCAACGTCAGCACAGCAAGACTGCTACAGTTGCTCTTAACAGCATTCAGAATTGTTTATTCCCCACAGAGGTTTATTTCCTCACCCGATGGTGACAGAGGTTTATTTCCTCACCCGATGGTGACAGAGGTTTATTTCCTCACCCGATGGTGACAGAGGTTTATTTCCTCACCCGATGGTGACAGAGGTTTATTTCCTCACCCGATGGTGACAGAAAGTCTATTTCTCCTCAGTGAGACCCCCAGCAAGTGATCAGCCTTGCCTTGGCATATCTAAAAAGTTGTTCTTGTGATACCGGTAAGTGTCATGCTAGCACCCACGTGTGTTTTCTTTGTTTGGTGTCGGTAAACACCATTGTTTCGGTGTCTGTAAACATCGAGTCTTCCTCCAGTCATCAGATAAATGTCTGGTCATCATTTTTGGTGTCGGTAAACACCATTGTTTCGGTGTCTGTAAACATCGAGTCTTTTCTCCAGTCATCAGTAAATGTCTGGTCATCATTGTTTGGTGTCGGTAAACATCATTGTTTCGGTGTCTGTAAACATCGAGTCTTTTCTCCAGTCATCAGTAAATGTCTGGTCATCATTGTTTGGTGTCGGTAAACACCATTGTTTCGGTGTCTGTAAACATCGAGTCTTTCCTTCAGTCATCGGTAAATGTCTGATAATTCCCCAACTAGAAATCCCCAGTAGAATCATCTATAAATGTCCTACCCGGTTTTCAGTTGCAAATATTTGTTTGTCTTTCCCCGATAAATTTCCCATCTCCAGTCATCGGTAAATGTCTGGTCATTCTTTTGATGTCGGTAAACATCATCTTTCGATGTCGGTAAACATCGAGTCTCATTCCCAGTCATCGGTAAATGTCTGGTCATTCTTTTTGATGTCGGTAAACATCATCTTTCGATGTCGGTAAACATCGAGTCTCATTCCCAGTCATCGGTAAATGTCTGGTCATTTCTTTTGATGTCGGTAAACATCATCTTTCGATGTCGGTAAACATCGAGTCTCATCCCAGTCATCGGTAAATGTCTGGTCAACAAAATCAAAACCCCCAGAAGTCGTCGGTAAACGTCTTGTCTGGTATCACCACAAAGAGTTTATTCCTCCCCAAGTGGAGATGCCATCGGTAAATGGCCCCGTTTTTCTTCGATATCGGTAAATGTCGAATTCCCAGTTGCAGCAGCCATCGGTAAATGGTCTTGCTAAGTTTGACATCGGTAAATGTCAAATTTCTTTGAAGCCACCATCGGTAAATGGTCTGGCTTCCTTTCAACATCAAATCTGTTTTCCCAGCAGCCATCGGTAAATGGTTGTGCTGAAGTTGATATCGGTAAATATCAAAGTTTCCAATTTTAACCATCGGTAAATGGTTTTGCTTTTCAGAAGTTTGTTTTCCCCAACAGCCATCGGTAAATGGTCGTGCTGAAGTTGATATCGGTAAATATCAAGTTTCCAGTTTCTAACCATCGGTAAATGGTTTTGCTTTTTCTGAAGCTGTCATACAGTTTTGTCATCGGTAAATGACGTGGTTCTTCTTGTATCATATCCAGTACTGTGCAAATTCTACGGTTCTTTGGTATTCAATCCCTGTTTACCCTGAAAGTCTGACAGCCGTTGCTATCATCCGTTCGGGTTCCCAGCTGATTGAATAGGGGCAGCTGTAGCACCTCAAATTTGCACCTATCATTATGCATACATTTTCATAATAGGTCATAGCATATCATGATCCATTGCATAGCATTTGCATTGTCCCTCAGTTGCCTCAAGAGCAAGCAATCAGAAATTAGGTCAAACTAATCTCCTGATCAGTCAACCAAGCAAGCAAAGGAATTTTTCATTGAACCAAGGCCTTGGGGTTTGTCCAACAAGTTCACATGACTTGGGGATCCATTTGAAGTATTTTGGTCAAGGATTGAAGGCTCAGAGGTCATCAGTTCATACACAGACAGTCAAAAGACTCGGAGCGGCGTAATCTCTAAGAGCACGAGCTGGTTCTGCCATCTCGGTTAAAGAAGGAAGATCTTTGAGATCAGGAAGGTCTATAGGAGGGAGATTGTTTTCAGCACGATATTCCCGAATTCGTCGTAAGACTCGGAGATATAGTTCGATATCGTTGATTCGTAAATAGAGCGGCTCGCCTTGAGAGCGAGTGCGTGGCATACAAATCAACGAAAGAAAGAATAGAAGAAAAAGAAACCTTAGTCTCTACAGCGTAACGGAAGAGTTACGATATCGATTAAATAGAAATCCCCGGCAACGGCGCCAAAAACTTGATCGCTCGACTGTGTGAGTCGAGAATGGGATACAAACTGCAAGTGCACAGTTCTATCGCGTAGTTTTAAAAGATATCGATCCCACAGGGACTTATGAATCGATATACCGTTATTTAAGGTTACTACGTAAATCTAAGGTGAAAATGTTTGATTGTTTGGGGAAAAACTAAGAGCTAAACTAAGATCTAGATTAAATATTAATAAAACGGATATCGGTATGTAGTTCGTCAAAACTAGGGAATCAAGTCTTTGTCGGTTTCTTGGTTTTAAAATGAATCGTTTCGGTTAACTTTATTGGTTAAAGGTTTTATCTCAAACTCTCGCTCTGTTGAATAAACCATGATTTTATATTAATGTAGTTGTCACTTATAATTAAGTCAAAAATCATATTTTGAAAACAATAAAGTTGCAGAAACTCCTTTTAAGAAAACACTGACCGTTTTAAACACCCTTATCTCAAACTCTCGCTCTGTTGACTTAGGTTATATAATCAAATCCAAATGCTTAACTCTCGTCCTCACATTCAATCTTTAAAAATACTTTTTGGAAAAGGTCAGAATTTAATTAACTCTAAAACTTGCTCTCGCCCTGATCTAGAATTAATGCCTAACTTACACTGTCCAGTTAAAATCTCAAACTCTCGCTCTATTGGTTTTAACTTCTTTATGTCTTTTACTTTTGTAAAAAATCTTGTTATTAAACCTGTAAGTTGAGACCGTAAAAAGATTGATTTTGATTTTAAGTTTAGATAGACCGACTCAGTCTTGATCCCTTATTCTGCTTACTTTACATACCGATACCTGGGCAAATTAGCCAGACATGCTAAATAAATAAGAATTTATATCATGCATAAACAGACTCATTCCAGGCAGATAATATAGATAAATAATAAAACAAAATATTAAATAATGATTAAAGAACCTGAATGCGTAATACAATAGTCTTGAACACTCCACCACAAGCCGGTAGGATTTGTTCTTGGATTCTTCAATTAAACAGTAAATTAAATCAAGGAAATAAAACTGGAATATAACGTAAGGTTAAATCCGGTATAAAGTTGCACAATAGTTTCCGGTGTAGAAACTATTATGCGAAAAATATCTAAAAGCTAAAATGGGAAAGGTAAATTTGCAAGGGAAAAAGAATGTAAAGCTTGCAAAAGAAATAAATAAAATAAACAATGCTGGAAAAGAAAAAATAAGCAAAAGCGTGAAAAGAAAATTTGGCAGAGCTTCGGCAATATGAGCGTGGAAAAAACCGAGAGACCTTTAGGTTTTTGAGATGGCTATTTATAATAGTGTTGGCAACTGCTTTCCGTTTCTCCCATTCTTCAACGTGGCTACATGCACGGCGTGGATATAGGAGACCAACTTCTCAACGTTCTTCTTCCAGTCTTTCTGAGGGCGTTACTTGCGCCAAAAAGGTAGTGGAATTGTGTGACGCCCGTCACACTATGTGTGACGTCCGTCACAAGGCTGTTTTGCGTGACGCTCGTCACGCACCCTGTGACGTCCGTCACAGGCACAGCGTTGGTGACTTGTGCGCTTTGGGCTGGGCTTTGGCATTTGGTCCCTTTTCTCTCCTTTTTGCACCTCCTTTTCTTCCCCTTTTCACTTTTGCTTCAAAATGGATACCTGACATAAATAGCAAGGAAATACTGCATAATATCTGATAAAATGAGATAAACTAAAGTGAATGATAATATAATCTAATTGAATTAAGTCTTAAAATGTGATATAATTTCGTGTTATCACTAACCGTATTACCAACGATAATACCGATCTATTGGTGACACTGTTACTGCTGGTGCTGTCAGATTGAATCACCACTCTCTCTGGAGTCTTGAATATAGGAACTATAACATTCACATCGTCACCTAAGTGACGGGACTGAAGAATCTGGATCATACTGTAGCACCTCAAATTTGCACCTATCATTATGCATACATTTTCATAATAGGTCATAGCATATCATGATCCATTGCATAGCATTTGCATTGTCCCTCAGTTGCCTCAAGAGCAAGCAATCAGAAATTAGGTCAAACTAATCTCCTGATCAGTCAACCAAGCAAGCAAAGGAATTTTTCATTGAACCAAGGCCTTGGGGTTTGTCCAACAAGTTCACATGACTTGGGGATCCATTTGAAGTATTTTGGTCAAGGATTGAAGGCTCAGAGGTCATCAGTTCATACACAGACAGTCAAAAACCCTAAAAAAGTCAACTGTCAGTCAAGGCAATGGTTGGTGGTCATTCTTGTGGAATTTGGGCACCATGGTTAATAATCAAGAGTTCATACAACTTGGGACATCATTTGAAGTCAAGTTCTCAAGGAATTAGGGTTTGGAAGTCATCAGTCAATGCACAATCAGGCAGAAACCCTAAAAGTCAACTGTTGGTCAACTGTCCATTTAATCAGTGATTGGATGATTGGAATTGGTTTGTGAGAGTTCATTCATGTCCAAATAGTCATCATATATCATGCCAAACACCATCATGGAAGAATTTGAAGCCAGATCAAAAATTTCCAAAAGAAGAAACTGGGCCTGTAACTGAAACCTGCCATAAATGGAAAGTCTTGATCCTCAAACCTACATTTTGATACAAGCCTCAAATGAATTTTTGCCCAACATGAAAGTTGAAGATCTTGTTCTCCCATTTCCAAAAAGTCCAAGAACTCTCAATTCCCATGTGTGGTTGGCAAGTTATGATCGAATCGATTTCAGAAAATCTTGAACTTCAGAAGGCCATATCTCTCAAACCGTTTGACCAATTTTGGTGGGGTTTTTTCCTACAAGTCACATTTGATCCCCTCTTTCCAAAAATATAAATTTCATGTGCCAAAACTTCACCAATCAAAATGGCATATTTTGACCTTTCTCATTTAAATGTAAGTTTGACCAAGAGTTGACTTTTTGATTTAAACATTTTTTCAACATTTGGCCAATTGGAACAGCTCATAAATGTCATTTAGAATGTGTTTGCAAAGTCAAAATATGCAGTACATAAGGCCATTGCTTGGTTGCTTGAATTGTAAGAAAGGTACAATTTCACCATACTTGTCTATGCTTCCACCATGCCTTGCCTTGTACCTCAAAAGGACAGCATTGTGCATCATTTTTTCTGTCATTTGTGAACCTAATTAGCAGCCTAACCAACAGCAAAACAAGGGGCCATATTAACTTGCCTAAAATTTGGAAAGTGAAGGTACTTTGCAACCATCCCTCCATGCTTCCACACCTTGATTTGTACTGTCCAACAGCAGACCTAGCAGCATGGTACAACATACTTTTTCTGTCATTTTGGATACACAAAGAGCTGGCATAACAAGAAGAACAAAAAAACTCATTTTCAGAGGGACTGATCTTGGCATGTTGTAACTTCTGTCCAAAAATTCCCAAGAACCAAAAGCCTTTGCTTACTTGCAAAACCAAGCCTTGCAATCTGTTTTCCAACATCCTGCAGCATTCAACAACCACCATCCAACTGCAGCAAAAGTCATAAACCTGAACCTGACTTGACCACACCCTCACCATTTCCTGTCATGAAAATGAACTGGCATCATCCAACACAACAAAACCTTGTACTCTAAAACTCCATCTTGCATCTTTCAACTTCATGTCCAAAAACATCAAAGAAACTGAACGTTGAATTCCATTCCAAGCCTCCACAAGTCAAAGGATTTTTCACCATTCATCATTGGAAGGACCATTGAGCAACTGTCTCACTTCAATAACAACAAACAACATCAAGATCACCACTGTTCCTCCAAATTGGTAAGTTTTCGAGCTCCATGATTTTCCAAATTGATACATGTTTAGTGTAGGTCTTTCAATGCTGAGTATCATGTTGCTTTCCTTTTTGAAAATGATTACTTATCCATGAAGATATATGGTTTTGAAGTTTGATGTTAGAATAGGTTTCTGCTCGATTCTTGACTTTTGTGTGGTTTTAATGAAAATCAATGGTAGATTCTTGTTTGCCATGGCTTGCTGATCATTTCCATGTGTTCAATTTTGATTTTTGGACAAGATTGTGAAATCATGGTTTTTGAACATGAACCCTAGTTCCCAAATCCATTTTTCCAGAATTTCCTCCCCATTTTCGTGTGCATGGCCATTTCTCCCTCCAGCCAATCAAAACATTCCATTTACTGCCCAAAACGACTGTGTTTGGTTAAGTGGATTCAAATATTACAAAAATGCCATTCTTGCTTCATTTATTTCACATTTTTATAACCAACCTTCCAAAATTCATAACTTGCTCATTTTTGATCCAAATTCAATGGGATTTTTTGTGTTGTGTTCATCATGATCTCTAATTTTTTATCATTATTTTTCCAGAATTTTTGGATGAGTGGTTTTTAAATGGTGCTAGGGTTTGTGACATGTGACCAAATTTTGTACATCTTGCCAAAACATTTGTGAAATGATGATACTTTATCCAATGGCTCCCAAATTTTTGTGCTTAAACTAGACACATTCATGGTGATTTTGGTATAGAGTTTGTGCATTTATCATTTGTGGTTTGTGAGATATGATTTTTTGAACTAGGGTGTGACAAGTTGTGTCACACCATTGATGTCCAACTTCATGATTTTCATTACCATGCTTCTTGGCCTCTAAATGGATTGAAATTTTGCATGAGCCTACTCTTGTATGTCTAGTTTACATGTGAATTTTCTTGGATTTATTTGAACAATTTTCCATTTGTTTGAGATTTTTCTTCCCTGCCTAGTCAAATGTTGACTTTGTGTGACACATGTTCCCATTTCATTTGTGAAATTCTCATACTTTATTAGATGGACATGAAATTTGATATGTGATAACTAGACATCTCAAGCTTGGCATTGGTGTTAATCTCATTCATTTCTCATCTGTTTTCAATTTGATATGATTTTTTGAAGTTGACCCATGCTTGTTGACTTTCTTTGTGCATGCTTGAATTTGGTTTGACTTCATGATTTTCATTGACTGCCTTCCTCTCATCCAAATGGGATGAAATTTGACATGCTTACCATGCTATGTGTTAGGTTTGATCATGATTTATTTGGTGATTTTTGGAAAATGTTTAGATTGCTTTTGAGTTAAGTCTTGCTGTTGACTTCTATGAGCTTCTGTGTGCCACACTTTGACCTAATTTGCTCATGAAATGATGATGATGATTGATATGAGTGTAAACCCAATTGGTTGTGTTTCTTAATGGTTTAAACTTGATTTTGGATGCTTTCCCTTTGCTGTTTTGACTTTCTCATTCATTTTTGACCCTAGGCTTGCCCTAGTGGTCCTGTTACTCACCTTTGAGCTTGTGTTTTCAGGTTGACCATCAAATGGCCATTAAGACCAATTCTTTTGATTGAGCTTACTCAAGTATCATTGCCTAACCTCTTTGTTTTGTAGGTGGCTTGGCTCACATGCCATAAGCCTTGTGCCTTGCACATCCTTGTGCCCCCTAATTGACTGTTGGTGTCTGTTTCTGTTTGTTTTGTTTGAAGTTGCATACTAACATCTGCTTGACTGTTTCAGGTGCTTTAGTTGCTTAGTTCCTTGTGAACTTTTTGCTTTGCTTTGCTTGTATAAGCAATTTGCATTGAGGTATGTCTCTTTTACTTCATGTATTCTGGAAGACCTGGCCTGTTACTTGGCCAGGCAACTGTCTGAAGTCCTCCTTAAGAGGCAATGTTTGTGACTGTTTACTTTTGTCCTTGCATGGAGTCAAAGCCCTCCTAAGTGAAGAGGCAATTGGTGGAAGGTAGGGATATGCAATCTATCCCCCACTATTCAGTGTGTCATCTGTTTTGCTCACACCACTGTGTTGATGCATTACAGATACAAACCCAAGATCTTGTACAATGGTACAGTTGAGTCAGTTTTAAATGTGTAGAAGGGTTCCCACTTTCTGAACCCACACATTCTTGTCTTGAGCTCTCCCAGGCCAGGGATAAGAGCTGTGAGGTCTTATCCTCACTTCACCTTTCATCTGCTTCACCTTAGCCCCTCAATGGCAAGGTTAAGAGCACCTTTTACCCTATTCCAGTTGGCCCTAGTGCCTAACCTTTTGCTTGAGCCTCTTGTATGCATATAGAGTGTGCTTCTTGTGATTGTGTTTGCCTGTTTGCTTTGCCTCTTTAGGTTTAGCTTAGACTTGCCCTTGTGCAAGATAGGTTGTGCTTGACTTGCCCTTGTGCAAAGTCAAGTCTGTGTGGCTTACTTCCTGTGTGAGCCATGTTTAGCTCTTTTGGCCGAACTACGGCAACTCTGATTCTCATGTTCAGATGAGATACGTAGGCACGAGACGCGATGTCTTGCCGAGTTTGACTAACCACTAACACTAATTCTCTTCTCTCGCCCTCGTTGCGATTGAGACCTCCCCTTTCTCTTGCCCTAGTTGCAATCGAGACCCTTGCTTCCTGTGCAAGCCGTGTCTAGGATAGGTTGGCCCTTGTGCCATTTAGCTAGAAACCTTAACTTAGGGATGAATCTGCATGATAATATCTAGGCTCGAGTCGTAGTCTCCCTAGTTGTGTCTCCCTCTGTTATCTGGTTAGGCTAGAACCTTTATCCCTGCGTAGGGGAACTACATCGCCCTGATCTTCATACCAGATGAAGTATGTAGGCAGGAGATTGAGCTGATCTCTCCGGGCGCCCTTTTTCTTTTTTGTGTGTGTTGTTTGACAGTTGCTAGGCTCGAGTCCCCGACTCCTTAGCAATTTGTTGTCTGTTTGTTTGAGTGTGTGCTTGACGGTTATAGGCTCGAGTCCCCGACTCCCTATTAACTTGTTGTGTTGTTGTGTGCTTGGAAGCTGATGTAAGACCATCGAGTGGCATTTGGGTTCCAATGTGTGTGTGTTTAGGTTCGGATGTCAATGTAAGTCCAGTGATTGGCATTTGGGCTCCATGTTTGCCTTCTTGAGTGCGTTTTGGTTCGGATGCTGATATAAGTCCAACGATTGGCATTCAGGCTCCACGTTTGCCTTTGCCTTTGTTTGTTTGTGTGCGTGTCAGCCGAGCTACGAATGCTCTGATTCTTCTCTCGTCCGAGAAGATACGTATGCATAGGATGCGACATCCTAGCGAGCATGTGTCGTCTCCCCAGTCCGAACTACTTGGACTCTGATGTCTATGCCTGATAGACTAAGTAGGCCCAGGATGCGACATCCTGCCGAGTTCAGTTTCAGTCAGTCTCCTTCGTTTCTTTCAGCCAGTGTGTGTGTGTT
Organism: Lathyrus oleraceus; assembly: GCF_024323335.1. Lineage (NCBI taxonomy): Eukaryota > Viridiplantae > Streptophyta > Magnoliopsida > Fabales > Fabaceae > Lathyrus > Lathyrus oleraceus. Next base: position 412,270,585 of record NC_066580.1, on the reverse strand, counting down.
TATGAGCAGTGTTTAGCAACCAATATTCCTTCCTTTTGTGCGTGGATCCCGTAGAGTACTACGGATGCGTAGGGGTGCTAATACCTTCCCTTCGCATAACCGACTCCCGAACCCATACTCTTTGGTCGCGAGACCATGTTCTTTCCCAGGTTTACTCTGAGCGTTTCCTTTCCCTCTTTTGGGATAAATAACGCACGGTGGCGGCTCTGTTGTTCTTGTTTTCCCGCCGGTTTTTCGCGTGATGCGACACATACCTTCATCCATTAACCTCTTGATGTCTCTCTTCACAACTACACAACCTCAGGGGTTAACACTGTAAATTGCACAACCATCATGGTCATGCTCACAATCACTTACCAAACAGATATCCTTGTGCATCATCACCAAGGACCTTCTAATGAAATGGACATCATATACTTTAAACTCCCTAGGACAACCATCTACCATGTTAACATAAGGGTTACCATGAGCAGGTAGTGGGTTAGCTTTGACATTTGGCGCACGGTCCTCAAAGGACACCATCCCACTTTTGACCAACTTCTGAAAATCATACTTCAAGGGGTAACAGTTCTCAATATCATGGCCAGGAGCCCATTGGTGAAAGGCACAGTGAAGCTCTGGCTTGTACCACCATGGAAGTGGTTCAGGAATCTGCGAGGGATTTCTCGGTTGTAAAAGGTTCTTGAGAACCAAATATGGATACAATTCAGCATAAGACATAGGAATCGGGTCAAAGGAGACCTTCTTCCTCTCAAAATTCTGTTGTTGTTGATGATTATTATTGTAGTTGTTGTTGTTGTAGTTGTTTGTTCTTTGCGGTGGTTGTTGTTGACGTTGTTGTTGAACGGGCATTGATTGATTGTTGGAAAATACTGGGATAACGGATGAAACTTGATGATGATGTTGACGGGGTTGTGGACTTCTTCTAACATGAGGCCTCCTCTGCCTCCCAACCGATATTGCATTAGTCTCGCCTTCTTTCTTTCTGGCAAACCCGCTGTCGTACTTCTTGCTAGACGAAACCTCCTATTTAGACAACCGTCCCTCTCGGACACCTTCTTCTAACCTCATCACCATATTTACCATTTCGGTAAAATCGATAGGGGCACTAGCAATCATGCGCTAAAATAAGCTCAGGGTCTTGAGAAAAATCTTGGTCATCTCCTTTTCTTCCAAAGGAGGGGTAATCTGAGCGGTTAGCTCTCTCCATCACTGAGCGTATTCTTTGAACGTTTCCTTATCCTTCTGAGACAATGACCTCAACTAGTCCTATCCGACGCCATATCCACATTATACTTGTACTGTTTCACTAAAGCCTCACCCAAATCATTGAACGTGCGGACACTCGTACTATTTAAACCCATGTACCACCTCAGAGCGGCACCAGTCAGACTGTCTTGGAAATAATGAATCAGTAACTGATCATTATCAGTTTGCTCGACATATTTCTAGCATACATGACGAGATGACTGAGTGGACAGGTATTCCCCTTATACTTTTCAAAGTCAGGGACTTTGAACTTCATCGGGATCTTAACATTGGGAACCAAGCAAAGTTCCGCAACACTCTTACCGAATAAATCTTTTCCCCCCAGGGTCTTCAACTCCTTTTGCAGCTCGAGAAATTGGTATTTCATTTCATCCATCTTCTTATAGACATCTGGACCCTCAGACGACTCGGAATGGTAGATGGTATCCTCAACACGAGGCAGCGTGTGAACAACCGGTGGCGGCACAGACATGACCGAGCTAGATACCGGCATGAAAGAAAAAGTAGGCGCAAAACCTTCGGGCACAAAGTTAGGCGGCATTCCCCACGAGAATCCGGCAGGCATAGCGGGAGCGAACTAAGCGGCAGGCACCGTTGAAGAAACAACCTCTGATATGACAGTCCTCTGAGGAGGAGGTGTTGCAGGCATTGGAGAAGATTGACTTTGAGCAGCTAGGACTGACTCCATCATGGCAGTCAGACGGGAAATCTCATCCTTCAAGTCTCTGTTCTCTTGCTCTAGATGTTTCATGATTCTTGGATGATTGGCGTGGGTATTGCATCGATGAGTTAGCTTGGCTGAAGCACAGAAGAAGAACCAATAAGACATCTAGCGAAAGAGAAACCTGCTTATGCAAATGAAGCATGAAATGCAATGCTTGATTGTTTTTATTTTCAAGGAACATACTATTTTATTTGCAAATATATAATAATAATAACTGCACAATTTGATTGACCATAAAATCTCTTTTATTTATATAATTGGAAGATTACACTGAGTACAATTTCAGAAACCAAAAATACAAAATACAAGAGAAAAGGAAACTAGTCATCCTAAGGATCCCTAACAACAATGTCAGAAGATCTAGCTGTAGGCACGTACTTCCTTCGGATGCGTCGGATCTCGGACTCAAAAGAAGTCTTCATCTGAGCCTTCTCGAGGACAAGCTGATCAATAATCTTCTTCCAAGCAACGGAAGGCTGAGGTATACTAGAGGAAGATGAAACCTCTGGCTCCATAGAGGGAAGGGGTTAATGGCTCAAACACAACCATAGACATAGGTCTCTCACAAGCATAAGGCATCTTTAATTCCAAAGCTCTCTTCTTCACCTAAAGAGTGTAAGCTTTAAAAGCTACACAGTTGCACAGACCAAGCTCGAATCTTCCTTTCCTATGCACATTACGCCAAGCATGCACCATCTTCTGCTTCAAATATTGGGGATCTTTACCCTCTTGATAGAAAAGACCTTCTAACAAAGTGTTATTAGGTTTGTCTCTCAATGGGAACCCAAGTTGACGGCGAGCTAAGACAGGGTTGTAGTTGATTCCTCCTTGTGTACCAATGAGAGGCACATTAGATAATTCACCATAATAATCAATAATCTCCAAGCTTCCTAATGAAGAATCATACCAAACTATATCATCATTAGTGAGAGACATAAGTCTCTGAGACCACCTTAGACATTGTTTATTCTCCACAAAAGTAGGCGTCTGAGGCAAGTGTGAAATAAACCACTTGTACAGAAGAGGAACACGTTATACAATAGTTCCACCACTTTTAGAATTACTTAGATGCAAAGAGAAGTACATATCACCCAACAAAGTAGGCACCAGATTCCCAATCAAGAAGATTCTAATGGCGTTAACATCAACAAAACCGTCAATGTTAGGGAACAAAGCTAATCCATAGATGAGCAACACAAAGATAGCTTCAAAAGCATCCATACCACTGGCTTGAGCAAAGGTAGTAGCTTCCTTGACGAGGAACTCAGAAGTCAATCCAAACAATCCTCCTTTCTTCATCCAATGAGCCTCTATCTCAGACTTCTTCAGATGAAGAGCTTCAACTATGATATGAGACCTGCGTATCTCTTCCAATCCACTAAAAGGAACTTTGTCAGAAACAGGTATCCCCTAGAGATGGGCATACTCCTCTAATGTAGGCACAAGCTGATAATCAGGAAAAGTGAAGCAATGGTAGAGAGGATCATAAAACTGAACAAACACACTCAGAAGTCCTTCAACCACATCAGCAGACAAGATAGACAGAAGCGTCCCACGACGTTGCTTGATGTCCAAGGGATCTAATATAAAAGATGAGAGCTTCCTTAACTCTTTCAAATCTGGACATCTGAAACTGTACTTCTTAGTGTTCCTTCGTCCATAATCCATGGTCTGAAAATATTTTCAAATAAGACCTTAGTTCCTTGAAATTATTTTTGGTGTGATGAATGTTATGATGCGCATGAATGCATGAATGCAACAATCACAAATAAGGAATCACACACAAGGCAAAAAAAACAAAGGTCAAGGGATGAATCAAGTAATTGTTAAGATCAATCATCCATTTTGGTAGATTATGGTTTTAACCTTATCAACACCCAAGTTCCATTGATATTGACAAGACTTGATTGGATCAACCAAGAATCAAGGGTTTGTTGTGAGTCATGAGCATGGAGTATGGGTAAGAACCATCCCAAAGGAGTGTACTAAGGATAAAACTTATAGATCATGTTCTAAAAAGTTCCCAGAGTCTTAATTCCATCTATCGGATATTACAGGTTAGGATGACTGACTCATCAACCCATAATATTCTCAAGAGAAACTCGTCTGAGTGTAGTATCGCGTAACAACTGTTATCAAGTCTACACTTGGACAGTCTCCACACTACGTCCTAAATAGGCCAAGATGGGTTAAATATTCTACGGTCCTCAACTTCTCAGACCCCAAATTAGAGAAAGTAATGCCTAACCACAAATAACTTGTGTGACATCAATAGCTCCAAAAGGGTCTCCACTAAGTAGATGGATCTCAAGCCAACTTTTTAAAGACTACTCCACACGATTCGAACATGACTATACCATCCTCCTATCTTAATTGCACTCAAGTTCGGGTTAGAACTTATCTCACCACTCAGAGATCACCAAGCACAACAAGCATATTATATCATACAAACAAATATACATACATCAAATATACAATTATACACACACAAAAAAGCAGGGTAAACCCACTGGAGACTACTCCCCAGCAGAGTCGCCACTTAATTTCTGTAGCGATAAATTCATGACCATCAAGCTATGAATAAGCTAGACGTCAATTAAACCAGAGTCGCCACCGCGCTTTTATTGTTTCCAAGGGAAAAGGGAAAAGTACGAACAAAACCCAAAGATAAGAAGTTTTCAAATCAAAACTAATAAAATGCCAGAGATTACAGGAAGGGGGTTGGTTACACATAGGGAAGGTGTTAGCACCCAAAGTGTCCTAGGTACTCCTAGGGAGCCCTTTTTTGTGTGCATATGTATTTTTGTATAAAATGATGTTTGCAATAAATAGAGTAGAGGGATGAGAAAAGAATTCATTAATTATATTTTTGTGTTTGACAAGACCTTCGGACTTGTGCCTACGTACCAACATAAAATAAGGGATCAAAACCTCGTAGTTCGTGATAACAATTTCAAAGTGGATACATTGTTTTTAACAAAAATTTAAGTTTTAACAAAGGCACAAAAGGCCTAAAAAGGTTTGAATGAGTGTTGGTTCTTTTTGTCTTTTGAAATTTTAAGTCAAGTATAGTTAGGTTTATTTACAAGTTTGATTAAGAAAAGAATTTTAAAAATGCAATGGCATAAGGCCAAAGTTTCTAATTTGCAATATGGTCTAAGTTTAGAAATCACAAACAAAGAAGATTTTAAAAGGAGGGAGAGATTTGAAATTAAAGAAATGGGGAAGAGATGAAGAGACTAATGCTAAGTAAAAATTTAAAAGTTAAGAGTTGAAAAGATCTGACCAAGGGGATGCAATCCAATAGACAAGAATGTCATATAGAAACCCAAATTTCTCTTGGACTTTAGAATCAAGCAATATCAATACACAAATAGCAAGATGAAGAGCAAAACATCAAATAAAGATAGTCACATCCAAGCTTAACAACTCCATGATCTTCTTCATAATCTCACATGCATCATATGAACTCAAAGATAGGTCTTAGGCACAGGTTCAAAGTAACGGCTTTAATCAGACCATGTAGCAGATGAACTCAAATGGGATCAAAATACTTGCTTCAGATGAAGTGTCAATTCACAAGCACTTGGTTTCATTAAAGTTGGCATTAGCCAAGTTCTTTTGCATAGGGAGTGTTGCCTAATTCTAAGTCCAATGTCTCAGAGCAATCCAACAGTCCATACAAAATGTCTTTTAAGGTTTTTATTGTTATTATGTATATTAAGGTCAAAAGACCACAAACACAAACAAGTATACAATCACAATATATCACAAGATAAGGCTCAAATGAGCAAAGTGAAAATGGAATTAAAGTAGACAAGTTAAATGGTATGAATAGTGACAAATGAATAAAGACTTAAAATTAAAGTGCATAAAAGTAAAGAGCTTGAAATTAAATGTTAGTTGTTAATTGATTAGAAGTTAGTATTGCCTTTGCTTTTTGTTTTATTTAAGTCATTCTTTGGAGAACACTCAACCCACTATTCACAAGCATGGATCCTTGAACCAAGACATCTTCCCAAGGAAGGAAAAAAGGCCAAGTTTCCACACAATACCATGAAAGAGGGGAGACTTACAATCTCACTTACTAGAATGATATGCCTTTTGTGTCAACAATTTAGCGTTGTGTTAAGCAATCGTAATTGGACTTATGTAGAAGTCACAACTATTTGAGATCGGGAAATAGAAAGTTTAGTGTTAATGCATGTTAGAGATATGGTATTATGAACCATACTCCTAAAACACACCACACTTAAAAAAATATGCAAAAGAGGTGGACCTAATCTCATCCACACTTATGTTGATTTTACAATCAACTAGCCTTAGGATATAGAGACATCATAGGTCCATGAAATGAATGAGAAGAGAATGGGATTGAGATGAAGAGGGAGAGGGAATGGAATCAACACAAATTGGTCAAAGGAGGACTTTTATCAAATTAAAATCATTCATTTATTTTGGGAGATAAAATGTACATTTCATCAATCCTCTAAATCCAATGATTTTAACTCAACAAAGTCAAATCAACCTTGACCAAGACCCAACAACACAAGTCAAACTCAACAAGTCAATATCAAGAGCTCAACACAATTTATTTTGCATTTAAACAATTAAAATTAATTAAATAATGCTTTAAATTAAATTATGGTTGGTCAAAATCCTAAAACCTCATAAAAACACCAAATATATGGCCATGGGATTTATCATAGGTCAAACAAGGTCAAAGGACCTTGGAGAAAAAAAATCATTAATTTTGGAAACTTAAAACTATTTTTAAACAATTTAAAATATTCATAAAAACAATTAAATCATAAAAAATATTAATAATGATCCAAAAAATAATTTTAATTCAGAAAATGAAAGAGGAATTTATTTAAAAAATTTGGTGTCATTTTTTTGGATCAATATTAAAATTAATATGAATTAATGAAAATAAATAAAATAAAATGAAAAACATAAAATAGTAAAAAATATGGACCACTTGATCTCCCTCACTAATTGAGGTGGCAAATCAAGTGGGCATCAGCCCGCGTTCCATGATGGACACGAGTCAAAGCGCTGCAGGGATGGTATTCAAAACCAATGCACGAGATTAAAACATTTCAAAAGGATCTTGTGGTTCAGATGAATGTTAGCACTCCACCGGAGCCAAAGCTCTGGTGAGCTTCACCGGACTGGTTCACTCATAACCATCACCAAAATTAAAAAGAAGGACATTAATTTAAAGTAAAAATGCTCAGGAGCTCGAATTTGGCCTCAATTTTTCCTAAATCCAAGTATATAAAAGATACAGGGAGTTGAATTTTGAGGATCATGATCTGAGTTGCTTCGATTTGACCTCAAAGCAACTCAATCTAGTTGCCTATATTGGTAGGACTTCAGACAACCAAAGATCAAGAAGAATTATGGAGAATTGAGGGAGAATCGAAGAGATGAAAATTTCAGGAAAATACCTTCAATGCAGGTCTGTATGAACATGATCTTGCTTAGGACACTTGATGGAATGGAAATGAATCAGCAAAAGGTACAAAACTCTTGGAGATTTGAATCTCAAAACAATGAGATTCATACTCAATTTCCAAAGGAAATTCTCAAGGTTATCCTTTGAATGAGAGGGTTTTGGAGATTGAGATTCAAAGATGGCGCGTAGGGTCCTTGATTTTGAGCATGAAGGGCTCTACTTATATCCATATGATTGTTAAATGCACACTTGAAATTAAAGTTCCAAAAATAGCAATGTACATTGTATGGGTGCATGGGCGTGTGATAGGACCATGTAATAATCTCTTCAGGTCCAAAAATGAGTACTAACATTGCTGAAATCACATTGGCAAGCCATGCAATTGTTTATGAAAGTTTCAAGTTCAATTGTGCCAAATGGTCATCCATGTTCAAGTCATGTACAAGTCACTCATACCTTGTCCAAATGGGATGAATTTGGACTTTTCTGAAAGGTCAGATCAAGAGGAACAACTTTAATGTTTAATACTTTTTCATTTGAAGCTTGGATCATGATGCATTTTAAGGTGGAAGTTGGGAAAATCAAACATGTCAAAAAAAATTCTAAGTATCAAGCCATATGTTCACTTATTCCATCTTGGCTAACTTTTTATGTGAGCTTCAAATGAGAAACTTTACTTCATCAAAGTTTTATATCTCTCAAAGTCCTTCAAAATGGTCACACATTTGACCTCATTTGGATTTAGTATGAAGGAGTTATGCATTTTTGAAGTTGAGGAAAATCATTTGTTCAATGGCATTGGTCCAAAATGACCTATAGTGTATCCTCATATCTCATGCATATAAAAGTTGAATTTGATCTTCCTCTAAACATAAAAGTTGAAGTATACATCTTGAATTTGATTTTGAAACTTGGAAGTCTTTCATCTCATAAATATTGAGCAAGTTATGGGCTTGGGAAGTTGACTTCCAAATTAGGGTTTTGACAAAGTGACATATAATCTCTCACCATTAAAAATGACTTTACAAGAAAACCTAGCTCAATAACTAAACATGAAAGTTATTTAGAATGTAATTTAGAGTAACTTTTCTCTTGGAATCATTTTCATGTGACAAAAATTGTAGGAGATAGGGTCTAGGACACCCCAGTTTTGATCAGATGAATTCCTCTGGTCAACCACCATGAACCAACTTGCTAGCTTGCCATTCTCTTGACTTTTGGGACTCATGGATGATAATATATACATAAGATGATGAAATTTGAAGTATCCCTTGAAATATTTGATCAATTTATGAAGAAGCTTCTTGAAGAAGTTACACAAGATACCTGGATGAATTAGGGTTTCCATGGCAAACCAATTCCAAACTCTTGATGATTTCTTGATCAAAATAATATGTAAAGATAACAAGGATTCATATATGATGCTTAGAGCCATAGTAAACCAATTCTTGATTGAACTCTTGGCATTAAGAGTCTTAAACCCTAGATGTGAGCTTGATAGATCAAAGGTGAGCATATGCCCTACCTACAAGAGAATTAGTTTATACAAAGATATATTTTTGGTATTTTGGTTAGTAAAAAAATGATAAAATACAAAGTATGATACAATCAAATGGTGCTTGGTGATATCTCCCAATTCAAACCCAATGAATGAGGGGTAAGGAGGATGTCAAGGTGTGATCCTAATGTCAATGCATATGATGAGATAGCATGAGGAATCTTAGGATAAAAATTTGTGTCTTACATTAACTCTTCATGCTCTTCGTCCATATTGTTATATACCAACAATATACACGCATCAACTTGATGCCCTTCAACCATTGTATCAGACAAACTTGTAATTTGTTCAACTGCAATCACATCATTAATTTGTTCAACTTCATCAACTTGGTAAGCAACATCATCCACAAGATCGCCAGTTTCAATATGACCCAATGGTTTTGTTTTGATTACAACACACCACCCTCATTTATGTGGCATAATTGAAGGATAAGGAACATAGTAAACTTGCCTAACAATATGTGACATTATGAAAGGGTCATACTCTTTGTACCTTCGGTCCATTCGAATCTCAATAGTACCATATGTCTTATCTATTTTTGTACCTCTGGAAGATGGATCGTACGAGTCACAATAAAATTAGACAACTTTATTTTCCAAGTCTAAGTAATTGTATATCAACTCGTAGATATGTTTAACAAAGTCATAGAAGTCGCCTTCACCACCATCTGTAACTCCTTTTACAAATACACCATTGTTTATGGTTTTTTCCCTTCAGCCCAAGTCTCAATGTGAAATTTATATCCGTTCTCGAAGTATGTGTGCCATTCATTTGTGCTTTGAATAGGGCCTTCAGACAAGTTTCTCAAATGGAGTATTTCTTGAGTCGATGCAACAATGCATGATAATTTCTCCTTGAACCATGCTGGAAAATGAGCATCTATGTGACATGAGGTTGCTTGTACAACGGTTATATGAAAATAAGAGGTTTTAAATTCCCTAAAAAGAAACACACTATAAGTTTCAAGGTAATAAGTTTTATATTCACATTGTAAAGAAAATTAAACAGTTGGGGTATACTTACTCAATACATGGTTTAACTTCAACGTAGTTAATCAAGACATGAACATGTGCATATTGCATTTCTTTTTGGGTCAACCAATGCACACCCTTTTTTCCAAAGGGATGACCTAGAAGCCCAAATACTGATAAGGTAAATTGACTTCTTTCGTTAACACTTACGGGATTCCTTATGATTATTGGAGTTAACATCAAGTGATTGAAATAGTGACTGCAAAAATGTGATGTTTTTCGATGCAAGTAATGTGCGCATATTGATTCTTCAACTTTAGCTTTATTTTTCACCGATCGCTTTGAATCACCCATGAAACTTTCAAACGAATACATCCACCTATATTGAACAGGACCTCCAAGATAAGCTTCATAGGCAAGATGCACAGGTAGATGTTCCATAGAGTTAAAAAAACTAGGCGGAAATACTTGTTCCAACTGACAGAGAATGATTGGAATATTTTGGTCCAACTTAATGATGTCATCCACTCTTAAAGCTGATGCACAAATATCTCTAAAAAATTTACTAATTTCAGTTAGTGGATTAAGCACATGATTGGGTAGTGAACCGAACGCAATTGGAAGCAATCGTTCCATAAATACATGGCAATCATGAATTTTCATACCATGCAACTTCCTAGTGTTAGCGTCGGCATAACTTGCTAAATTTGAAGCATAACCATCGAGAATTATCAATTCTTTTAACTGTAAGACCCTAAGATCCCTCATGGCATCATATCATTGCTCAGTGCATTGCCTCAAGGATCATAGCATGTTTGGCTCCTTAACCCTAGGGTTGGGACTTGTGTGAGTGGTTTGAGACCACCAAGCATGCTTGTATTGTATATTTTTGCTTTTCCTATTTGTTTACTAACCAAAAGCATAAAAGTATGTCACTAACTCTTTTTGTTTTGAAGCTCAAGTGATCATGTGCTCCTATGCTCCTATGAGGGTCCTAAGCTCAATGAAATGGCTAGATGAAGATGAGAAAAAGCATGACAATAGTACACAAAGTTCCTAATCACCATATATGTCTCCCAAGAATCTCAATTTTCCAATTTGATCAAGATAACCCAAAGGGCTTGAGGATTGTTTCCCAAGGAAACCCTAATTCAATTGTGCTTTGACTGTGCCTTGCCCATGAAACAATCTCAACCTATGATCAAATTTAATCAAGGGAATTTCTTTCATTAATTAATTTATGAATATATGAGCCTATTTTAGGATCCTAAATCATTCATTCATCAAGATTGGAAGTTTGGCCTTGAGAAGTTGACCAGTCAAGTCATCTAACTAAACTGAGGATCACTGAGATACAACTTTTGATGTGTTTGTCAAATGAATATGACCCTAAGAGAAAAACTGTTCTTAAGAACCATATTAACAACTTTAGTGTTCATCAAAAATCCATTTGAAACTTGGAAGGTCATCATTCATTTCAAAACATTATAGGTCATTTTGACTGAAACCCTAATTTTGGGTCGACTTACCAAGGACATAACTTCCTTAATGTTTATGATTTTGAGGTGCGACCAAATGCATTGGAATGCTTAAGATGTCTACTTCAATTAATATGTTTGACAAAATTTCATAATCCTAAAAGAAACACATGTAATAATACAAAACATTATAGGTCATCATGGACCTAATTCATTGAATTTGAAAAAGTACCCAACTTAAAATGCCCATAGCTTTGTCATAAAAACTCCAAATGATTCAAAATTTGAGTCTAAATTGATCATATTGACAAGATATATAACTTTTATGTTGGAGAGTTTTTCATTTAAATCTTGAATCATGCAAACAGAGGGGTTTGAATAGGCTTGCTTTTGGTGAAAAGTTTCAAAGGTGACTTAAACATGTTTTGTACTTGGATCTTCTAGGCCAGTTTTCATTAATTTCCAAATGCCAAATGAATTTTTTCCCAACATGACTTTTGCTCCTTATTTCAAGGTCTTTCCAACCATTACTCACAATGCTATTTTAGATTTACCATGTGTGAGTTTCGAAGACCTCTTTCTTTATGTTCATTTTGGCATTTCATGATGAAACTTAATGTGCAAGCTAGTTCCACTTCATGTACACGTCCAATTCCATTCCAAATGAACTCAGCATGGTTTTGCGCTCATCATTGGGCCTCACATGCGCCTGCACAGGCCCACGCATATCCATTTTCAAATGCCATGCACACGAGGGAAGCATGATGCAAAGCCATCTTCAGCTATAAATAAGCATTCCATTTCATTCATTCAGCAACCTTTTGGAGATCTGAAACGCTGCAGCACTGAAACCATAGCCATACCAAAGGAATTTTCCAGATTTTTTTCTCACTTTCAAGCTTGAAATTCAACATCATTAGTTGATTTTCAAAGCTCAATTCCTTAACCTTTCATCTCCACTGCATCCCTAGAGCAAAGAGGAGCCAAGATCTTGAAGGTTTCGTGGCTTAAAGAGCTTCAATTCAGAGGTAGAACTTCAAACTTTTTGGATCTAAAACTTGCAATTCAATGTAGTATTCTCTTGTTTGTGTGGTTTTCTGAAGTCCTCACACTTGTGGCAAGCCAATGGTGGTTTCAATTTTCCATTTCGTGCACTTTCAGTTTGAACACCATGATCTTCCATTTCTCATTTCTCTCAATATAGGAAGAGTGAGGAAGATCCATGGATACAGTGGTGATCTACATCACACGAGCTTCAATTTGATGTCCTTCTTTTCCATTTTTGTTAAACTTTTTTCTCTGCAAACGGGTGGCCGAATTCTGTTGGCTCACCGGAGAAGACGGTGGTTTCCACCACCACCATTGACGTGTCTTGCTTCCTGGCCCTTAGATCTGAATGCCACATTCTAATCTCATTCATTCATTGTGTTTACTTTATTTAACTCAAAGTGTTGCGTGCTTGACTCGGTTACATCGTGTTCCTCATGATCTAGACAGTTTCTCCTTGCCACGTCAATTAATGAAGTCTATCCTGTGGCTGCGCATTTTTCTATTATTTCTATTTTCTTTTATTTTCAATTAATTCCTTTTATTTTCAAAAATTCATAAAAAAAATTATTTGAAGTCATGAATATATGAGACCAATTCCAAAAAATTTCTTGAAAAATCTAGTTTCATATTTTGATTTTTAATCATTTTTGTGACTTCATTTAATATTTGTTTGTGAATTATTTGGTTTTTAATAGTTTTAATTCATTTTAAAATACTTTCTGATATTTGAAAAATCCAAAAATATTTTCCTAGCATTTATGGATTGTGATAAGTCAATGAAAAATAGTCTCATCAATTTCTTATTTGATTTGAGATTTTAATCCATTTTGTGCTATTTTTAATTGTTTTTAATTGTTTTTAAATACTTTCTGGTTTCCAAAATTGTTGAGAAAATTAGTCAAAGTTTGTTTGACCATGTTAGACCTATGAGAATTTAGTTGGACTTGTTGAAGTTGATTTGAATTGAATTTGAGGTTTGACCTTATTTGTTTATTTTTTTTAATTTGCATTTTATTTTAATTCAAAAATACCAAAAAAATACTGTTGACTTGTTGACATGTAATCTTTATTTCTTTTCTGTTTGGTGTTGGTTGATGATGATTTGATTCACATTTGATCAATTGGACTTGATACTTGTCTTCTTTTCCATTCCCTTTCATCTTCATCCCATTCTTTCCATCAATGGCCAATGAGTTAATGTCTTATGGTTGGTCTTGACAAATGAGAGGTTTAACCTTCTTTGATCCAAACCAAACTCAACTTGATCCATGATCAAGTAAGTTGTTTTGTGTCCAAGATAGGTTGCTTCTTGGTCAAGCAAATAACCTAAAGTCCATACAAGGCCCTTCCCCTTTTGTTTTGGCATGGCAAGTTTATGGAGCTTGCCTTACTAGTCATGATCTCTAACTTGTGTTATTTTCCTATAGTTTTATTGACCGGTCTCAGATAGGTGTGACTACTATATTAGTCCACTTACAATTGCTTAACATAGCGCTACATTGTCTTATGACAAACTAACATAACTACACTAATTACTAACTTTAATTTGAGCATTTAATTTCTTGCCCTTTACTTTTAGTGCCATTTATTTCTTGCTCATTTATTCATATTGCTTTTCATTTTGCTCACTTGAGCATATATTTTATGTTTATGTCATTTTTTCTTTTGCTCATTTGAGCTCATTATTGTATATAAATATATTGTTATCTTGTGTTTGTTTTTGTGTTTGTTTTATGTGAACCAAATGCAAAAAGGAGAAAGGACTTAGAATTAGGACTTACCTATGCTTAAAGGAGTTCAAGAGCAACTAGGCTTCATGCCTTTAGAATGCTAAATTGTTGAAGAGCAACTAGGCCTCATGCCTTTAGAATGCTAAAATCCAAAGTTGATATCAAAGGACTTCTCATCCAAACTTATTCTTTGTCCATTCCCCTTATTGTGTTTGTGAACTTTTTGATGTTTGCTTTTGTATGATAGGGATCCCACCTTGAGATTGTGAAAGGAGGACCATTGTCATGAGTAGCCAAGTTAAGAGAGACAAGCCAAATGGAGATCCTAGGAGCTTGAATCCAAATTGTTTGATTTCTTGATTGTGTGCTAAGTCCAAAGGAAAGGAGCATCTGAATCATCTCTATGATTTCAAGAAAAGGAACTCCAAGGGTTTATCTTCCCCCCTTATCTTTGTATGCTTTAGGACTAACCCTTCTCTTCTTCTCCTCACTCTAACCAAGCCAAAAATCTTTTCTTCAAACTTTGACTTTGTTTCAAATTAGAAACCTAGGCCTTATGCCTTTGACTTTTCAAAACTCTTTTCATAAATACTCATTGTGAATAAATCTTAATCCAACTTTGACTTCATTTTGTAAATAAATCTAACTTGTGAATATAACTCACTTCAAGTTGTTTTTGTGGTTCCAATGACCACCTTATTAAAACTTTTTTTCATAAACATTAGTCATAGGTTTGAGTTATCATAGTGGTTGATGTAAATCTCACCTCATCCTTAGTAATTGGATTATAAGTCTTCCATACTTATTATAGGGTTAACCCCTCACTAGTATGTTGAAGCTTTCCTCACATGGTGGATTGTTGGTTTAGGTTGAGTTTTCTCCCTTTGATAACAAAAGACCTTAAGGTTTTTGATCAAATCAATTCACTAATCTTTGAGACTTTTACCCCCGAACTACGAGGTTTTGATCCTCCTTTGTGATGGTACGTAGGCAATGGGTTCATACATTCAAACAACAAATTTTGTAAATATAATTTATTCTCTTCTCATCCCCCAATTTTTCTGTACAAATCTTTTCACAAATACCAACCTACAACATATATTTGCAAAAAGGGTTCCCTTAGAGTACTAAGGATGTTTTGGGTGCGTAAAACCTTCCCATTTCATAACCAACCCCCTTACCCAAATCTCTGACATTTTTATTAGTTTTTGATTTGAAAAACTTATTACTTGACTTTTGTTCGCTTTTTAGCCTTTCCTTTGGACAAATAAAAGTGCGGTGGTGACTCGAATTATATGTTTACTTTTGGTTTAGTCAATAAACCTAAAGGTAACGAAAACCCCACTACATTAACCATCGACAAACCACTATAACTTCTTGGGAAGTTAGACTGTAATTATCCTTGGGTTTTAATAATTTTCCATTCGGTTGAGGCTTCAACTCCAACTCTTTTCGATTACACCAAGTTTCCATGTCTTTTCTAGCCTTCTCATTGTGTTTTGTTTTGTCTTTAACATCCATCACTGTGTTAAATACATTATCAAAAAAATTCTTCTCAATATGCATAACATCAAGATTATAGCGCAACAAATTATCTTTCCAATATGGGAGGTCCCAAAATATACTTCTTTTTGTCCAATTGTGTGTGACCCTATATCCTTGAATTCTACATGCTTTACCAATATCTGTGAATTTTGGTAGTTCACACACTTGGTTCCATACTTCACCTGGTGACAGTCGAGGCGGAGGTAAATCTGTTAATCGTTCGTCTTTTTTGAAATCAGTCTTGTTGCTTTTATAGGGATGATTTCTTGGTAGGAATATGTGGTGACAGTCAAACCATGAAAATTTCCCCTCTTTTTCCAACATAAACGCCTTAGTGTTTCCCATGCAATGTGGACATCCCATTTTGCCATGCGTACCACAACCAGACAACACGCCATATGTTGGAAAGTCATTAATAGTCCACATCAAGGCAACTCGCATAGTAAAGTTTTGTTTACAAGATATATCATAAGTCCATTCTCCAATCCACAACCTCTTCAAATCATCAATTAAAGGTTATAAGTACACATCAATTTTAGGCTTTGGACTCAACAGTCCTGGAATAAGGCAGGTTAAAAACATGTATGGATTTTTCATGCAGATCTCATGAGGGAGGTTGTAAGGGGTTACAATAACTGGCCAACAAGAATATCCTCTTCCCGATGCTTGGACATATGGAGTAAAACCATCAGAGCATAACCCAAGCCTGACACTTATAGGTTCTGCGGAAAAATAAGTATGTATCTGATCAATGTGCTTTCATGCCTCGTCATCAGATGGATGTCGCATAGTGCCTAAACTTTTTTGTTTGTATGATACCATGTCATTTGACTTGCACTGTGCATTAAAGCAAACATTCTTTTTAACCTTGTTATTATCGGAAGATAAAACATGGACTTCACTGCTACACGTTTTTGCTTACGGTTAATGGATTTACTATGAACTTGATATCTTGGACTCTTACGGAACTTACATTCCTCCGACGCTCCATCACTAGTACCAAACTCATTGTCATAAAACAACATGCAACTACTAATGCAACAATCAATCTTTCTTACTTCTAAACCCAACTTCGACACCAAATTCTTTGCATCATAAAAACTTGTAGGCAGATTGTCTTTCGTAGGAGTCGCGTCGAGCATCATTTTTGTGATGAATTCCAAACACTAATCAGAAACATTCCAATTTGACTTGGCAGCCAATAGTCTCACACACATTGATAACTTTGAGTCTGAGGACCCCTCAAACAACGACATATTTATCTCATTCAACAACTGATAAAATCTTTGCGCTTCCTCATTCGGCAACTCTTCCCCATCAAAATATTCAGGTTCATCATAGGTCATGTTCACACCTAAAGCATCGCCCACCATCTCACCGATCAGATTAAAGTTTTCCACATATTCCATCGGTGATCGACTACTTAAAGCATGCGTGTTACTGGTCTCTTGTACGTTACTCGACAGTTCTTCTCCATTATATGTCAAAACCCAATAAGTTTCAATGAAACCCCTTCTCTTCAAATGACGTTCTACTTCCTCTGTGTCACTAATTATAGGTCTACATTCACATTTAACACAAGGACATCTAACTCCTTCATCGCTTCGACAACATTCCTGAGCAAATGCCTACATGATAAATCCTTTAACTCCTTCAAAATTTGGTTTAAATCCGTGTCTTCCTAAATACAACCTATCTTACATCCAACTTTGATAGTACCGATAATATTACATACTACATATTTATACAATCATTGTCTTTTTAATTACAAATGTGATTTTAATATATCAATCAATTTCGAGAATTTTGATAAAACATTAATTACAAGTATTAACTAACTTAATATTATTCTTAAACATAAACTAATATTAACTAGAAACTACTTGTCATACAACTACAAATAAATAACTTAATATATATAACTACAAATAAATTTCATACTATTTTGTTTTTTATAAACTTATATAATAAACTTTTTAAGATAAACATAAATATTTTGTTTTTGTTTAAACTACACATTTAATAAATATATAATAATTTATTTTTTAAATTAATAACTACTATGTTCTATTTTTAAAAGATATATATAATAAACATATAACATAACATATAATACATATAATTAATATACATATATAATATATAATACATATTTTGTTTTAATATACATATATAATATATTATATTTTTACTAAACGTTTTGTTTAAAAAAATTATATTCTGTTTTTATTTAATATTCTAATTTATAAAAATTATTATTCTGTTTTCAAAAAATATATAATATATTCTAGTACTAATATTCTGTTTATATAACATATTATGTTTAAATATTAAAATATAATATATTCTGTTTTTATTTAAAATAAAAAATATAATATAATAAAAATATAATATAACAAATAATATATTATGAAAAATAATATATTATAAACATATATTCTTTTTTTAATATAATATTATATATTATGTTTTTATTATATTTATTTAAAATATAATATAATATTTTCCGAAATTAATATATTATTAAAAATAATATTGTAGTAGTATTTTATGAAAAATAATATTATGTTTTTAAAAAAATAATATATAATATTCTGTTTAAAAAATAATATATAATATTCTATTTGAAAAATAATATATTGCTTTTAAAAATAATAATTTGTTTAAAAAAAATTATCCTACATTTTTAATAACAACAACCAACAATCCAATATATATATTTAAATCTGAAAAAAATAAATAAATTTCTGAAATACCTCAATGAAGATAAACAAAAACTTGAATCTTGAACCTTGATGCTTGAATTGTGATATATGTTGATGAACCTTGAAGAAAAAAATTAATAATGTTAGTTATACAATTAAAATATCAACACAATCTTTAACACATAAAAGATGAAGATGAATTTGATGAAATAAAGAAAAGGAAAGGAATTGATAGGAAATGAAGAATGAAACCGAGTCTAGGCGCGAGAGAGAAAAGGGGAATTTATATAGCCAATTTAGCGATGTGAATTTCACGTTGCAACCTTGCCACGTGATATTCACGTCGCAACTCCCCAACGGTCATATGACTATGTCAGTCAAACGTTCCCCATCAAGTCAATATCTTTTTTTTAGTTTTTGAATTTGAAGTTGTGACGTGAAAATCACATCACAACTAAAATTTTAAAAATGTTCAAATCTCCCTCCACCTACTGCACGTATGACTTCTTTTTTTTAATTTATTGTACTTTTAAAATTGCGACGTGATTACCACGTCACAACATGTTGGTTAAAATTTTCATTTGCCTTTCCCATGTGCTTCTCTACATACGCCTGACAAATTTATTTATTTTATTTTATTTTTAAAGTTGCGACGTGATTAACACGTCACAATATTTTGTTAAATTTTTTTAAATGTTTTTCCCATGTGCATGCAGCAGTGTCAACTTTTTAATAATAAAAACATGTTGACACGTGATATTCACGTCGCAACTCCCTCTTTTTGCCAGATGATTTTCACTTTGCTATATCATGTGGTTGGAGACAGTTTTTCTTGTAGTGAGTGATATCATATCATGATCTTAGGCTTACTCCTACCATCAAGCTTATTTCTTATTTTCTTATGGATGTGTATGAAACATAGTGAACCAAATTTCTTTAGATGACCAACATTAGGTTTCATACATGTTTATGCTTCATGTGGTGTTTTGAGCAAAAGTTTTTTGGTTGAACTTATGTTGATGATATATGTTTATGTTAAGATTCTCATATCTATCATTAACAAACTCATATCCTTTCTTTTTCGAAATTTTCAATTTGTTACTATAAGTTTCTAAAGTCCTTTAGGCGTGCATGTTTCCCCTTTTTAAGGTCATGCAACTCTCACAAACTTGACATGGAGTCATGGGAATGTGTATTCCTTGGCTTTCCACTCACTCATAAAGGTTATAAGTGTATTGACACTAATAGTATACTTTTCATATATAAAGATGTAGTTTTCAATGAAATCAAATTTCAATATTCTGATTTGTACCAAACCCATCAGCTTGTGTTGTCTAATTTCAATGAATCATTTAACTCCTTGTTAAGTCTTGTTGTTTCATTCAACGCTAATTCCACAAATGATCTGAGTAGCTCAAAAATCATTCACATTGCCCATCATGTATTCACACCTAGTCACTACCCTAGCCTTCTCACTCACCACTCAATGTCACTCTGAATAACTCGAACATTGCACCACTAGTTACCACACCAGTCACTTAATAAAACCTTGAATCATCTATACATGAGCTTGTTGAGGGGAAATATGGGTGAAAAAGGTCTACAAGGGGGTTGAATAGACCTTACCTTTTAAAAAAAATCAGTTTTAAAAAGGTTTTCTTAAAATTAGAGTTTGCAAAAATGGGCCTCCGGAAATTTAATAACGTATGCTTTAGATCGATATCGCTAGTTACACAATGTGCAGACGACACAATGAAATATGTAATAATGAAAATATTATTCAATCAATGAATTAATCAATACAAATTCAATTTAAACAAGGCGTCTGAATCAAAAAAGTTTAATCAATGAATCAATCTAATATTATAGGTTACAAACAGATTTAATCACTATAAATATGAATCAAATAACTTAATATATTTCAGGCCTAAGCTTATACAACAAATCGCTATAAACAGATAAAGCATGGCAACATGAAATTCTACAAAAGCAATAGAAACCTAAACATTGAAGCTATATAGAAAATTAAAAGGAGATAGGGAAAGAGAAGAGATCACCAGTGTTTATGCTAGTTCAAGCATTCGTCCTCTCTTTGAACCAAATCTAATCTCCTATGGCAAGTCATTGAAAATTTGTAGTTTCCCACTATTTTGATAATTTTTACAATGTGCGTTTAATACAATCAAGGAACATGGAATGTTGAAATTAAAATTCAATTGATACAACACCAATATGAATCTTTCCATCTTATGTTGTATACAACCTACATAGCTGAAATCCCTAAGACCTTCACTCAGTCTTGAATGTCTTCTTACTCAGATCAAAGATCCTCTCCAAGAATTTGTTCTATATTGATCTTCACTTGATCCAATTGGTACCTTATATGAACACTTGGCCTATCTAAAGGAACAAAAATATTCAACTTCCTTCCATAGCAAACTTTACTCAATTCTACCTAAGACTTCACTAGAGAAGAAATCCTTTATTTTTTGCTCATGTTGGATTATCAATCCTAGCCACAACAGGCAATTTGAATCTTGATCGTAACTTAAAAACTTCACAAACATTATCAACGAATAAACCTCCTCGATGATTGTCGCAGCCTAAAAAAAGGAATGTGAAAAAAAACAACCGGCGAAAGAAATGACAGAAGAGTCGCCACCGTGCGTTATTTATCCCAAAGGAGGGAAGGAAACGCTCGAAGTAAACCTGGAAAAAGGAAAGGAAAAGACAAGGTCTCGCAACCAAATCTTGGGTTTGGGAGTCGATTATACGAAGGGAAGGTATTAGCACCCCTACGCATCCGTAGTACTCTACGGGATCCACTCTTGTTGTTCTTGTCTAAAGGGTGTGGGTTTATCTAATGTATTATTTACTAAAAGAGGGGTTAAAAGAAAATGACTCGCACAGATGTCACATCCACTGCATACGTATCTCATCTGAATATGAGAATCAGAGTCTTTGTAGCTCGGCTACCTATGGGTTAAAGAGGAGTGTGCTCGCTAAGACATCGCGTCTTATGCCTACGTATCTCATCTGAAATGAGAATCAGAGCAAGCCGTAGTTCGGCTAACCTATTTTTGTTTGTTTTGTGTTTTAGATGAACGACGTTACTTTGGAGACTTATTCGCCTATAGTAGAAGGAGTTAACGTGTTCTTAGGAGAAGAAAAATCAATGAGTTTTTTTATGTTCTAGGAATGCTCATGCAAAAAGGAAGTCCTAGACTAAGGAACCGTGCTACCTTAATTGACATGCAAACGAGAGACTATACGAAGCCTAGCAATCCTATGGGGAGACGATCACACCATACAAAACAAATATGCATAAAGTAAACACGCCAACAAGGGGGCTCAACATACATGGGTAGGGCTTTAGTCAAGAGGGGTCATATCAACCTCGACAAACAAGCCATGGAAAGGTAGTCAAATGGGCTCTTAACCACTGACACTGAACGTCAGGGTGAACAGATCAAAAGGGTAATGAGGATAAGACCTCATAGCTCTTAACCCTGGACAGGGTGAGCTCATGACAAAAAGTGGGGATTCAGAAAGGTGGAACCCTCTCCACTGACTGACTGGACAAAAGATCTTAGGCTTTTGTTCTGAAGCATCGACACGTAGTGTGAGCATAAAGAACGACACACTGAATAACGGGGGATTGACTATTAATCCCTTTTATCCGTCAATTGCCTCTTCATGGAGGTCTTTAGCACTGGTGCCTCTTCTTGGAGGTCTTTGGGTACAAAAGTAAACACACAAAAACATCGCCTCCTATCGAGGTCTTCCAGCTAAGAAAGCGGTAAAATGCGGGAAAGATAAAGGGATCAAGAGATCTACCCCACGGATAAAAATCCGAAGTAATAACAACTAAAGAAGCAAGAAACCCGGTGATCTCTCAAGCTGGCACCATCAAAGAAAACAGGTCAGCAAGGTAATCAGAATAAATCTCCAGATGGTATCCCACAAATAAAGTGGAATACCAAGCAAGCTATCTCTTCAAGAGTCATGTGAGCCCTCACAAAAACTCAACAAACAGGTTAGAATAACAAGATGGGGTGCAATCAAGAGTCGCACCAAATCAGAATGTAACCACATGAATCATGCCATTAAAGTTCACAAAAGCTCACAAGAAGCAACCAAGGGTAGGAGGCCTAAACCTCTTATCAAACAAATGCATCAAAAGGGTATCAAAACTCAAAGTCAGGGGGTAAGGATCCACTCATCAAGACGTGACATATATACTAAAACATGTGCCCGGAGGCAATAGAAAGCATGTCATAACAAAGCGTGAAACAGATTGGAGAGCAAACAGAAAAAATCAGCTATTGTCGCGATCGCTACTACTTCGCCTAGCGAAGGCTTAGCGAAGCTTCGCTGCAGGCTCGCCTAGCGATGCGGCTAGGGAATGCCTGCGGGTTCTGGATTTTCCATGGATAACAGTACGATGTCAGAAATTAAGTGGTCAAACATTCAAGGCATTGTTTTAAACATTCATGCATATCTAAACCTAACTATACCCATTCTCCCGGATTCAACCATAATACCTCATGCTTTAGGAATTTCAAATTAAAAGCGTAAAGTAATGGGAATAAGGCAAACCTGATTGGAGAGATCGAATGAAATTGAATTGCACCGTTGGGTTTGCAGAACAATCTTAGGGTTTATATGAGATGGAATTGGTAGAGGTGATCCCTTCAGTCTCTTGAGGTTGCTCTGAATTAGTTAGAATCTCTCTCCTTTTTTTTCTAGGGTAATAGGAATAGAATAGTGTTTGGCTCAATGAAATTTTCAGAATTTATACTCTGATTTTCGTGGCTTTGTGGGCTCAAATAAGAGAGTCCAAGTCAAAAATCCTTTCTGTTATATTTTTAAAATGCGTGGGCTTCGCCTAGTGAAGGATCTGCTCGCCTAGCGAGCATGACAGTTCAGGCTCTGATGGCTCGCTAGGCGAACCATTCTGCTCGCCTAGTGAGCATGACAGTTCAAGTCATCTTTCCAAATTTGTAACTTGTGCGCTGGGCCTTTGTTCCTTCAAGAGTAATATGTCGAATGATGAATAGGCCTCATTTGAACATGTTGGAAGTAACTCAAGTTATCCCCTAGCCATTTGACCTTCAGTTGACCAACAGTTGACCAGAGGTAATTCAGATGAACTTTGCTGAAATGCAATATAAAATGTTAAATGACCTAAAAAATGAATGCATGAATGAGGGGGGCAAATTTGAGGTGCTACAGCTGCCCCTATTCAATCAACTTTGAACCTGAACGGATGAAAGCAACGGCTATCAGACTTTCAAGGTAAATAGGGATTGAATACCAAAAGAACTAGAGAATTTGCACTCTGCAGGTGACTAATCAAGGAAAGCGGGGCCATTTACCGATGGCGGCTTCAAAACAGATTTGATATTTACCGATATCAAGGAAAGTAAGGCCATTTATCGATGGCGGCTTCAAAACAAATTTGATATTTACCGATATCAAAGAAAGCGAGGCCATTTACCGATGGCGGCTTCAAAACAAAATTGATATTTACCGATATCAAAGAAAGCGAGGCCATTTACCGATGGCGGCTTCACTGGGGAGGAAAAAGATGTTTACAAGTGAAACAAGACCAGACATTTACCGATGACTGGGAAGGAACTCGATGTTTACCGACATCGAACAATGATGTTTACCGACACCAAAGAAAGAATACACTTATGAAATGAAACCATTTACCGATGGCGAAAATGAAACACTCGATATTTACGGATAACGAATCTGCTGGGGAATCTTAAACGACAAAACCATTTACCGATGGTTAACAAATAGCTGATGTTTACCGACATCGAACAATGATGTTTAACGACACCAAAGAAAAGCACAGACCTTTACGGGGATCAACACGACACTTACCGGTATCGTGAGGATGATAATTACATATGTCAAAGTAAGGCAGACACTTGGCGGGGACTAAATCGGAAGGGAATCAAGCTTTCCTTTCACGGACTGGTGAGAAAATAAATCTCATTGGGATTATCGATTCTGAATGTTGCCAAGAGCAACTGCTGCAAATGTGCTACACAGATGTAAAAAAATGATCCATCTCTGCTGGGGATACGATCCAATCTGGTTTAATACATGTATGCATATGTTTGAGTTTTCCATGGCGTAATGCTCCATACTGAATGGAAGTGCTACGCGATTTGAGAATGCGAATTCAAATGATGATTACTACATGCAAGATGCAAAGGGAGGAAAACTCCTGCTGGGAAAGCAAATGATCACTTTACTGAGCACATAATTTCTGATTCGATCTTCCAACTCTGTGGGGACATACAACAATTCTGCTGAGGATACTTATTGATCTGACATTCTCGGAACGGTAAAGAAACCAACTCAAATGGAGAGTCACTTGTTGGGAAAACACCAACCTCTCGACCATGCTGGGGAAACGAATTCTGACTCGGCCTAGACGACCAATCTTCTTAAACGACTGGACAGTGTTGAAACAAAAGGGTCTTCCTTCGGACAAATTTTGGCTCATATGCTTTAGCCATCAATCAAAGATAGTAACCTGCAAAACGGCAGGACATACATGCCCCAGGGGATCGTATGGACAAAATATACTCAAGTGTACTCAGCATTCAAAATGATTTTCAGATGTTTTATCTTTCCGCACGTCATTGTCTAGCCTTCATGTTTTTAGATGCAATGTTTATAAAAAATTCGGACGTTTTTTTTTTGCAAACAAAACAGAAAAAATAAAAAACAAGAGAGCAATTTGACTGAATAACGACTTTTATTGATTGAAAATGGCCTATATAGGCAAATACATCAGGAAGCAATTCCTAGGAAGAGGTAATTACGCCAAAAGAGAAAATAAACTATCCTATTGGCAATGTGAACACGACATTCCACTATTCTCCAATTCTGTTATGACTCATAGATCTTCAACTTCCCCCAAATTCTTTGCTTTCTGAGAATAGTGATTGGACCAATCATATCCTTCAAGATGGTAGACACTGAAACGCGGTGAAGTACAGATAACTCCGACTGTAGTCTTCACTTTAATCCCTCTTTTGCCTAGATCGCCTTTTTCAGGTTTTCAATCCACCGGGATACCCATTTTTGCCTAAGCCGCCTTTGCAGGTTTTCGACTTACCGGGTGTACATATTATTTTTATTCTTTATCCCTAACTTTTGCCCGAACCTTTTTCTTTTCTTTTTCTTTTGGTTCGCCGGGATGCCCTTTTTTTGCTTGGACTTTCTTTTTTGTCCAGCGGGTCAGTTTATGCGAAGTATTTTTTGACTACATCTGAATTCACAGGAGACGGAAAATCTTCACCATCCATAGTTGTAAGCATCAAGGCTCCACCAGAAAAGACCTTTTTAACAACATATGTACCTTCATAATTCGGAGTCCACTTGCCCCGGTTATCTGTACCGGGAGGAAGGATCCTCTTCAAAACTAAGTCACCTATCTGATAGCTTCGAGGACGCACTTTCTGATCAAAGGCCTTCTTCATCCTTCTCTGATATAGTTGTCCATGGCACACAACTGCTAATCGCTTTTCCTCAATTAAATTTAACTCATCAAACCTGGCTTGAACCCACTCAGCCTCGTCAAGTTTTACATCCATCATCACCCTCAAAGAAGGGATTTCAACTTCTACTGGCAAGACTGCCTCCATGCCATACACAAGTGAAAATGGAGTTGCCCCGGTTGACGTACGCACTGAGGTACGATACCCATGCAAAGCGAAAGGCAACATCTCATGCCAATCCTTGTACGTCACAACCATCTTTTGCACAATCTTCTTAATGTTCTTGTTTGCCGCCTCTACAACACCATTCATCTTTGGTCTGTAAGGAGAAGAATTGTGGTGTTCGATCTTAAAGTCTTTGCAAAGCTCTTTCATCATCTTGTTATTGAGATTCGAACCATTATTAGTGATGATTCTCTCAAGAATCCCATAACGACAGATAATTTCTTTCTTAATGAATCGAGCAACCACTTGTCTGGTAACACTGGCATAGGAAGCTGCTTCCGCCCACTTGGTAAAGTAATCAATCGCAACTAGGATGAAGCGATGTCCATTAGAAGCAATAGGTTCAATCTTTCCAATCATATCGATGCCCCACATCGCGAATGGCCAAGGAGAATTCATGATATTCAGAGGGTTTGGTGGTACATGCACTTTATCTGCATAGATCTGACATTTGTGGCACTTCCGAGCGTATTTGAAACAATCAGATTCCATGGTTATCCAGTAATAACCGGCTCTTAACAACTTCTTGGCCATTGCATGACCACCAGCATGGGTACCGAAAGATCCCTCGTGTACTTCCTGCATTAACATGTCTGCTTCGTGTCTAACCACGCATCTGAGCAGAACCATGTCAAAGTTCCTCTTGTATAACACATCATCCTTGTTCAAGTAAAAGCTTCCAGCCAGCCTTCTTAGTGTCTTCTTGTCATTCTTTGACGCTCCTTCAGGATACTCTTGGCTTTTGAGGAAATTCTTAATATCATGAAACCACGGCTTCTCACCAATAACAGACTCGGCTGCAAACACATACGCAGGTCTCTCGAGTCGATTCACAGCAACGTGTGGCACATGATTCTGCCAGTGAACTTTAATCATGGAAGACAATGTGGCTAAGGCATCAGCCATTTGATTTTTATCTCGGGGTACATGGAACAACTTTACTGTCTTGAAGAAAGTCAGGATCCTTCTAGTGTAATCTCTATAAGGAATCAAATGTGGCTGATGAGTATTCCAATCTCCATTGACTTGGTTAATCACTAGCGCAGAATCTCCATAAATGTCTATAGTTTTGATCCTTAGATCGATGGCTTCCTCAATCCCCATGATACAGGCCTCGTACTCAGCTTCGTTGTTGGTTACTTCAAAAGTCAATCTGGCGGAAAAAGGTATGTGTGCACCTTTAGGATTAATGAGTACTGCCCTAACACCATTTCCATTCACATTTACCGCCCCATCAAACATCAGTGTCCACTTGTCATCGGGATCCGGTCCTTCCTCGACAAGAGGCTCTTCATAATCTTTCATCTTTAAGTACATGATATCTTCATCGGGGTATTCAAACATCATCGGCTGATAGTCATCAATTGGTTGCTCGGCAAGGTAATCATACAGAATACTATCCTTGATGGCCTTTTGCGACGTGTACTGGATATCATACTCTGTCAAAATCATCTGCCAACAAGCCACTCGTCCGGTAAGAGTCGGCTTTTCAAAGATATACTTTACTGGGTCCATCTTAGAAATCAACAAGGTAGTATGGTTCAACATATAATGTCTTAGTCGGCGAGCAGTCCATGCCAAAGCGCAGCAAGTTTTCTCGAGCAGCGAATATCTTGTTTCGCAGTAGGTAAACTTTTTGCTAAGGTAGTATATTGCATGCTCTTTTCGACCAGACTCGTCATGCTGTCCCAATACACACCCCATCGAATTCTCTGTTACTGAAAGGTACATTATTAGAGGCCTCCCAGGAACTGGAGGTATAAGAATTGAAGGTTTCTGCAAATATTCTTTTATCTTATCGAAAGCTTTTTGACAATCATTGTTCCACCTGATTGCTTGATCTTTTCTTAGCAATTTAAATATCGGTTCGCACGTAGCTGTTAGGTGAGATATGAACCGCGCAATGTAGTTCAGCCTCCCTAAAAACCCACGAACCTGCTTTTCCGTTCTTGGTTCAGGCATTTCTTGAATAGCTTTTACTTTCGCTGGATCAACCTCAATCCCTTTCTCACTGACAATGAAACCTAACAGCTTTCCAGATCTCACTCCAAACGTACACTTGTTTGGATTCAGCCTCAGTTTGAACTTTCTCAATCTTTCAAACAACTTTTGCAAGTTTACCAAGTGCTCCTCTTCTGTCTGAGACTTCACAATCATATCATCCACGTACACTTCAATTTCTTTGTGCATCATGTCATGAAAGAGAGCCGTCATAGCTCTTTGGTAGGTAGCACCGGCGTTCTTCAACCCAAATAGCATTACCTTATAACATAACGTGCCCTAAGGTGTAATAAATGTCGTCTTCTCCATGTCTTCTGGCGCCATCTTGACCTGATTATAGCCAGAAAATCCATCCATGAAAGAGAAAACCGAGGACTGAGCAGTGTTATCGACCAATACATCAACGTGAGGTAATGGGAGTCATCTTTCGGACTGGCTCTGTTTAAATCTCGGTAATCGACACACATCCTGACTTTACCATCCTTCTTCGGCACGGGTACGATGTTGGCCACCCAAGGGGGATAATTGGTAACTGCTAGAAAATCTGCATCCAACTGTTTCTGAACCTCCTCTTTGATCTTGACAGCCATATCAGGACTAGTTTTGCGAAGCTTCTGCTTTACCGAAGGACAATCTTCTCTGAGAGGTAGCCTGTGCACCACAATATCTGTATCCAAACCAGGCATATCTTGATACGACCATGCGAATACGTCCACATATTCTTGCAGCATTTCAATCAGCCCTCTCTTGACCTTTTCCTCTAAAGCAGCCACTATCTTGATCTCTTTCTTTGCGTCCTCAGTACCAAGGTTAATGACTTCCAACTCTTCCTGATGAGGTTGAATGACCCTTTCCTCCTGTTTCAATAGTCTGGCCAATTCTTTGGGGGGTTCACAATCTTCTTCACTCTCCTCTTCGGCTTGGTAAATGGGATTATCAAAGTCATACTGAGCCATAATAGAACTGTTTTTAATGGAATCCGCAAGATCAATTCTGCACGAACGACGTTTCATGCTTTATTTTAGAAAAGAGTTCAATAAAGGCACAGGAAAACAAAAAACATTGCCATTTTTATGGTTTTGAAAATGAAAAAACAGAAAGACAGTGAACACAAATTTGATTGCAAAACGTCCTTTATTGATGATAATCATTGAAAATTCAAAACATGATGTGGCCCTACAATGAACCACTACGCCTTGGGCAGAGCGTAGGGCTTTTCATGCAAAATGCAGAACAAAAGAAAATTACTCTGTCTAAAGAGTAACTTGGACTATTTCTTCAGTAGTCCAGTTGTTGATCTTCTCCCCTGAAGCACACGGGCGCACCCAATTATCCATATCACAATCACTGTCACCATCTTCATTGTCTGTTGCAAAGACATCCCCGTGATTCATCAATCCAACACTAGTGAAAGTACACGGCCCTTTCTGATCCTGGACACCCTGCTCTGATGATTGAAAAGGCTGATAACCAATGCCAAACATATCTTCTTTTACGGGCACATCAATCATCTTGCCCCAGCCTTCCGCGTTACCTGAATGAACGACCTCCAGAGCTTGTTTATAGGACGCAATCGAGGTACCTGGTTTCTTCTGTTCAACAAAAGCCACCTTCTCAATACTGACAGTCTCAAAAGCTTGACATAGAGTTTCATGAATTTTGCCATCCATCTCCACATATTTGAAGGAGGATAAATGGCTCACAAAGATGTCCTCTTCGCCACACACGGTCACAACCTGACCATCCCACACATATTTTAGCTTTTGGTGGAGAGTCGAAGAAACTGCTCCGGCTCCATGTATCCAGGGACGCCCCAACAGACAACTATATGCTGGTTGAATATCCATCACATAGAAGACAATATTAAACACTTCCGGGCCGATCTTCACAGGCAACGTGACTTCACCAAAAACTGATCGCTTGGATCCATCAAAAGCACGGACAACAAGATCGCTTGGTGTGAGAACAACCCCTTCGGCATCAAGCTTACTCAGAGCCTTTTTGGGCAGCACATTCAAAGAAGAACCGGTATCAACCAAAACATGCGACAAAACGGCGCCTTTGCATTCCATCGTGATATGCAGAGCTCTATTGTGATTGTGACCCTCAGGTGTCAAGTCTAGATCCGTGAATCCCAAACCATGTCTCGTGTTAACATTTGCAATAACACATTCGAGCTGATTAATAGAAATCTCTTGAGGCACATAAGCCATATTCAACATTTTCAACAGGGCGTTACGATGTGCCTCGGAACACATTAATAGAGAGAGAATAGAGATTTTTGACGGTGTCTGGTTCAACTGATCCACGATCTTGTAATCACTTTTCTTGATGATTCTCATAAATTCCTCCACGTCCTTCTCAAAAGAACCCTCAGACACTTCCTTTCGCGCTGGTTCTTCATCGACGACAACTTGTTTCCCTTTCGTTCTAGCAAGAGCCTCAGCATTGTTATCCTTCGGAACCTGTGGTGCAAACAAACGACCACTTCTTGTAAATCCTCCGGGTCCTCCCACATTACCCACAGCCGAACCAACTGTTACTAGAGTCTGATTTACTGATCTGGTCTGATTCTCAGGTCTTCTATTTCTGCAAGAAGCATTGTCATACTGCCACGGAGTTGCTCTGCTATTCTCATAAAGTCTTCCACTAGAAGCAACAATGGTGGTAGGAGTACTGATAGTTACTGGAGCATTAATAATCACGGGAACACCAACAGTCACCGGAGCAGATATGGTCACGGGCGCAGCTACGATCACAGGAGTACCAATAGTCACAGGCGCACTAATAGTTCTTGGAGCACGTACAGGACCTTCTGACGGTGTGAAGTAAATGGTAACAGTCGATACCTCTTCACGGTCTTTCACTACTCGATCAAACTGTAAACAACCTTCGTTCATCAATTCCTGGATACCTTCTTTCAATTTCACACAACCGTTTTCATGATTACCACAATCTGAACAATTCTTGTCACATCCCGGGAATACTCCCCCTCTAAGCAGACGTTCTTTCACTACAAACAACAAAGTCTGGACATCATTAACATCGACTACCAAGTTCAAACTTTCCCCATCTTCCACACTGTTTACTCTGGGCCCTCCATGCTAAGGCATAGGATTATTCATCACATTCGGAGTAGGAGCGAAGTTAATCGTCTTGGCATCGATCAAGTCTTGGACTTTATGGTGAAAAGCCCGACAATTCTCGATGTGGTGCCCTGACGCACCAGAATGAAAATCACAACAGACATTAGCATCATAACCAGTGGGAATCCTTGTTAATGGAGCCATAGTGCGAAGTTCAACAAACTTTAACCTGAGCAGTTCAGGGAATAATTCAGCATAAGTCATTGGCAACAGATCAAAATGACAATCTGGCATTCTTTGTCTTGGCTGGAATTGGCGTTGTTGTTGTTGTTGTGGTTGTCCTCTTTGTTGTTGTTGAGGTGGGGTTGCCGGAATAGTCACAACAGCAACTTGACGGTATTGCTGTCCTCTGTTTCCATTTCTCTGTATAGCATTTGTCTCACCCTCTCTCCTTCTGGGTGCCCCTGAAAATGGTTTCTTAGCACTTGAAGAACTTGAAGAACCAGGGTCTTGGATTTTTCCCGCTTTGATAAGACTTTCAGTCCTTTCTCCGTAAATCACAACATCTGAAAAACTACCAAACGGGCAACTTCCCATACGATCCATGAATACACCTTGCAGGGTTCCAATGAACATATATGTCAATTCTCTCTCCAACATCGGAGGTTGTACTCTCGCAGCTAGTTCACGCCACCTCTGGGCGTATTCCTTGAAACTCTCACCGGTCTTTTGAAACAAACTCTGCAACTGGGTTCTGCTCGGAGCCATGTCCATGTTATGCTTGTACTGCCTCAGAAAAGCTTCACCTAACTCTCTCCAGCTTCTGACAGATTCTCTTTTCAAGTCCATGTACCAATCCAAAGAGGCTCCAGACAAGCTGTCTTGGAAAAAGTACATCCACATTTTTTCATCATCAGTATAAGCGGATATCTTCCGGTAGTAAGCTTGCACATGAGTTCGGGGACAAGAAGTGCCATTGTACTTGTCGAAAGATGGCGCTTTGAACTTGTACAGGATCCTCAACCCATCAACTAAACCCATATTGGAAACATCAAAACCCAAAGAATTATGGCACTCCATGGCGCGAATCTTTTCAGCAAGGGCGTCGACCTTTCTATCTCTCTCTTCCGCCTTTCCAAATTCATCATCATCACTGGGAATAATGAACATATCTTCTTGCTTGTCAACCAAATGAGAAGGATGGTGAACTGGAGCACGTGCCGCTCGAGCATTAGCAGCCTCGGTAATGATGGGTTGTCCATTGATTCTAATACCATGCAATTCGTCCCCATTAGCATGGTTGTTGACAGGGTTGGTAACAGCAGCGTCATCGACAGGGGTCCCTTCTGGAGGATTCTGACCGACAGGGGGAATCACAGTTTCTTGTCTCTGGACCAAGGCTCGGAGTTCCTCTTGCCCTTGCACTACCCCTTGCATCATACTCATGAATTGGGCCATGTTGGTCCTCATCTCTGCTAGATCTGCTTGAAAGTTTTCCATTACTCTCTGCTGGTTTCTGCCCATTACTCTCTGCTGGTTTCTGCGGGTACCGTACCGATGAATGCCTGAGTCAGCTATCCTGCTAGTGAACACCAAATAATATAAGAACACCGCAGCGGTACCTGTTATGCAAGGTATGAAAATCAATATGTAAATGCAATGACATGTTTATC
This sequence comes from Lathyrus oleraceus, assembly GCF_024323335.1. NCBI lineage: Eukaryota > Viridiplantae > Streptophyta > Magnoliopsida > Fabales > Fabaceae > Lathyrus > Lathyrus oleraceus. The sequence goes on along the minus strand of NC_066580.1, from coordinate 412,237,580 downwards.
AATTCCAACGGGTATTCTACCCCCTTGATTCCAGTCTCACATCAGATAAAAGCGCAAGAAGACCGAGTTGTGGATAAACTTCTGAGATCAAGATGTAATAAAGAAAACCATCATATAAATGGGTTCAAGAAGGGAAAGGCCTTAGCCAATAGTTCATCGAAAAAGGATCTCCACAACAAGCCTATGGATCATCACTACAATACAATAAGTAAAGAAAGGAACAAAAATCGGGAATCAGCTTCCTGTATACAACCCATAAAGACTGCTCCTCACTTCATCCAGTAGTGCCACTGTGTCAGGATGATCCGGAGATTCTGTCAAACGCCGGATAAGCAGATTCCTCTTGTGAATAACTCCATCCAACTTGTTGATGTTCTCTCTGTAGTAATCCCCATCATCTTCTCCGAATACCTCTTCAAGTCTGGCTTTCTTCAAACCTGCCAGCACTTTGAGTTCCTCAATCTGTCCTTGAGCTTTGTTGAGTTGATCTGTGATATAACCATTGGTTGAACGGGCGCACAGAAGCTCATTGTTCTTCTCCTTCAGCAAAATCTTCAACTTCTCCATCTGACCAGTCAGTTCGGCCACCATCTCCTCCTCCTTTACCTTCCTAGAAGCTGAAAATGTATCCCATTGCTCTTGCCAACCAGCAAACTTACCATGAGCATCTGTTAACTGCTGTTTGACTCGCGTCAACTCAGAACTGGATGATCCCAAGGCTTCGTCAGTTTTTCTGAAGAAGTCCACCTCCACAACTAATTTCTTCTCTGCTTCCTCTTGCAATCTGACGGCTTCCCCCTTCTGATATTCTGCCTCATGGAATTGATGCATACAGTCTTGCAGCTTTACACTTAACTCCGAGTTTTCAGTTTGAAGCTCCTCCATGGCATTCTTCAATTTGTCATACTCCTCTCGGCTCACCATGGTTGACTGCTCAGGAGTAGGTGGATAAAAAGGTTCTTCAATAGGAAATGGCAGACCAAACTCTTCGACTCTTCCTTGAAGCCACTCTTCATATTGAGGGTAAGTTCTACAATCTCCTTTTCCAAGCACAGTTCTTCCTCTCTTGATCACCTTGAGCCAAGCCTCAACTGCCTTACGGGATACAATCAAATCAGATGAAGAATGGAAAAACAGAGATTCTTCCACATCCCTTTCCAAAGGCGGAGTTCTTAAAGCATATCCAAACTGTCTGACTGGCAGAGAAGGATTGTAGTTGATACTTCCTCTTCTTCCTACCAATGGTACATTCGGGAAGTTCCCACAACTATGAATAATATCTGCCCGAAGCAAGCTCCGGTATGACCACCAAGAAATATCTTTAGCTCTTATCCCCATCAGTCTCTTTGACCAACTCAACGAGTTCTTGACATCAACGAACGCTCCTGACTTGGGTAGGTGGGAACTGAACCACTTATAAAACAAAGGCGCGCAACAATTCACCAATCCTCCCCTTCTATTCTCATTCCTATGATGCACTGAATGAAAGAAATCTCCCAACAAGGTCGGCACTGGATTACCCAACACGAAGAGGCGTATTAGGTCTACGTCCACAAATTTGGCAACATTAGGGAACAGGACAATCCCATAACACAAAGAGCCAACACAACATTGAAACCCCTCTGGTCACCATCTTCAAGCTTCTTCTTTGCTTCTCCCAGTAAGAAACTCAGATGAAAACCATTAACTTCTCCCTTCTGACACATATTAGCCTTCAAGATTGATTTCCCCAAATATGTGGCTGAAGCAACCATGTTGAGATCGGGCAGAAACTCGGAACTGTAGAATAGCAACTGCGGCTTGATAGGGACTCTGAGAAAACTGGCAACCTCCTCCAAAGTAGGGACCAAAATATAATCTGGGAACGTGAAACACCTCAATGGAGGGTCATAGAACTGCAACAATGTAAAGAGAGCATCATGTTGATCTTTGGAGAGAACCGTAACGAAACTTAGAATCAAACCATAGTCCTTCCGGAATCTTTCTAGATAATCCTGATCCATTAACTTCATCAGCTGTTGAATAGGCTCCAAACAGACCACAGGAAACTTGTAGGCGACATGTCTCTTTCTGCCAATATCCATCTTAAGAGAACCAGAGAACCCGACCGGAATCAAGAGGAAGATGTAAACCCCTAGAAATAGATAAACATGTGTTAAATGATATGAATGCAAAATGATGTGATGCAATGCAGTGACATGGAAATCAGGATTGCTGTATCTGCTTGAACAACTGTTGGGTTGCATCGTCTGAAGAGAAACCCATTGAGTAATATAATACGAGATCAAAGCTCTGCTCCATAAAACCGGGTTGGTTGAAGGTTAAGGTTTCTTGAATTTAGCCCGCCCCTCACTGGTAGGTTCTAAGAACAGAAGTTTGTCAGTTTCTTGCTCTTCAGTCGAATAATACGTTTACCACTGAAGGTTTGGCATTATTACAAGACAAAAGACCTTCACTGACTCCCCTCAACAGGACATCCTAATAGCAAGTTCCCAGCCTCGGGGTCCTCGGGTTGAGCAGCGAGAATGCGCCCACCAGAGCTAACATAACCGCGTCTCGGAGGAGAGGCCTCGACTGAGTTCTCGGGAAATGGTCACCAGAGTCGACGATTTCTAGAGGAACATCTGTCGTTATGGAACACCTATAGGACATAATATAGCCAAAAGAAACCTCGTCTGGAATGTGGGTCTTCATGAACGACTTAACGTAGCAACATGCCACGCAAGCCTCATGACTATCCACTCTAAAACCTGTGTGTACGCTCAAGCCTAGGTAGTGGGCTTATCTCATAGAACATCCCACCCCAACAAACAAACAACCCAACAGAACCCACAGATACAACAGACATATCTACATGAATGCAATAAGGTAAAGCAGGTAAATAAATAACTGTACAAAAGAAATGATCACCCAACAAACAAGAAAACTACAAAAGCTAGGAGGGACTCACTTAGGGAAACCGAGTCCCTAGTAGAGTCGCCAGCTGTCACAGCCTAAAAAAAGGAATGCGAAAAAAAACAACCGGCGAAAGAAATTACAGAAGAGTCGCCACCGTGCGTTATTTATCCCAAAGGAGGGAAGGAAACACTCGAAGTAAACCTGGAAAAAGGAAAGGAAAAGACAAGGTCTCACAACCAAATCTTGGGTTTGGGAGTCGATTATGCGAAGGGAAGGTATTAGCACCCCTACGCATCCGTAGTACTCTACGGGATCCGCTCTTGTTGTTCTTGTCTAAAGGGTGTGGGTTTATCTAATGTATTATTTACTAAAAGAGGGGTTAAAAGAAAATGACTCGCACGGATGTCGCATCCACTGCATACGTATCTCATATGAATATGAGAATCAGAGTCTTTGTAGCTCGGCTACCTATGGGTTAAAGAGGAGTGTGCTCGCTAAGACATCGCATCTTATGCCTACGTATCTCATCTGAAACGAGAATCAGAGCAAGCCGTAGTTCGGCTAACCTATTTTTGTTTGTTTTGTGTTTTAGATGAATGACGTTACTACGCAATCTACCGGATGCTCGACCTTTGGAGACTTGTTCGCCTGTAGTAGAAGGAGTTAACGTGTTCTTAGGAGAAGAAAAATCAATGAGTTTGTTTGTGTTTTAGGAATGCTCATGCAAAAAGGAAGTCCTAGGCGAAGGAACCGTGCTACCTTAATTGACATGCAAACGAGAGACTATACGAAGCCTATCAATCCTATGGGGAGACGATCACACCATACAAAACAAATATGCATAAAGTAAACACGCCAACAAGGGCGCTCAACATACATGGGTAGGGCTTTAGTCAAGAGGGGCCATATCAACCTCGACAAACAAGCCATGGAAAGGTAGTCAAATGGGCTCTTAACCACTGACACTGAACGTCAGGGTGAACAGATCAAAAGGGTAATGAGGATAAGACCTCATAGCTCTTAACCCTGGACAGGGTGAGCTCATGACAAAAAGTGGGGATTCAGAAAGGTGGAACCCTCTCCACTGACTGACCGGACAAAAGATCTTAGGCGTTTGTTCTGAAGCATCGACACGTAGTGTGAGCATAAAGAACGACACACTGAATAACGGGGGATTGACTATTAATCCCTTTTATCCGTCAATTGCCTCTTCATGGAGGTCTTTAGCACTGATGCCTTTTCTTGGAGGTCTTTGGGTACAAAAGTAAACACACAAAAACATCGCCTCCTATCGAGGTCTTCCAACTAAGAAAGCGGTAAAATGCGGGAAAGATAAAGGGATCAAGAGATCTACCCCACAGATAAAAATCCGAAGTAATAACAACTAAAGAAGAAAGAAACCCGGTGATCTCTCAAGCTGGCACCATCAAAGAAAACAGGTCAGCAAGGTAATCAGAATAAATCTCCAGATGGTATCCCACAAATAAAGTGGAATACCAAGCAAGCTATCTCTTCAAGAGTCATGTGAGCCCTCACAAAAACTCAACATACAGGTTAGAATAACAAGATGGGGTGCAATCAAGAGTCGCACCAAATCAGAATGTAACCACATGAATCATGCCATTAAAGTTCACAAAAATCTCACAAGAAGCAACCAAGGGTAGGAGGCCTAAATCTCTTATCAAACAAATGCATCAAAAGGGTATCAAAACTCAAAGTCAGGGGGTAAGGATCCACACATCAAGACGTGACATATATACTAAAACATGTGCCCGGAGGCAATAGAAAGCATGTCATAACAAAGCGTGAAACAGATTGGAGAGCAAACAGAAAAAATCAGCTACTGTCGCGATCGCTACTTCTTTGCCTAGCGAAGGCTTAGCGAAGCTTCGCTGTAGGCTCGCCTAACGATGCGGCTAGGGAATGCCTGCGGGTTCTGGATTTTCCATGGATAACAGTACAATGTCAGAAATTAAGTGGTCAAACATTCAAGGCATTGTTTTAAACATTCATGCATATCTAAACCTAACTATACCATTCTCCCGGATTCAACCATAATACCTCATGCTTTAGGAATTTCAAATTAAAAGCGTAAAGTAATGGGAATAAGGAAAACCTGATTGGAGAGATCGAATGAAATTGAATTGCACCGTTGGGTTTGCAGAACAATCTTAGGGTTTATATGAGATGGAATTGGTAGAGGTGATCCCTTCAGTCTCTGGAGGCTGCTCTGAATTAGTTAGAATCTCTCTCCTTTTTTTTTCTAGGGTAATAGGAATAGAATAGTGTTTGGCTCAATGAAATTTTCAGAATTTATACTCTGATTTTCGTGGCTTTGTGGGCTCAAATGAGAGAGTCCAAGTCAAAAATCCTTTATGTTATATTTTCAAAACGCGTGGGCTTCGCCTAGTGAGCATGACAGTTCAGGCTCTGATGGCTCGCTAGGCGAACCATTCTGCTCGCCTAGCGAGCATGACAGTTCAAGTCATCTTTCCAAATTTGTAACCTGTGCGCTGGGGCTTTGTTCCTTCAAGAGTAATATGTCGAATGATGAATAGGCCTCATTTGAACATGTTGGAAGTAACTCAAGTTATCCCCTAGCCATTTGACCTTCAGTTGACCAACAGTTGACCAGAGGTAATTCAGATGAACTTTGCTGAAATGCAATATGAAATGTTAAATGACCTAAAAAATGAATGCATGAATGAGGGGGGAAAATTTGAGGTGCTACAATGATAGATCTCACACTCCTTAAGAATCGAGAAGCAACCAAAATATGGTAATCTTGCTAGAGATAGAAGATGAATTCATATATAATAGAAAATTGTGAAAATGTGTATTTTGAAAGCTAAACTCAAGTTTTTAAAGTCTTTCAAAGTTATAATTATATTATCATATGTTAATATATATATATATATATATATATATATATATATATATATATATATATATATATATATATATATATATATATATATATATATATATATATATATATATATATATATATATATATATATATATATATATATATATATATATATATATATATATATATATATATATATATATATATATATATATATAGAGAGAGAGAGAGAGAGAGAGAGAGAGAGAGAGAGAGAGAGAGAGAGAGAGAATAAGTTATACATGTGCTTGATATTAAGCATTAAAAATAAGTAAAAACACCATTTTGATTCGAGTCAAGAGCAAGGGGATGATTTGATTCGAATGAACAAATGATTTGAATTGAGAACTTAAATATTATAATATTTCCATTTTATTTGAGTCAAGGAATCATGTGATTCGAATCACTCTCACAGAATAAAAACCCTGATTTCGAGAAGAATTATTTATTCAAATAATCCTATAATGTCATTAGAATCAAGATTACTCTTGATTCGAATCAGGGAAACTTGTTATTTGAATCACTCTGACAGAGGCAAACATGACTTTCACATTCATTTATTGATTCAAATCATGTTTAACCTTGATTAGAATCACACTTCAAAAAATTGAATTTTTAAGAAAAGTGAAGTGTTTATTTGAATCTAAACCTAGTATGATATGAATGAAGCATTCATGCGTTTCTTGACCCAAATATTCAACTAATTTAAGTTGAACCACATTACGTCTACTTTTACCCAAGAGTTCTATTTATGCATGCAAAACGTGATTTAATAAATTACACTCAACTCTAAGATATGCACAAAAATTCTAACTTAGAGGAGACTTGATTATTAAAATGATAAACAATAATAAACAAGAGAAGAAGAAAAACCAAAACCCTAGAGGGGCAGAGCAACTTCGGATCTATCCACCCCTATATCATCCTCTCATGTCTCACCCTTACCCTTACCCTCATCATCTTATATGAATGCAAATGAACCATTTCCACTTACCATAAGAATTTATCCACAAAACTCGCATCCCATGGAAACTAGAGCAAAAAATGGAATTGTCTAGCCTAGGCTTAATCTTACCCTCATTCTAACTCACCCTGAACATACTACACAAAATAGGCCTTGGCCATTTTAGAGTGGCATATAGTTATACATGAAAATTCACCTGTCATCATATTTCTCTATATGGATGACATCCTTATTTCAAGCAACCTCGTCGAAGAAGTAATGAGGGTGAAGACTGAACTTAACCAGGAATTCAAAATGAATGACCTTAGAGTTGCAACCATGATTTTAGATATTGACATCAAGAGAGATCAAAAGCAGTCAAAATTATACTTATCTTAAGAGTCATATCTAAGGAAGATGTTGGACAATAGGCAATGATCTAGAGGGGGTGAATAGATCCCAAGTTAAAAAATTTAACAAAAACTATTTTGGAAACTTTTATGGCGAGTGGAAGTGACCTGGATTGAATCGTCTATACTTAACCGCTATCGAAAATCTCAAGTATGCGTAAATACAATCAAGGTATGATAATGAGTATACATTTGATTAAGAAACTTTCAACCACAACCAATTGAATGTTATATTACAAGCAGAGTCTATTCCCAATGCTAAAATACACAAAAACACGATTGAGACAAATTATTAAACACCTCGTGTGCATCGATTTTGTTTAGAATTTTGTATGGTTTTGTTGATCTTCAACTCGAACCATAATTTAATTGATTATGATCAACTAAAAAACCTTTTTCAAATGGTTTTCAAAAGAATCAACCAAACATATTGATCACACAATCGATGAATTCAACCATTTGCAAATGAAATGCAAGAGAGAGAGAGAGAGATAGATAGATAGATATATAGATAGAGAGAGAGAGGGAGAAAGAGAGAGAGAGAGAGAGAGAGAGAGAGAGAGAGAGTACACAAGCCTTTGTTTAGGAAGTTCCCCAATCGGCCTCGCTATGGGTATGTGTTCCCTCAATTTTAACTCGAATTGAGATAATGAAATTAGTCTTACTTTGGAAAGTTTGTATACAAGAGAAATGTAGCAATCCAACCCTACAAACCCTATGTTTGATGTTGATTCTAACACTTTCTCTCCCCTTGATCTGAGCTTGATCAAGTCACCCAACAATTCCAATTTGATTAACCGTCTCACACTACTCTTTACAAGAACCTTTTGTTCTTCAAAGTCTTCACTTGATCGAATCCAAATTGTGAATTGTTGTAACTCAAGATCTACCAATATGATCCACCGTCTCACGCTACTTCTTTGCAAGAAACCCCTATTCTTCAAAGCTTTCACTCTATCAAATCCAAATTGTGTAATCTTGTCCAAAACCTTCAAATCCCTAATTAATCTTGAAGGAAAACCCCAACTTGATTTTCTTATTTGAAACCTTCAAAGATCTTAACCCAATTTACAATTCAACAACCTAAATTGGACGTTATCAACACTGATTTTAGATGGCACCCAAACAAAGAATGATTATGTGTAGTTTGTTTGCGTGTATGCATATAATGTAAGTTGAAGATGATGAGAACTCTTTAAAATCCCGGTTTCATATAGGTTTACTCTAGAACCTTACTAGAAATGATGCATGCATGAATTATTTGTATGTGTGCGAGTATGAAGCAAAAGGAATGCAAGAGGATTAGAAAAGAATGCAAATTTTAAAGATTTTTAATGCATGTGCCAACCTATGTAAGTGTTATGTCAGCATATACGATGCATGTGTTGGCCTTTAATGGCGACACATCAAACATAATTTTTAGGCTTTAAAAATGACTTACATGTGTCGACCTTTAGGCAATTTTTTCTTCTATGTGTCGACCTATAGCATGTATATGTCAACACATAGATTGTTTTTCATATAAAAACCAGATTTTAATGCATGAAACCTTTTCTAAACCATTTCCAAAATATTGTTATGCTTCATAATGCTAAGATGCACATTTAGACTCAGATGATACTGTCCAATATACATAAACGCTAAAGTACCCTAGTTTTGACATCATACAAAACAATTCTAATAGAAAGGGCACTCACAGAAGATTCTTGACATGTTTGGTATGTCAAACTCAAAACATGTTATAATGCTAAAAACTAAGCAATTCAAACTAAGTATAACTCAAAGTCTTATTACTGAAGTCAAAAGATCCAATATGAATAGCATACCATATGCTAACATAATAGTTTTCTTATGTATGTTATAGTCTGTACCAAGCCATACATAGTGTATGTAGTTAGTCCTGTAAGTAGGTATATGGCCAACCATGGTAAGGTGCAATAACAAGCCTTAAAATGGATCCTAAGATACATAAAAGGATCCCTGAGCAGGGTCCTAGTTTATGGTGGAGCCAAAGGCGATGATAACAAAGTTGAAGTTGAAGGATTTGTTGACTCTGACTGTGCATGATGTATGAATACCATAAAATATCTTTCTGGATATGTTTTCACTATGTTTGGAATAAAAATTAACTGGAAAGTGAAACTTTAGAAGGTTGTAGCCTTATCAACCACTAAACTTTAATATATTGCTCTCACTGAAGCTGTAAAAGAAGCATTGTGGCTTGAAGGGTTTACTAAAGAAATAAAACTTCAAGGTTAAGCAATCACTGTTAAATGTGATTGTCAAAGTGCCACACATCTGTCAAAGAATTCAACCTATCATGGGAGACTCAAGCATATTGATGTTAGGCTGCATTTTGTCAGGGAGAAAATAGAAAGAGGAGAAGTCAAAGTGATGAAGGTTTAAACTGATTATAATGATCTTGATATAATCACCATGTCATTACCAAGAAACAAGTTCTTCCACTGTATGCAATTGATAAACTGCATGATGATAGCTAGTTTGTCCCCTTGATATTTTGGAGTTTATTCAAAGGTGAATATTTGTAGTATTAGATCAAACTCCAGTCTCGACAGGGATATCTTTAGAATTCGGCAGGGTCGAATGTGCATGTTGTAGTCGAAATTTGTTCAAGCTTGCAGTAGTCAAAGATAGTTTATGTATTATGTTATGTCTTAGCCATGTATGTCATGTATGAGTGTTATCATCATACATAACATACATATGCTATTAGTATATAAATAGGTTATTCTCTCAGTTGTTAGGAGAGAGGTTGGTTGTTATTTTTTAATTGTAATCATTTAACGCTCAGTGAGAAAGTGAAGTGAATTGAATAACCAAAATCATTTTAGTCTTGTATTTAAACTTTTTTATTTTCTCATATATTCGTGTTAAAATATTGTGAGGGGTTGTTAAATATTTATTTTGGAGAGTGTAAATTTATTGGGACCTTAGAGTGATTAATGGTAGTTTATGTGTCGTAACAAGTTTCAATAAATATTATTCTCTAATTATTATTCGACAACGATTGTAGTTTTTTTTCTCTATTTTGGAGTTTTAAGGTTATATTATTGTGATGTTATTGTGTTCCTATATTTTTCTATATGTTTATTTTTTCAAATAAGTGGTATAAAAAACCTTGGTTTGACAGTGTATAATTTTTTTTAGTATGCTTTATGGTTGCAGTTTTGTTAATCTTCCATATCAAAAAAAAAATTGTATACTCAACGTTGGTTAAGGATGATTTGTATACAATGTCAAAATTTTCAATTACAATAAAACTTTACTTAGAGAAATTTATAGAATAATCAATTTTGACTTGTGGACATTTAAGTCAAAGATGTGTTCCTACAATCAGAATTACATAAGGCGTTGAAAGGAAATATTTCTAACAAGGACAACGAATAATAAGAGAAAGTAGATTTGAGAGCCCCGAGTGCAATTCACATGTCTTTGGAAAACAGTATTCTTTTGAATGTTCTTGGTACGTCATTATCCAAAGAGTTTTGAGAGAAACTAGAAGGATGAAAATGGTATTTTAAATCATTATTGTTAAATGAGCAGTTTCATAGCTTGTGTATGGATGAAAAGACAAAATTATTTTATCTCCTAAGTGTTCTTAATAGTATTGCTTATAAATTAGAAACTACTATAGTCAAGATTGATGACGAAGATAAAACTTTGAGACACATATGATATATTTCGTCTTCCTATGAGCATATTAAACATGTTTTAATATATGGAAAGAAAACTTTATGTTTCGAAGAAATCTTTAGTAAAATTATTTTTATAGAAAAAAGATTGAAGAATGAAGATAATACTTCATCAAACTCAGTGTTGATTTCCGGAGGAAGGCCTTATGTGAAGAAAAATAATAAAGTGTGAGATTTTGAAATGTGAAAAGTTTGGGCATGTAAAGAATAATGTTAGAAAAGGGCTTTTAGTTCAATGTAAGCAATATTTCTCTTGCTTTGGGAGATGATGATATTTTTAAAAATTGAGAATTGTGTCTTCATGGCATTTCCGTTGTCATGGAAAAGAAAAGTCTATTTCTAGATGATTTACACATGGACATTAATTGGCATCGATGTAAAGTGTGTTGTGAAATTATGCTGATGGGTGAAGAACTTCCAACCAGCATGAAAGTTGCACCATAAGTTTTAAATTTGATTTTTGACATGTGAAAATTCTTCGAGTAATTTATCGTCAAGTGAAGTATTATCTTCAAATTTTAAAGTATGATGGTTTTTGAACTATGATTGTCAGTGAAGACAATGTGAAAATTCTTGGAGTGATGTAGTTTCAAGTGATTATATTATTTACGATAGGGTGTGTGATGACAGTTTGTCGTTGCATGAATTTAGTCGAATAATTGGATCAAAACAAGTGAAAGATGAGATAAAATGAAGAAGAAAGACCAAGGAATGAGGAAAAAATAGATAAGTATGAATAAATAGAACTTAGTGAAATTTTGAGTGAAAAAGGGAGCAAAAAAGTGCAACTTTCGAGAAATATTACACGCACCATCGCGTGCGGTAGGGATGTAAAAGCTATGTAAGTCATCAAGCGCGCGATGATCCGTTTTTTCTAGGCTTTTTATGATGCATCTGATCCATTTGAGCTCTTTTTAAGGGGAATTTTTGCAATTTGATAAGGGTTACAGATTTTGGAGATCAAGGCACAATTTTTACAACATCAAAGGAGATTTTTAACGTATTGGAAGCCATTGGAGGACATTACTTCGAGGGAATTGATATGCTATTTTTATCTATCAATTTTGGTATTGTAGTCTGGATTATGAGTAGCTAAGATCCTCTAGGCTAGGTTGTTTTATGATTAACTTATTTCAATATTGTTGGGTAATATGTTGGTTTGACTTTATACGAACCTTTTCATATATAATTCCATTAAATTGCTTATTATTCTTAATAATTTTTATGTGAGATACTCTTGAAATGATTTTAGGCACATAGGGAATACTGACCTTTAACCTATATGTTGAACCTATGACAATTGTTGTACTTATGCTGGTTGAATAGGAATAGGAGACCCCGAGTAGTGTCATAGGGAATTAATATTTTGTGCATCGCCTAATCCTGCTTACGCTTGTGGACTAGGGATACGAAGCTGCGAGTAGTGATTAGTGAGTTATTTCACGAGGGACCGGTTATAATGGCTTTGCTAATTTGATGTGAGGCTCTAGTGATAAGATCATTCATACAAGATACCAAACATCAACAATAGAGAAATATGGGATTCTAAACACAATCTGACCGCTTTTGTAATTCTGTTTAAGCACTTATTCACTTTTTGCATTGCAAACTCGAACTCCCCCCCCCCCCTTATTTTACTAGTTTTTATACATTGCATGCATTTTGTCTTGTTAGAAGGCAATCCCCGTGGATTCGATCTTTTTATTACTACGACACTATCGGTACACTTGCCGAGAAGTCACCAAGTTTTTGGCGCCGTTGTCGGGGACTGTTGATCTTTCAACAAGGCGATGTTTGTACAAAGTTTTACTTTTAGTCTTTTTTATTTTTATTTTATTTTCTTACTAATCATAGTGCTACTGAAGTATTTCTTGTTTGTGTATGCGCAACTCAGGATCAACATTGAAATTGTTTGATCCAAAAGTTGAAAGGATTGCACGTGCTATCAGGAAAGAAGCCAGGGAAGAAAATATAGCTCAAGAGATCTTAGTTGAAGATCAACCTTTGATTTATTCCGACTCTGAAGAATAAATTGTTGGTGTAAGCCCTAGAGGCCAATACTTTTGGCACTTGTATCGAATTATTTATTAATAATAAAAGGTTTTTTCTTTATTATGTTTGTTTAATAAACTCCCTAGAATAGCTAGTCTGTTTAATAAGTGTGACTTAATCATGAGATCCCATTAAACATAAGGACACTATTCTTAAAGTATCCGTAGTCAAGCTTTATTGTGAAGTGGGATAACATTAAAGTATTAAGACTATTATGTATATAGACTGATGATCACATCTCATGGATCATGGATAAGGAGTTATCAAGTCTTAAACATAGGTATGAATATTAGGAGTATTATTTCTATTGGATTGACCCGCTATGAGAATAATATATAGAATGTTATGCAAAGTGTCATAAATTATTCTCATGGTGATAGTTGTAACACCCTTCTAAAATACCCCAATAATTAATTAAAACAACAAAATATGAATCAGAGTAGATATGCAATTTCAGGGTGTCACACTTGACACTTCACACCATTCACCAAAATAACTTGTCATGCTCATTTATTAATCAAAATAAAACATTGCACAATTCGCAGCGGATAGAAATCTAACAACATGCAAACCATGTAACACATTACATGTAAAATTGTTCAACAACCAAAAATGAAAACAAAGTAAAACATCCCGTCCCGATGTTACATAGACCAGAGCATGACCCACTAAGGAACTACACTAGACTCCAAGCACTAGCTTCTACTCAATCACTGCTCGTTACCTGAAATATAGTTGTAAGGGTGAGTTCCTCAATCGATATAATAAGCATTATAAAATATCATGTAATGTTGAGTAAATTAACACATTCATCACCCTAATCATATCACACATTCAGCAACGGCAACATCAACTCATAATCATACTCAACACAACCACAAAACACACGTATAATATTGGAATACATCCATTCATATTATACGCCATACATACATTATGAAATGAGACTCCATGCATGCGGTACCGACTATTCGTGAACACATAGTTCAACCTCACCGATCAAACCCAGATACGGCTACCAAGCTCACTAGTCCCACTCATTTGAGACCTAGTGACTCACTCACTAATTCCTCACCATGGGAATTAGCTACCACCATAAAGGCTATGCTATGCATGCTAAATCACCTAGCATGCAAACATCAACAACAATTCACAATGGACATATGCTCACACTCTAAGCCATAAACAGTCCATCCACAATTGCATACATAATAGATATATTCACAGCATTATGCATACCATCATACATCATCAGCATATTTATCACAGAATCATATCATGTCATGCCCAATAATAAATCACAGTATTAGCACACTCTACTAATACCTATACTGCTCAAAACAACGGGAAATGATCCCTACTATATCATACATCAGCTAAATTACATCACTCAGCTGAAACGACCAAAACTGCACAACAACAGCTCAGAAAAATCAAACTTCTGCCCATCCAATATGTACACCATATTTAAATATCAATTTTTCACCTTTCAAACAGTGTTAACCGGTTAACGCCCTGGGTTAATCGGTTAACGCAAAACAGAATGCGCTTCTTGGCAATTTTTAACAGTGTTAACCGGTTAACACCCTGGGTTAACCGGTTAACGCAAGACAGAATTAATTTTGTTAATATCATAACAGTGTTAACCGGTTAACACCCTGGGTTAACCGGTTAACGCAAGACAGAAAGCTGTTCCTACGCTAACACGAACAGAATGCAGAATTACCCGCATTTTCGCCGTTTGAGGACTTCCGGACCTCCGATTTCGATTCCGTAAAAAGCTATACGTCCAGAAAATTACGACTCATCCAAATATAGATTCATTCACAGTTTTAACGTACTTTATTCATCACAATTCAAGGGTATTCATCAAAACCTAATTAGGGTCGATTCAATGGCTTATTACTACCCATTACATGTTACCCTATAATACCCATTAAACGACGATAAACCCCCCTTACCTGAGTTAATCCGGCAATTGATTCTTTGACCTTCAACAATCGTGAATTCTCCTCTTGAGCTCTAGCCTCTTCTTCTCCCTTTCTCAGTTTCTTCTCTTTTCTTCCAATTATTACGTGTTCTCTATTTTCACGTGTAAATAACCTTTTTACCAAATGGGACTCTTTTCTGATTCCAAAAATCGTTCCAATTCCAACTTTATTATTCCAATAATAATAATCCAATAATATTCCAATTATTTAATTAAATTAATAAATATACTAATAATAATATATATGAATGGTTTATCTTTTATTTTGAAAAATAATACCCTCTCATTCATATTATCATCATAATATACTATTAAACTTAAATTAAATAATTATCACATTTTATCGGGGTGTTACAACTCTCCCCCACTAGAAGAGTTTTCGTCCTCGAAAACATACCTCAAGCGAATAACTCTGGATAAGACTCCTTCATCTGATTCTCAAGTTCCCAAGTCACATTGCCACCTGCTGGTCCTCCCCAAGCTACCTTTACCAAGGCAATCTCTTTACCCCGCAACTGCTTCAACTCTCGATCCTCGATCCTCATAGGTGATGTTTCAACAGTCAGGTTATCTCTCACCTGTACATCATCTACTTGGACCACATGCGACGGATCAGGAATGTACCTCCTCAACTGAGACACATGAAAAACCTCATGCAAATTCGCAAGTGACGGCGGTAAAGCGATACGATAGGCTACCTCCCCTATCCTCTCCAAAATCTGATAAGGACCAATAAATCGAGGTGTCAACTTCTTCGACTTCAAAGCTCGACCAACCCCAGTTATCGGAGTAACACGAAGAAACACATGATCTCCCTCTTGAAACTCAAGTGACTTCCTCCTCTTGTCGTGATAACTCTTCTGACGACTCTGAGCAATCCTCATCTTCTCCTGAATCAACTTAATCTTTTCCGTAGTTTGTTGAACAATCTCCGGTCCAACCACAGCACTCTCACCGGACTCATACCAACATAAAGGTGTCCGACATCTCCTACCATACAAAGCTTCAAACGGTGCCATACCAATGCTCGAATGAAAACTATTGTTGTAGGTAAACTCAATCAAAGGTAAATAACAATCCCAAGCACCTCCCTTTTCCAAAACACAAGCCCTCAAAAGGTCCTCCAGTGACTGAATCGTCCTCTCAGTCTGACCATCAGTCTGTGGATGATATGCAGAACTCAATCTCAGCTTAGTTCCCAAAGCCCTCTGCAAACCTTCCCAGAACTTCGATGTAAATCTAGGATCTCTGTCTGAAACAATACTCGACAGAATACCATGCAAACTTACAATTTTCTCAATATACAACTCAGCTAATCTCTCTAACGGATAATCCATTCTGATCGGAATGAAATGAGCCGATTTTGTCAATCTGTCAACAATCACCCAAATAGCTTCAAAATTCTTAATTGTCCTCGGTAAACCAGAAACAAAATCCATACTGATACTATCCCACTTCCACTCTGGAATAGCCAACGGTTGCATTAGCCCAGACGGCTTCTGATGCTCAATCTTTGACTTCTGACAAGTCAAACAAGAATAAACAAAACTCACAATTTCTCTTTTCATTCCCGGCCACCAAAATAACTTTTTCAAATCATGATACATCTTCGTAGCCCCAGGATGAATACTCAGGCCACTACGATGTCCTTCCTCAAGAATACTCTTCTTAAGTTCGGTAACATCCGGAATACACACCCGATTACCAAATTTCAAAACACCATTCTCATCAACTCTGAATTCACCACCTTGACCTTGATTCACTAGAGTCAACTTATCAACCAAAAGCATATCGGATTTCTGACCCTCTCTAATCTCATCCAGAATACCACTCGTTAGCTTCAACATTCCCAATTTAACACTATTGTGAGTACTCTCACACACCAAACTCAAGTCTCTAAACTGCTCAATTAAATCCAATTCCTTAACCATTAACATAGACATATGCAATGATTTCCGACTCAATGCATCAGCCACTACGTTTGCTTTACACGGATGGTAATTCAAACCAAAGTCATAATTCTTCAGAAACTCTAACCATCTCCTCTGTCTCATATTCAGCTCTTTCTGATCAAACAAATACTTTAAACTTTTATGGTCACTGAAAACCTCAAATCTTGACCCGTACAAGTAATGCCTCCATAACTTCAGAACAAATACCACAGCTGCCAACTCTA
Organism: Lathyrus oleraceus; assembly: GCF_024323335.1. Taxonomy (NCBI): domain Eukaryota; kingdom Viridiplantae; phylum Streptophyta; class Magnoliopsida; order Fabales; family Fabaceae; genus Lathyrus; species Lathyrus oleraceus. The sequence goes on along the minus strand of NC_066580.1, from coordinate 412,220,490 downwards.
AATCGTGTGTCGGATAGTTCCTCTCATGAACCTTCAGTTGTCTCGAAGCATAAGCTACAACCTGCTTATTCTGCATCAAAACACCACCCAAACCCAACAATGAAGCATCACAGTAAACCTCAAATGGTTCCGACGGACTTGGTAATATCAGAATAGGAGCAGTAGTTAACCTTCTCTTTAACTCTTGGAAACCTTCTTCACATTTTGAGTCCCAAACAAACGCTTGCCCCTTTCTAGTCAACATCGTCAACGGTAACGCCAACTTAGAAAATCCCTCAATGAATTTCCTATAATAACCTGCAAGTCCAAGAAAACTCCTTATCTCAGAAACTGACTTCAGAGCTTCCCACTTAGATACCGCTTCTATCTTAGAAGGATCAACAGCAACACCACCTCTTGAAACCACATGACCAAGAAAACTAACCTCTTCTAACCAAAATTCACACTTGGACAGTTTAGCAAATAACTTCTTTTCTCGTAGAACTCCTAAAACCACTCTCAAATGTTCAACATGCTCTTCTTCAGATTTCGAATACACCAAAATATCGTCAATAAACACCACAACAAACTTGTCTAGGTACGGATGGAAAATCCTATTCATATACTCCATAAATACCCCAGGCGCATTAGTCACACCAAAAGGCATTACAGAATACTCATAATGTCCATACCTTGTTCTGAAAGCAGTCTTCTGAATATCCTCAGTTTTCACACGTATCTGATGATACCCCAATCTCAAATCTATTTTGCTGAACACACTCGCACCAACCAACTGATCCATCAAATCATCAATCCTCGGCAAAGGATACCGATTCTTGATCGTCACTTTATTCAGTTGCCTGTAGTCCACACACAACCTCATAGTACCTTCTTTCTTCTTAACCAATAACACTGGTGCGCCCCACGGTGACACACTCGGACGAATAAATTTCTTATCCAACAGATCTTCCAGCTGACTCTTCAATTCAGTTAACTCAACAGCAGACATACGGTACGGAGCCATCGATATCGGCCTAGTACCAGGTACCAAATCAATCGAGAACTCAACTTCACGCTCTGGCGGTAATTCATTCACTTCTTCAGGAAACACATCAGGAAAATCACACACCACGGCTAGATCGCAAATCACCAGTTTATCTTTAGCCTCCAAAGTCGCTAACAGCATAAACAACTCTGCCCCATCTGCTACTGCCTCATTCACCTGCCTTGCTGATAGAAACAAACTCTTTCCTTCCTCAATCTCAGGAAAGATCACAGTCTTATCAAAACAGTTGATATAAACTCGGTTAAACACCAACCAGTTCATACCCAGGATAACATCAATCTGCACTAGTGGAAGACACACGAGGTCCATCCCAAAGTCTCTACCAAAAATACTCAAAGGGCAATTTAAACAAACTGAAGTAGTAGTCACTGAACCCTTCACAGGAGTATCAATCACCATACTCCCATGCATCTCAGATATCTCTAATTTAAGTTTCACAGCACAATCCAAAGATATAAAGGAATGAGTCGCACCTGTGTCAATAATAGCTACAAGAGGAAAGCCATTAATATAACACGTACCTCGGATCAAACGATCATCTGCAGAAGTCTCAGAACCCGATAAAGCAAAGACCTTGCCTCCCGACTGGTTCTCTTTCTTCGGCTTAGGACACTGTGGACTGATATGACCCACCTCTCCACAGTTGAAACAAGTCATAGTCTTCAACCGGCACTCTGCAGCCAAGTGACCACCTTTGCCACACTTGAAACACTTCTTCTCAGTACTGGTACACTCATGGATACGATGTCCAGCCTGACCACATCTGTAACACTTAGCAGGGGCACTGGAGTCTCCCCCACTAGGTCTCTTCATCCCACTCTGTCTCTGGAAACCTTTGCCAGCTGCATACGGCTTCCCACGATCATTCTGATTCTTGCCTTTCCTATCAACCCTCTGCTGATAGCTCTCCGCTCTGGCCTTGGTATCCTGTTCAAAAATCCTGCAACAGTCGACCAAGTCAGAAAACACTCTAATCCGCTGATACCCAATAGCCTGCTTGATCTCGGGACGTAACCCGTTCTCAAACTTCACACATTTTGAAAATTCCCCAGTAGCCTCATCATAGGGAGTGTAATACTTCGACAGCTCTGTGAACTTAGCAGCATACTCAGTAACAGACCGGTTGCCCTGCTTCAATTCTAAGAACTCTATCTCTTTCTTTCCTCTGACATCCTCTGGAAAGTACTTCCTCAGGAATCTCTCTCTGAACACCGCCCAAGTGATCTCAGCACTCCCAGCAGCTTCCAACTCAGTGCGGGCAACAACCCACCAATCATCTTCTTCCTCTGACAGCATATGCGTACCGAACCTGACCTTCTGGTTATCGGCACACTCAGTCACTCGGAAGATCCTCTCGATCTCCTTCAACCACTTCTGAGCACCATCTGGATCGTATGCTCCCTTGAACATTGGAGGATTGTTCTTCTGGAACTCACTCAGTTGACGAGCAGTTCCCAATCCCACAACATTCGGATTCCCTCCAAGTACTCCAGCTAGCATACCCAGAGCCTCAGCAATCGCAGCATCGTCTCTACCTCTTCCAGCCATCTCTATTCTGAAAACCCAACAAGCTAAAACAATAAGTACTGATAGGGTTACACAACACCTATCACGTACAGGGAAACAGAATAATTACGACTTGTCTCGACCGACTATGCTCTGATACCACTAATGTAACACCCTTCTAAAATACCCCAATAATTAATTAAAACAACAAAATATGAATTAGAGTAGATATGCAATTTCAGGGTGTCACACTTGACACTTCACACCATTCACCAAAATAACTTGTCATGCTCATTTATTAATCAAAATAAAACATTGCACAATTCGCAGCGGATAGAAATCTAACAACATGCAAACCATGTAACACATTACATGTAAAATTGTTCAACAACCAAAAATGAAAACAAAGTAAAACATCCCGTCCCGATGTTACATAGACCAGAGCATGACCCACTAAGGAACTACACTAGACTCCAAGCACTAGCTTCTACTCAATCACTGCTCGTTACCTGAAATATAGTTGTAAGGGTGAGTTCCTCAATCAATATAATAAGCATTATAAAATATAATGTAATGTTGAGTAAATTAACACATTCATCACCCTAATCATATCACACATTCAGCAACGGCAACATCAACTCATAATCATACTCAACACAACCACAAAACACACGTATAATATTGGAATACATCCATTCATATTATACGCCATACATACATTATGAAATGAGACTCCATGCATGCGGTACCGACTATTCGTGAACACATAGTTCAACCTCACCGATCAAACCCAGATACGGCTACCAAGCTCACTAGTCCCACTCATTTGAGACCTAGTGACTCACTCACTAATTCCTCACCATGGGAATTAGCTACCACCATAAAGGCTATGCTATGCACGCTAAATCACCTAGCATGCAAACATCAACAACAATCCACAATGGACATATGCTCACACTCTAAGCCATAAACAGTCCATCCACAATTGCATACATAAGAGATATATTCACAGCATTATGCATACCATCATACATCATCAACATATTTATCACAGAATCATATCATGTCATGCCCAATAATAAATCACAGTATTAGCACACTCTACTAATACCTATACTGCTCAAAACAACGGGAAATGATCCCTACTATATCATACATCAGCTAAATTACATCACTCAGCTGAAATGACCAAAACTGCACAACAACAGCTCAGAAAAATCAAACTTCTGCCCATCCAATATGTACACCATATTTAAATATCAATTTTTCACCTTTCAAACAGTGTTAACCGGTTAACACCCTGGGTTAATCGGTTAACACAAAACAGAATGCGCTTCTTGGCAATTTTTAACAGTGTTAACCGGTTAACACCCTGGGTTAACCGGTTAACGCAAGACAGAATTAATTTTGTTAATATCATAACGGTGTTAACCGGTTAACACCCTGGGTTAACCGGTTAACGCAAGACAGAAAGCTGTTCCTGCGCTAACACGAACAGAATGCAGAATTACCCGCATTTTCGCCGTTGGAGGACTTCCGGACCTCCGATTTCGATTCCGTAAAAAGCTATACGTCCAGAAAATTACGACTCATCCAAATATAGATTCATTCACAGTTTTAACGTACTTTATTCATCACAATTCAAGGGTATTCATAAAAACCTAATTAGGGTCGATTCAATGGCTTATTACTACCCATTACATGTTACCCCATAATACCCATTAAACGACGATAAACCCCCCTTACCTGAGTTAATCCGGCAATTGATTCTTTGACCTTCAACAATCGTGAATTCTCCTCTTGAGCCCTAGCCTCTTCTTCTCCCTTTCTCAGTTTCTTCTCTTTTCTCCCAATTATTACGTGTTCTCTATTTTCACGTGTAAATAACCTTTTTACCAAATGGGACTCTTTTCTGATTCCAAAAATCGTTCCAATTCCAACTTTATTATTCCAATAATAATAATCCAATAATATTCCAATTATTTAATTAATTTAATAAATATACTAATAATAATATATATGAATGGTTTATCTTTTATTTTGAAAAATAATACCCTCTCATTCATATTATCATCATAATATACTATTAAACTTAAATTAAATAATTATCACATTTTATCGGGGTGTTACAACTCTCCCCCACTAGAAGAGTTTTCGTCCTCGAAAACATACCTCAAGCGAATAACTCTGGATAAGACTCCTTCATCTGACTCTCAAGTTCCCAAGTCACATTGCCACCTGCTGGTCCTCCCCAAGCTACCTTTACTAAGGCAATCTCTTTACCCCGCAACTGCTTCAACTCTCGATCCTCGATCCTCATAGGTGATGTTTCAACAGTCAGGTTATCTCTCACCTGTACATCATCTACTTGGACCACATGCGACGGATCAGGAATGTACCTCCTCAACTGAGACACATGAAAAACCTCATGCAAATTCGCAAGTGACGGCGGTAAAGCGATACGATAGGCTACCTCCCCTATCCTCTCCAAAATCTGATAAGGACCAATAAATCGAGGTGTCAACTTCTTCGACTTCAAAGCTCGACCAACCCCAGTTATCGGAGTAACACGAAGAAACACATGATCTCCCTCTTGAAACTCAAGTGACTTCCTCCTCTTGTCGTGATAACTCTTCTGACGACTCTGAGCAATCCTCATCTTCTCCTGAATCATCTTAATCTTTTCCGTAGTTTGTTGAACAATCTCCGGTCCAACCACAGCACTCTCACCGGACTCATACCAACATAAAGGTGTCCGACATCTCCTACCATACAAAGCTTCAAACGGTGCCATACCAATGCTCGAATGAAAACTATTGTTGTAGGTAAACTCAATCAAAGGTAAATAACAATCCCAAGCACCTCCCTTTTCCAAAACACAAGCCCTCAAAAGGTCCTCCAGTGACTGAATCGTCCTCTCAGTCTGACCATCAGTCTGTGGATGATATGCAGAACTCAATCTCAGCTTAGTTCCCAAAGCCCTCTGCAAACCTTCCCAGAACTTCGATGTAAATCTAGGATCTCTGTCCGAAACAATACTCGACGGAATACCATGCAAACTTACAATTTTCTCAATATACAACTCAGCTAATCTCTCTAACGGATAATCCATTCTGATCGGAATGAAATGAGCCGATTTTGTCAATCTGTCAACAATCACCCAAATAGCTTCAAAATTCTTAATTGTCCTCGGTAAACCAGAAACAAAATCCATACTGATACTATCCCACTTCCACTCTGGAATAGCCAACGGTTGCATTAGCCCAGACGGCTTCTGATGCTCAATCTTTGACTTCTGACAAGTCAAACAAGAATAAACAAAACTCACAATTTCTCTTTTCATTCCCGGCCACCAAAATAACTTTTTCAAATCATGATACATCTTCGTAGCCCCAGGATGAATACTCAGGCCACTACGATGTCCTTCCTCAAGAATACTCTTCTTAAGTTCGGTAACATCCGGAATACACACCCGATTACCAAATTTCAAAACACCATTCTCATCAACTCTGAATTCACCACCTTGACCTTGATTCACTAGAGTCAACTTATCAACCAAAAGCACATCGGATTTCTGACCCTCTCTAATCTCATCCAGAATACCACTCGTTAGCTTCAACATTCCCAATTTAACACTATTGTGAGTACTCTCACACACCAAACTCAAGTCTCTAAACTGCTCAATTAAATCCAATTCCTTAACCATTAACATAGACATATGCAATGGTTTCCGACTCAATGCATCAGCCACTACGTTTGCTTTACCCGGATGGTAATTCAAACCAAAGTCATAATCCTTCAGAAACTCTAACCATCTCCTCTGTCTCATATTCAGCTCTTTCTGATCAAACAAATACTTTAAACTTTTATGGTCACTGAAAACCTCAAATCTTGACCCTTACAAGTAATGCCTCCATAACTTCAGAACAAATACCACAGCTGCCAACTCTAAATCGTGTGTCGGATAGTTCCTCTCATGAACCTTCAGTTGTCTCGAAGCATAAGCTACAACCTGCTTATTCTGCATCAAAACACCACCCAAACCCAACAATGAAGCATCACAGTAAACCTCAAATGGTTCCGACGGACTTGGTAATATCAGAATAGGAGCAGTAGTTAACCTTCTCTTTAACTCTTGGAAACCTTCTTCACATTTTGAGTCCCAAACAAACGCTTGCCCCTTTCTAGTCAACATCGTCAACGGTAACGCCAACTTAGAAAATCCCTCAATGAATTTCCTATAATAACCTGCAAGTCCAAGAAAACTCCTTATCTCAGAAACTGACTTCGGAGCTTCCCACTTAGATACCGCTTCTATCTTAGAAGGATCAACAGCAACACCACCTCTTGAAACCACATGACCAAGAAAACTAACCTCTTCTAACCAAAATTCACACTTGGACAGTTTAGCAAATAACTTCTTTTCTCGTAGAACTCCTAAAACCACTCTCAAATGTTCAGCATGCTCTTCTTCAGATTTCGAATACACCAAAATATCGTCAATAAACACCACAACAAACTTGTCTAGGTACGGATGGAAAATCCTATTCATATACTCCATAAATACCCCAGGCGCATTAGTCACACCAAAAGGCATTACAGAATACTCATAATGTCCATACCTTGTTCTGAAAGCAGTCTTCTGAATCTCCTCAGTTTTCACACGTATCTGATGATACCCCAATCTCAAATCTATTTTGCTGAACACACTCGCACCAACCAACTGATCCATCAAATCATCAATCCTCGGCAAAGGATACCGATTCTTGATCGTCACTTTATTCAGTTGCCTGTAGTCCACACACAACCTCATAGTACCTTCTTTCTTCTTAACCAATAACACCGGTGCGCCCCACGGTGACACACTCGGACGAATAAATTTCTTATCCAACAGATCTTCCAGCTGACTCTTCAATTCAGTTAACTCAACAGCAGACATACGGTACAGAGCCATCGATATCGGCCTAGTACCAGGTACCAAATCAATCGAGAACTCAACTTCACGCTCTGGCGGTAATTCATTCACTTCTTCAGGAAACACATCAGGAAAATCACACACCACGGCTAGATCGCAAATCACCAGTTTATCTTTAGCCTCCAAAGTCGCTAACAGTATAAACAACTATGCCCCATCTGCTACTGCCTCATTCACCTGCCTTGCTGATAGAAACAAACTCTTTCCTTCCTCAATCTCAGGAAAGATCATAGTCTTATCAAAACAGTTGATATAAACTCGGTTAAACACCAACCAGTTCATACCCAGGATAACATCAATCTGCACTAGTGGAAGACACACGAGGTCCATCCCAAAGTCTCTACCAAAAATACTCAAAGGGCAATTTAAACAAACTGAAGTAGTAGTCACTGAACCCTTCACAGGAGTATCAATCACCATACTCCCATGCATCTCAGATATCTCTAATTTAAGTTTCACAGCACAATCCAAAGATATAAAGGAATGAGTCGCACCTGTGTCAATAATAGCTACAAGAGGAAAGCCATTAATATAACACGTACCTCGGATCAAACGATCATCTGCAGAAGTCTCAGAACCCGATAAAGCAAAGACCTTGCCTCCCGACTGGTTCTCTTTCTTCGGCTTAGGACACTGTGGACTGATATGACCCACCTCTCCACAGTTGAAACAAGTCATAGTCTTCAACCGGCACTCTGCAGCCAAGTGACCACCTTTGCCACACTTGAAACACTTCTTCTCAGTACTGGTACACTCATGGATACGATGTCCAGCCTGACCACATCTGTTACACTTAGCAGGGGCACTGGAGTCTCCCCCACTAGGTCTCTTCATCCCACTCTGTCTCTGGAAACCTTTGCCAGCTGCATACGGCTTCCCACGATCATTCTGATTCTTACCTTTCCTATCAACCCTCTGCTGATAGCTCTCCGCTCTGGCCTTGGTATCCTGTTCAAAAATCCTGCAACAGTCGACCAAGTCAGAAAACACTCTAATCCGCTGATACCCAATAGCCTGCTTGATCTCGGGACGTAACCCGTTCTCAAACTTCACACATTTTGAAAATTCCCTAGTAGCCTCATCATAGGGAGTGTAATACTTCGACAGCTCTGTGAACTTAGCAACATACTCAGTAACAGACCGGTTGCCCTGCTTCAATTCTAAGAACTCTATCTCTTTCTTTCCTCTGACATCCTCTGGAAATTACTTCCTCAGGAATCTCTCTCTGAACACCGCCCAAGTGATCTCAGCACTCCCAACAGCTTCCAACTCAGTGCGGGCAGCAACCCACCAATCATCTTCTTCCTCTGACAGCATATGCGTACCGAACCTGACCTTCTGGTTATCGGCACACTCAGTCACTCGGAAGATCCTCTCGATCTCCTTCAACCACTTCTGAGCACCATCTGGATCGTATGCTCCCTTGAACATTGGAGGATTGTTCTTCTGGAACTCACTCAGTTGACGAGCAGTTCCCAATCCTACAACATTCGGATTCCCTCCAAGTACTCCAGCTAGCATACCCAGAGCCTCAGCAATCGCAGCATCGTCTCTACCTCTTCCAGCCATCTCTATTCTGAAAACCCAACAAGCTAAAACAATAAGTACTGATAGGGTTACACAACACCTATCACGTACAGGGAAACAAAATAATTACGACTTGACTCGACCGACTATGCTCTGATACCACTAATGTAACACCCTTCTAAAATACCCCAATAATTAATTAAAACAACAAAATATGAATCAGAGTAGATATGCAATTTCAGGGTGTCACACTTGACACTTCACACCATTCACCAAAATAACTTGTCATGCTCATTTATTAATCAAAATAAAACATTGCACAATTCGCAGCGGATAGAAATCTAACAACATGCAAACCATGTAACACATTACATGTAAAATTGTTCAACAACCAAAAATGAAAACAAAGTAAAACATCCCGTCCCGATGTTACATAGACCAGAGCATGACCCACTAAGGAACTACACTAGACTCCAAGCACTAGCTTCTACTCAATCACTGCTCGTTACCTGAAATATAGTTGTAAGGGTGAGTTCCTCAATAAATATAATAAGCATTATAAAATATCATGTAATGTTGAGTAAATTAACACATTCATCACCCTAATCATATCACACATTCAGCAACGGCAACATCAACTCATAATCATACTCAACACAACCACAAAACACACGTATAATATTGGAATACATCCATTCATATTATACGCCATACATACATTATGAAATGAGACTCCATGCATGCGGTACCGACTATTCGTGAACACATAGTTCAACCTCACCGATCAAACCCAGATACGGCTACCAAGCTCACTAGTCCCACTCATTTGAGACCTAGTGACTCACTCACTAATTCCTCACCATGGGAATTAGCTACCACCATAAAGGCTATGCTATGCATGCTAAATCACCTAGCATGCAAACATCAACAATAATTCACAATGGACATATGCTCACACTCTAAGCCATAAACAGTCCATCCACAATTGCATACATAATAGATATATTCACAGCATTATGCATACCATCATACATCATCAGCATATTTATCACAGAATCATATCATGTCATGCCCAATAATAAATCACAGTATTAGCACACTCTACTAATACCTATACTGCTCAAAACAACGGGAAATGATCCCTACTATATCATACATCAGCTAAATTACATCACTCAGCTGAAACGACCAAAACTGCACAACAACAGCTCAGAAAAATCAAACTTCTGCCCATCCAATATGTACACCATATTTAAATATCAATTTTTCACCTTTCAAACAGTGTTAACCGGTTAACGCCCTGGGTTAATCGGTTAACGCAAAACAGAATGCGCTTCTTGGCAATTTTTAACAGTGTTAACCGGCTAACACCCTGGGTTAACCGGTTAACGCAAGACAGAATTAATTTTGTTAATATCATAACAGTGTTAACCGGTTAACACCCTGGGTTAACCGGTTAACGCAAGACAGAAAGCTGTTCCTGCGCTAACACGAACAGAATGCAGAATTACCCGCATTTTCGCCGTTGGAGGACTTCCGGACCTCCGATTTCGATTCCGTAAAAAGCTATACGTCCAGAAAATTACGACTCATCCAAATATAGATTCATTCACAATTTTAACGTACTTTATTCATCATAATTCAAGGGTATTCATCAAAACCTAATTAGGGTCGATTCAATGGCTTATTACTACCCATTACATGTTACCCCATAATACCCATTAAACGACGATAAACCCCCCTTACCTGAGTTAATCCGGCAATTGATTCTTTGACCTTCAACAATCGTGAATTCTCCTCTTGAGCCCTAGCCTATTCTTCTCCCTTTCTCAGTTTCTTCTCTTTTCTCCCAATTATTACGTGTTCTCTATTTTCACGTGTAAATAACCTTTTTACCAAATGGGACTCTTTTCTGATTCCAAAACTCGTTCCAATTCCAACTTTATTATTCCAATAATAATAATCCAATAATATTCCAATTATTTAATTAAATTAATAAATATACTAATAATAATATATATGAATGGTTTATCTTTTATTTTGAAAAATAATACCCTCTCATTCATATTATCATCATAATATACTATTAAACTTAAATTAAATAATTATCACATTTTATCGGGGTGTTACAATAGTGGTGTATACCACCCTTCGACCTGAAACCACTATGGACCCTAGATGTAGAGTCGAGTGTTTTATTTTTGATCAAGTGTTGCCCGTAACTAGATGACCATAAAGACAATTGATGGGTACTCCACGAAGCATGTTAAGGGACATGAGTGACCTAGATGGAATTTTCCCGTCCTACATAACAGGATAAATGTCTAAGGGCCCAATATTGAACTGGACAAGGATGACGCGGTTTATGCCTTGTGTTCAATATAGACATAAGGGCAAAAGGGTAATTGTACACACAAGTATTATCACAAAAGGATTTGTCATATCACATGACATTTTAATGTCTTGGGTAGCAGTGATGTGTTGCTAGATACCACTCACTGTTTATTATGTTAAATACGTGATTTAATACAATTGTCAATGCCGTGAAAACCTACAGGGTCACACACAAGATGACGGATTAATGAGAGATAGAGTAAATAAGGAACACCATAAGGTATGATGCACTTAAGTGAATTGTAGAACATCGTAAGGTACGATGCACTTAAGTATAATACAAAATATGGTAAGGTACCACGCGCTTAAGTAATTTTGGTATATCATAAGTTATAGGCCACATACATTTAAGTGGGCTTTTTAGCTTACAACCCACACAAGTGGTTCTATAAATAGAACCCTTGTGCAGAAGCATTTCTCTCTCTCTCTCTCTCTCTCACTCACTCAAGGCCTTCATTCGTAGCATCTAGCATTGAGACTGAAGGAATCCATTCGTGTGGACTGAGTAGAGGCGTTGTCACCATTCAACGTTCGTGATCACTCCTTCGATCTGCATCAAGGGTTTCAATCGCCACAAGAGGTAACGATTATATCACTGATCATGCTCATTCGTAAGGATCATTAAAGGAAATAAATTTAATTTCCGCTGCATTTTGGATCGCTATTCTCCTTTAGTGGTATCAGAGTCACTTACGAAACCATGCATCCGATAGCTGTTGATTTTCTGTATTAATACGATTAAAAGACAGAATGAACCAAAGAATAAACGAGTAACTAAATTTGGCATCATGTGTGTATGATTTGGATGATTGATGTTGACTATGCTTCGGAATCCGACGTTAGTATGGTGAAGCAGCCATACATCGATCGTGCATAGGTTACACAATTGAGATTGATCAAGTTATATATATGATATAAGTAATTCTGATGCAAAATACGGTATATATGATATATTATTTCTCTTTCGTTCATTCAAACACTTAATGGTTGTTTTCCTTTGAGCGATCAATGGTCATTTGCTTCGGAATCCGACAAAAGTATGGTGAAGCAATGACATGTTGATCAATCATAATGAATTAACAATCGAGGTGTGTTTGACGGTATGAAATTAATGCATTAGGGTTCATGACGGTACAAAGGGTGTGCTGTCAAAGAGTTATACGATTAGGGTTGTGACTGCGCAAGAGTTATGCTTTAAAGTATCAAGTGTTGATGCGAAAATCTACGTCAACATCAAATGAATTGTTCATTAAAATTTTGGGTCGGGCCGCTGCCCCTGCAACCCCGCAGGGGGCGCTTCCCCCTTGACCCCCATCGACTGAACGGTCAGCGGAACCACCATCCGCTAACCAGGCAGCGGAACCTTCGGCTAACTCTGCGTAGTGTGATCAGTCGCCGAAATTTAATTTGGTTTATTTAATTAACATAATTTAAATTAATAATAATACTAATAATAATAACAATAATAATAATAATAATAATAATAATAATAATAATGTGTTTATTATTATTGTCTTGTGGTGATCAGTTATGACCTTAGTTTTCCTTTATTTTGTTTTGGGATTTTAAAATACAACCTGCATGTCGTGCCTCTCTTTTAATCTCTTAATGTAACTTCTTTTCTCATCTCACTCCCTCGTATGTAACACGAGTTTCTTTTATGTAATGTAATGTTATGAAGAAAGAGAAGAATACAATATCAAAGGAGGACAACCTTGAAGATCTTGCTTGGAGAAGCTTAGATCGTTATTAGGTTAACTTAGGTTCTCTCATTGGCTTGCGAGAATAATTGCGCTAAGGGCCATAACTGTTTCATTTTGTATGTATGTTGATGCATGTGAATGCATGTTGATACATGTGAGAGACGATTTATATGATAAATAATTCGGTGAGATCAGAATAATTGCAAATTCCCTCAAATTAAATATTAAGTTTATGTTTTCCAAGTTTTAGCACTCATCAAGACTAGTATCGAATAATATAGGTTTCGCCTACGCGAGGTGCATGTTCTATATTAGTAAGGTGAGATGGGATAATTGTAATATCCAATTGCGAAAACAATGGGTCAAACTTAACTAAACAAATTATAATAAGATTATATATATTTAGAAGCAAGAGTTGGAAATGATCCATATGATGGATTGGAATAAGGAGTTATTCACCCAACTAAAGTATTCGAGATTTGTATTAGATACAATTGGAAGGAATTTCTACCAAAATAACCTAGTTTTGTGTAATCCGCCTACGCGGACTTTAAACAAAGTGAAATGTGGATATCGACCCACTAGAAAATCTTCCAACGGGATTTTCCGAATCAAATGGTGAGGGTCATTTGTTTTGAGTAAAATAGTGGGAGCATATTTAATTAAAGGCCTAATTAAATATGTTATTTTAGTAATACTTATATTTTCATTATTTTCATGTAGATTACCATGACAACAAACACCTCTAACAATATTTTGCGATTACTCCTTGATAAGGAAGAATTGTCTGGAACAAATTTTCTAGATTGGCACCGAAATCTGAGGATTGTCCTCAAACATGATAGAAAGTTGTATGTCTTAGAGAAACCTGTTCCTGAAAAGAACAACCTCATAGTTCTGCACCTAAGGCAGAAAGAGATGCTTATAAGAAGCATGTTGATGATGCCAATGAAACTGCTTGCCTCATGCTAGCTACCATGAACTCAGAGTTGCAAAAGTAACATGAGAACATGGTAGTGTTCGATATGATTGAACACCTGAAGACGCTCTATCAAGAGCATGCAAGGCATGAAAGGTTTGAAGTTTCAAAAGCCCCTTTTCAAGGCAAGTTAGCTGAGGGAGCCCTTGTAGGTCCCTATGTGCTCAAGATGATTGGGTATGTGGAGAACCTTGAGAGGTTGGGTTTTCCCCTCGGAAAGAAACTTGCGACTGATTTGATCTTGCAATCGTTTCCAGATAGATTCAGTCAATTTATCCTTAATTTCAATATGAATGATATAGACAAATCTCTTCCTGAACTGCTAGCCATGTTAAGAACTGCTGAGTAGAATCTGAAGTCAAAAGGGAAGTCCATTATGATGATCGGAAATGGAAAGAGACAGAGTAAAAGACCCACCAAGCAGGTTGATAAAGGGAAAGGCAAGGAAGTTGCCAAACCCAAACCCACAACTCCTGCTTTGAAGCCTAGTGGAGGCATAACAAAGGAAGGCATTTGCTTCCATTGTGGTAAGACCGGACACTGGAAGAGAAACTGCCCAAAGTACCTGGAAGATAAGAAGAATGGAGTAGAGACTTCAACTTCAGGTATTTTTGTTATTGAAATTAATCTATCTACTTCTGCATCATGGGTATTAGATACTGGATGCGGTTCTCACATTTGTACCAATATGCAAGGGCTAAAAAGGAGTAGAGATTTGGAAAAAGGTGAAGTTGACCTACGAGTTGGCAATGGAGCAAAGGTTGGTGCTTTAGTCGTAGGAACTTATGTATTGACTTTACCTAGTGGTTTAATAATTCAGTTAGAGAACTGTTATTATGTACTTGTAATTAGCAGGAATATTATTTTCGTTTCTTGTTTAGACAACTTTGGTTTTACATTTATAATAAAGAATAATTGTTGCTCCATTTATTTGAATGATATATTTTATGCTACTGCACAAATGAACAATGAACTATATGTCCTTGATCTTGAAATACCTATTTATAACATTAATACTAAATGGATGAAACCTAATGAGTTAAATCCAACTTACCTTTGGCATTGCCGATTAGGCCACATAAATGAGAAACACATTTCCAAACTCCATAAAGATGGACTCTTTGACTCTTTTGATTATGAATCATATGAGACATGAAGATCTTATTTAATTGGAAAGATGACAAAGTCTCCATTCACAGGGAAAGGTGAAAGAGCTAATGATCTTTTGGCCCTCATACATACTGATGTATGTAGACCATTGAACATACCAGCCAGAGGAGGTTTTCAATACTTCATCACATTTACTGATGATTTCAGTAGATATGGTTATGTGTATTTAATGAAACACAAATCAGAGTCCTTTGAAAAGTTCAAGGAATTCAAGAATAAAGTACAAAACCAAATAGGTAAGAATATTAAAACTCTTCGATCAGATCGAGGTGGTGAGTGTTTAAGCCTAGAGTTTGATGACCATCTGAAAGAGTGTGGGATTCTATCCCAACTTACTCCTCCTGGAACACCCCAATGGATCGGTGTATCTGAGAGAAAAAATTGAACCTTATTAGACATGGTCCCTCCATGATGTGTCACGCCGATCTTCCAAACTCCTTTTGGGGACATGCATTACTGACAACAGTTTACACACTTAACCGTGTTCCATCCAAAAAGGTTGAGAAGACACCATATGAGATATGAAGTGGTAAGAAACCACATATGTCTTACATGAAGATTTAGGGTTGTGAAGTTTATGTGAAACGATAAATTTCAACTAAGCTTGAGCCCAAATCTGACAAATGCTTATTTGTGGGGTATCCTAAAGAAACAAGAGGGTATTACTTCTACAATCCTTCTGAGGGAAAAGTGTTTGCCGCTCGAACTGGAGTTTTCCTAGGAAAGGATTTTATTTCCAAAGGAATCAGTGGGAGGAAAGTAGAGCTTGAAGAAATTCAAGAATCATAAAGCATTGATACACCTATGGAGGAATTAAAGCAAGAAACACAAGTAGTTGTGGAAGAGCAACCTGCTTAAGTAGAACAAGACCAGTGTAGGTCAAGCAGGATATGTCACCTACCTGAGAGATATGGAGATCTCATAACTGATCGAGGTGATGTATTACTCATGGATCAAGATGAGCCTGTGGCCTACCAAGAGGCCATAACTGGTCCCGAGTCTGAGAAGTGGCTAGAAGCCATGAAATATGAAAAGGATTCCATGTATACAAACCAAGTTTGGACCTTGGTAGAGCCTCCTGTAGGAGTTAACCCTAAAGGATGCAAGTGGGTCTTCAAAAAGAAGACTGACATGGATGGTAAGGTACACACCTATAAGGCAAGACTGGTTGCAAAAGGATATAAACAAATTCATGGGGTTGACTATGATGAAACCTTTTCACCAGTTGCAATGCTTAAATCTGTTCGGATTTTACTTGCTATCGTTGCATATCATGATTATGAAATACGGAAGATGGATGTCAAAATTTCTTTCCATAATAGGAATCTTCTTGAGGATGTGTACATGACACATCATGAAGGATTTGACATACCAGAAGAAGCCCAAAAGATATGTAAGTTACAAAAGATCAATCTATGGATTGAAGCAAGCTTCCAGAAGATGGAATCTTCGTTTTGATAAAACAGTAAAACAATATGGATTCATCAAGAATGAAGATGAGCCTTGTGTCTACAAGAAGGTTAGTGGGAGCATGATTATCTTCTTGGTATTATATGTAGATGATATATTACTCATTGGAAACGATGTCCCTACCCTGCAACAAGTAAAGTCTTGGTTGGGGAAATGATTTTCTATGAAGGACCTAGGTGAAGCAGCCTATATATTAGGAATAAGGATCTATAGAGATAGATCACAAAAACTGCTTGGCCTAAGTTAGAGTACATACGTAGACAAAGTGTTGAGACACTTTAATATGCATGATTCCAAGAAAGGATTCATACATATGCAACATGGCCTGTGTCTATCAAAAACACAATCCCCTTCAACTAAGGAAGAAAGGGATCACATGAATAAGATTCCATATGCATCTGCAATAGGATCTATCATGTATGCCATGTTATGTACTCAACCAGATGTCTCATATGCTTTAAGTGCAATGAGTAGGTACCAATCTGGTCTCGGTGATGCTCATTGGATAGATGTCAAGAATATCCTTAAGTATTTGAGAAGGACTAAGGACTCATTCTTGATATATGGAAGTCATGAAGAGCTTGCTGTAATTGGATACACCGATGCTAGCTTCCAGACATATAAGGATGACTTTAGATCACAATATGGTTATGTGTTTTGCTTAAACGGTGGCGCTGTGAGCTGGAAAAGTTCAAAGCAAGATACAATTGTTGATTAAACAACCGAGGTCGAGTATATTGTTGCTTCAAGTGCAGCAAATGAAGATGTTTGGATCAAAAAGTTCATTAGTGATGGCATAGTTCCTAGCATTGTGGATCCCATTGGTCTCTATTGTGATAACAATGGTGCTATCTCACAAGCTAAGGAACCCAGATCTCACCAACTATCCAAACACATACTTAGGCGTTATCACCTCATTCAAGAGATAATAGATAGATGAGATGTGAAAATATGCAAAGTACCTACACTTGACAATATTGTTGACCCACTGACAAAGCCTCATGCGCAGCAGAAGCGTGATGGCCATACTAGATCTATGGACATTAGAGGTATGCTTGATTGGCTGTAGTGCTAGTGGGAGATTGTTCGTGTAAGCCCTAGAGGCCAATACTTTTGGTACTTGTATCAAATTATTTAATAATAATAAAATGTTTTTTCTTTATTATGTTTTTTTAATAAAGTCCCTAGAATAGCTAGTCCATTTAATGTATCAAGTGTGACTTAATCATGAGATCCCATCAAACATAAGGACATTATTCTTAAAGTATCCAGTCGAGCTTTGTTGTGAAGTGGGATAACTTTAAAGCATTAAGACTATTATGTATATAGACTAATGATCACATCTCATGAATCATGGATAAGGAGTTATCAAGTCTTAAACATAGGTATGAATATTAGGAGTAATATTTATACTGGATTGACCCGCTATGAGAATACTATATAGAATGCTATGAAAAGTGTCATAAGTTATTCTCATGGTGATAGTGGTGTATACCACCCTTCGACCTGAAACCACTATGGACCCTAGATGTAGAGTCGAGTGCTTTATTTCTGATCAAACATTACCCGTAACTGGATGACCATAAAGACAGTTGATGAGTACTCCACGAAGCATGTTGAGGGACATGAGTGACCTAGATGGAATTTTCCCGTCATGCGTAACAAGATAAATGTCTAAGGGTCCAATATTGAACTGGACAAGGATGACACAATTTATGCCTTGTGTTCAATATAGACATAAGGGCAAAAAGGTAATTGTACACACAAGTATTATCACAAAAGGATTTGTCAGATCACATGACATTTTCGTGTCTTGGGTAGAAGTGATGTTTTGCTAGATACCGCTCACTGTTTATTATGTTAAATACATAATTTAATATAATTGCCAATGCCATGAAAACCTATAGGGTCACACACAAAAGAACGGATTGGATGAGAGATAGAGTAAATAAGGAACATCGTAAGGTACAATGCACTTAAGTGAATTGTAGAATATCGTAAGGTACGGTGCACTTAAGTATAATACGAAATATGGTAAGGTACCACACGCTTAAGTGATTTTGGTATATCATAAGATATGGGCCACATACACTTAAGTGGGATTTTTAGCTTACAACCCACACAAGTGGTTCTATAAATAGAACCCTTATGCAGAAGCATTTGAACAGCTGAAAATTTCATGTCTCTCTCTCTCTCTCTCACTCAAGGCCTTCATTCGTAGCAGCTAGCACTGAGACTGAAGGAATCTGTTCGTATGGACTGAGTAGAGGCGTTGTCACCATTCAACGTTCGTGATCACTCATTCGATCTGCATCAAGGGTTTCAATCGCCACAAGAGGTAACGATTCTATCACTGATCATGCCCATTTATAAGGATCACTAAAGGAGAAATTTTTAATTTCCGTTGCGTTTTGGATCGCTATTCTCCTTCATAAATCACCACGGCTACTATACCCTCCCAAACTATGGGGGGTTATTGTAAATGAACTGATGAAGGACATGTTTCAAGAGGGTTTGTACCGTCAGACCCTGCTAACTTTGATATTAAGAATAATGTGTTTTCAGGTTTACATGACAATCCGTTTGATGGGAACACGATAAGAGACCCATGGGAGCATCTTGCATGCTTCTATGAAACAACTTCAATATGCAAACCGACCAATGTCACTAAAGACCGGGTTAAGGAGGTTGTTTAGGTTCTTATTAATTGTAAGGGTTAGGGATGGGTTACTTTTCCTTCCAAATGGAACAATTCAAACTTGGAAAGAATTGGAGGACAAATTGATAGAAAGATTCTTCACCACTACTCAGTTTACTGAGCGAATAACTTAGATTGTAAATTTCGAGCAGCAGGAAACTGAGTCGTTTTATGACTCATGGTAAAGATTCAAACTTTTGTTACGCAGATGCCCAAATCAAAATATGAATAATATAGAGCAGATGCAAAATTTCATTAAAGGTCTCAAGAGTCAAACTCATATGTTGTTAGATGCTTCCACGAGATGCGTTATTTGATCAATGAATGAACCACAAGTGAAAGACCTTATTGAGAAGATGTGCATGAATGAGTGATGTTCAAAAAGTGAAAGGTCATAAAAAATTGAAATTGTGGGCATGCCTAAAGGTATGTTAACTATTGATACCCATACTTCTCTTTTAGCTCAAATTGAATTGTTAAATAAAAAGCCAGCTGAAAGCAACTTAGGTAAAGTTAACATGAGTCAGGTACAAGCTTTTAGGTGTATTCTTATGGAGGAGAACGTACAAACATAAGGTTCTCTTTGGAAGGGTCAAATGAAGAAGTCCAATTTGCTAATTTTCAGAAGAAAAACCCGTATCCAACCCCTATAATCCGGGTTAGAAAGATCACCCAAATTTCCGTTGGAGCAATAATCAAAATTGAAATGTTAATCAAGGTATGTAACAAGGCCAACAAGATCCATTTAAAAGTAAACCTTCACCTTTGGAAGAGACCTTGCAAAATTTCATTAAAGTTACTCAAAGTAGCTTTGATTAGGTAAATAAGAAATATGAAACAATGAATAGAAACCATGATGCGTCTATAAAAAATTTAGAGATGCAGATTGGTTTGTTATCCAGACAAATAGTTGCTTTGCCAAGATCGAGTGGAGGATTTACAGGTAACACTGTAGACAAGCCTAAGAATGAACCATGCAAGGTTGTGGAAACAAATTTTGGGGTGATTACTGAAAAAGGTGAAGCTGAAATAGTTAAAGAGTATGTGATTGAGAAAAAAAGGTGGAATTGAAAAAGAGAAAAGTGAGAATCAAGGTGACAAAGAGGAAAGATGTGTCACCATTGATCAACTAATAGATAAAAACTCGCCTTGGAGGAGAACAAAGAAGCGGATCTTGAGTGATCTAAATTCAGAATTATCGAACTACATAAAACCACCGTACCCCATCTTTAAGAAGAAACTAGTACATGAGGATGAGGATGGAATGTTTAAAAAATTTAAAGAAATGTTGACAAAATTTCAGGTAAGTATCTCGTCTCATGAGGTCTTAGAATTAATTCCTAAGTTTGCTAAATTTATGCAGACATTTCTAAAGGGCGAAAAGCAGAAGTTGACAAAAGAACATGTGAACATGACAGAGAAAGAGGAGATGACATCTCCTTAAGCATTACCGCCAAAGATGAATGATCCAAGAAATTTTACCATCGCTTTTACCATTGATGGGGTGAAAATACAACATGATTTATGTGATTTAGGGTCAAGCATCAATGTTATGAGAGATCACACCGGGCAATATTACTCTCACCTTAGTCGATTCATCTATTACTCATCTGATTGGTATTATACAAGACATGTTAATTCATGTCGATGGTTTGACTTTCCCTGCAGATTTTATGGTGATTGACATGAAAGGAGATTCGAGAGGGCCAGTTATTCTTGGATGCGCATTCTTAGCAACCGAGAAAGCAAAAGTAGATGTGGAGACAGGTGAACTTGTTTTGAAGTTCAACAAGGAAAATGTGGTGTTTAATGCTATGAATGGACACCATATATGGAGGAACAAATACATGATACCAATTGGAATAAAAAGGTAGTAAAGTTCACAAGAGAATGATAACAAAAGCTTTTACTGGCGTGAGGGTATCCCTTGCGACTGGCGTGTTTTAAGCATGGGACGTCAAGCTAATGACCGAAAACAAGTGATGGATGGGAGGAAACCAATCGATTATAACCAATTATTTTTTATTTTGCATAATTTACATTATTATTATTTGAGACCTTCCAAGAGAGGAATTAGCTACTCGAGCATGCTCTTTTTCGTAACTATTTATGTTGTTTTAATGAACAAGCTTGTAGCTGCATTTTTTCAAATTTGCAAGTTTATCACTTTAGCATTGAACAAATGATCCAAAAGAAACATGATCATCGGAATAACAACTTATAACTTAAAGTCAAAGGATGAGAAAAGAATCAGCAGACTTGTACTCAACCTTCAGATGCCTCATCTAGTAAGGTTTGAGCCAAATAAATTCCATTATTCACTTTTCTTTATTTTTGAGTGTATCCATGCATTATTATTTTATCTGGTTTGATCTATTTCCAATTAAGTTCATCTGGTTTGACTGACACATACTGAGATAGTTTTTTGTTTATAACTTTGAGCCTTTTTAAACCACCATGTAGTAATAGGTATATCAATTGCTGACCACTATGAACTTAGCCTTTCTTTTGGTGACGTAGCCTAAAATTCTTGTCCATATGACTTGAAAGATATTTTCTTTCCACCATCTCTTTGGAGTTAGGTAGAAGAATAGTTCCTAAAGTGTATGAAAAAGATTAAGTTTGGAGTTTCTCTTGGAAATGAGCAAAGTTTTAAGTTTAGGAATAGGGTACTAGAGAAAATTGGCCAAAATTTCAAAAATTATGAGGAAATAAGAAGTGGAAAAAGACACTTCTTCAAAAAAAAGAGAAAATAATGTAAGTATAAGAAGGACCAAAGATATCTAGTACCGTAAAAAAGGAACAAAAATGTATGATAATAGAAGGAGAACTAGGCACCTAACTTCAAAGGTTTAAACCTACTTTCCTAAAAATATCATACCCAAACATAAGCCAAGTTACAACCTGGAAAGCCTCTAATGTGTGTGTTGTGGTTTCTATGGTGAGCTATATTAGAATATGATCAAGCTAAGCATAATTGATTTTTCATGTTAATTGAGAGATAATCCTATCCACTGAGTGAGTCAAAGTGAGTTGAGACGCAGGTTGAGTACTTGTCAATGTTTGAGGATGTTTTCCAAATTTGTCTAAAAGAAGTTGGAAGCTAGAAAGGTGGTAAGGTAAAAGAAAATTTAATTTGGTAATGTTTGACTGTTATTGTGCAACTTGTTTTCTGTTGAAATGTGCAGTTGCAGGTGAGTTACTTGAGGACAAGTAACGATTCAAGTTTGGGGTTGTGATGACAGTCTGTCATTGCATGAATTTAGTCGAAGAATCAGATCAAAACAAGTGAAAAATGAGCTAAAATGAAGAAGAAAGACCAAAGAATGAGGAAAAAATATCTAAGTGTGAAGAAATTGAACTTAGTGAAATTTTGGGTGAAAAGGCAGAAAAAGAGTGGAATTTTCGGGAAAAATCACACACATCATTTTGTAGCATCGTGTGTGCGATAAGTCTATAAAAGATGCATCGCGCGTGCGATGCAAGTCATTACGCCTGATGGTCACTTTTTCTGGGCATTTTCGAACGTATCTGATCCATTATGAGCTATTTTTAAGGGGAATTTCTGCACCTTGACAAGGGTTACAAATTTTGGAGATCAAGACACGATTTTTACAACACAAGAGAAGATTTTTAGGGCATTGGAAGCCTTTGGAGGCTGTTACTTCAAGAGAATTCATATGCTATTTTCATCTATCAATTTTGGTTTTGTAATCTGAATTATGAGTAGCTAAGCTCTTCTAGGTTAGGTTGTGTTATGATGAACTTATTTCAAAATTGTTGGGTAATATGTTGATTGGACTTTGTATGAACCTTTTGATATATAATTTCACTCAATTACTTATTGTTCTTAATACTTTTTATGTGTAATACTCTTTTAAATTTATTTTGGGCACATAAGGAATACTGACCCTTAGCGTGTGTGTTGGACCTAGGGCAATTGTTGTACTTACGTTGGTTGAATAGGAATAGGAGACCCCGAGTAGTGGCATAGAGAATTAACGTTTTGTGCATCACCTAATCATGTTTACATTGGTGGACTAGGGACAAGAAGCTCCGAGTAGTGATTAGTGAGTTATTTCGTGAGGGATCGGTTATAGTGACTTTGTTAATTCGTGTTGGCGTTATAGTGATAAGATCATTCGTACAAGGCATCAAACATAAACAATAGAGAAATAAGAGATTCTAAACACAACTTGACCGCTTTCGTAATTTTGTTTAAGCACTTATTTACTTTTCGTATTGCAAACTCGACCCCCCCCCCCCCCCCCCCCCCCATTTTACTATCTTTTATACATTACACGTATTTTATCTTTTTAGAAGGCAGCCCATGTGGACTCAATCTTTTTATTACTGTGACACTATCGATACACTTGTCGAGAAGTCACCATTGTGATATTTATTTTGAGTTATGATTATTTGTGTAGACAATGAGAATTGATGTATTATTTTCAATGTGAAAATTATTGTTCTTGGTTGAAACATACATGTTTAAATAATCTGATATCACTTAATTTTATAAAGGAAAAGAATGTAGACAGCTATATAATGGACTCCACTTATTCGTTACAAAATTAAACATCAAAAATATTTTAAATTTGTATTTTTTTTTCTTCTTATACTCATATGCTAGAA
The DNA here is from genome assembly GCF_024323335.1 of Lathyrus oleraceus. Lineage (NCBI taxonomy): Eukaryota > Viridiplantae > Streptophyta > Magnoliopsida > Fabales > Fabaceae > Lathyrus > Lathyrus oleraceus. Next base: position 412,196,388 of record NC_066580.1, on the reverse strand, counting down.
TCTTGTGGGAAATAGATAAATATTTGTTTTGGAAAGTCTAAGTATAGTGTGATCTATTGAATGATTGAAAGTATTATATGATTGACATTCGACAACCGTTATAATTTTTTATCTTATTTAAAATTTTCACATTTTTTCATTGTATTGTTTTATTTTCATATCTATATAGCTGGGTCAAGTGGCAACACATTATAAAGAGTTTAAAAATAATAGTACTTCATCTCTAAAAAAGCAATAGTCCTTGTCACAATAATGAACTCAAATTTTGCAGTAACTTTCATTAATACATAACACTTCTAATGGAAATCTATTTCAACAAACACAAACAAGATCATTTATGGTTTTGCCAATAATAAACAAAGATAACCAATTACCTAAAAATGTTGCCTCATTCTTAATCAAATAAGACACACAAGTTACAATCAAATTAAACTATGGCACTAACATATGTAATCAAACAATAACCAATCAAATTGTGATGTATAGATGGTACTATTTATTAAAGAATATAATCCAAAATGGGAAGCAAAGGACAATAACTTGTTGCTATGAAAATAGCTATGACAGCTACAATAATATGGGCATGTGTGCGTTGCAGTAAGAGTGAGGAAATGTAGGCACACAAGGCAACAACTCATCAGCTACACTATAGTAAAAAAAAAGAGAATCAGAATATTCTAGCTAGATTCAATTTGAGTTTATAGCTTATGCCATATGTATAAGATTCAAAAACATCAATAGTTTTCGATATATATAATCATATAATTTGTAAAACAATTTTAAAATATTCTAGAGTTAATCATTCATCTTCATAATCTCTTAATTTTAAAGATGCAACTGATTTTATAGAAGAAACTGTTTTTAAGAATTAAGAAATGAAGAGAGCCTTTAAAAAAAGACTATTAAATAAGAAAGTCTCGTAATTTAAATATCACATTTAATTTTCTTTTTCTATTGATATGAAATTTCTATACACTTTTAAGAGTTGAAGTCGATGGCAAAATTTTCTTATATCAACATTGATTCCATAACACTCATTTATAAGTAGTCGTTTTTGTGACTCAACTCAATTGTTGAAATTTAAGGACATGAAGAGAGTCCAATTCAAAAAGTTAATTATCTCGAGAAGAAAATTTCATAGTTTCAATATCATATTTGGAATTTATATCTATTCATATAATGGACGGATCCAAACATTTAATATTAGTGTGGTTAATTGAGTTAAATTATATTGAATCAAATTTATAAATTAAGTGATTTGTTTGTCCCGAAACAATTGATGTCTCTGGTAGAAGATCATATGAAATTAATAAAAAAGCATATTGAACTTACTGAAAAAGTCATTAACATCTTTGTGAATCTTAACACATACAACAAGTGCCAAATGAAGTTGATGAGTAAAACAATGTACGCAATAAGCAGATTGATATCTTATTTTGGATTAAAGTTCTCAAACCACCAAACTTACCTCGCTTATTGTTAGTTGTTGAATTGTAATTCCTTGTGTCGAAGCAAGTTCCTCGACAAAACAAGGAAGTGTCGAACCACCTAGTGGTGTTGAGTTGTGTTAGTGTGTCGAAGTGTCGAATCATGTTGCTTCACATAAGATTTTGACTTATGTCTATTTTAGTAGTGTTAGCTATTTTGGGCTTTTATACTTTTGATATTTGGCTTGAGGTCCAAGTTAACCTAAATCTATAAATAGAGGGAGTAACCCTTATTTTTATAATGAGGTGAATAGAGTATTCATAACACTTGTAATTCACAGCATTTTGCAGTTGTAAAGTGAATAAGAAGTTTTCCACAGTCTGTGGGCAGAGAGAAACTCTGCACAATTTAATTCTTCCTCTCCTTCATTATTCTTTATACTCTTTCTTTCTCCATTGCTCTTTTCTTTTCATTGTTATTGTGTGGGTAATAATAATCTTGTTCATCAAGATTGATTGAAATTCTCCATAGGTTTTGGTGGATTTCCAACATCTGGTATCAAGAGCTCCGGTTTGGTCGATTTGTGGGAAGAAAATCACCATGGAAACGAATCATCCAAACAGACATTTTCCAGCAAATCTTCTGATTCTCAAGAACAACAAATATGAGAATTGGTGCAAGCAGATAAAGGTTGTGTTTTATTATCAAGATCTTTGGGATCTTGTGAAGGAAGTAGTAGCAACGCTTGCAGAAGCCGCGATAGATCAAGAAAAGGTTACACATAAAGAATTGAAGAAGAAAGATTATAAAGCTCTCTTTATAATCCATCAATGTGTTGATGCAGATAACTTTGAAAAGATCAGTGATGCAGAGTCAGCAAAAGAAACATGGAATTTTTTTGAGAAATCGTTTGGAGGCGCAAAGAAGGTGAAAGAGGTGAGGTTACAAACTCACAAAAGGACGTATGAATTTCTTTAGATGGAAGACAATGAAAGCATAACTGATTTCTTCACCAACGTTACAAAATTTGTGAATCAAATCAAGTTATGTGGAGAAGTGTTGACATCAAGATATGTTGTTGGAAAGATCTTGAGGTCGTTGGCTCCAAAGTTCAACCACGTGGTAGTAGCCATAGAAGAGTCAGAAGATTTGTCAAAATTGACAAAGGAAGAACTTCAAGGGACGCTTGAATCTCATGAATAAAGAATGGTTGAAAGAGCTGCAGGAACGTCGAAGAGTGATATGGCTTTGCATGCTTAATCAACAAAAGAAAGAAAAGGCAAAGGAAGTTGGAATGGAAACAAAGGCAGAGGAGGTTCCAACAATTCAACTGGTTGAAATCAGCAAGAAAGAAATTGGCCGAATCATAGAAAACCCTGAAACCAAGGCAACGAAAGAGGTAGTGTTGCAGGTAGAGGAGGAAGTGGTGGTCAAAAGCCAGACAAGAGTCACATTCAGTGTTACAATTGTCAAAGGTATGGTCACTATTCTACTGATTATCCAGAAAAGTAGAAAAATCAAGAAACTTATGCAAAGCTGGCGAAACACGAAGAAGAAGAGACGTTGTTGATGGTTACAACAAGCGAAGAAGAGAGATTCAAGGACCAGTGGTACTTGGACTCAGGATGCTCATCACACATGCCTCGAAGAAAAAATTGGTTTGTCAACGTAAAGCCCTCAATGAAGAACATGGTAAAATTTCCAAATGATAACACTCTAGCAACTGAAGGTGTTGGTGATGTTATGATTATGAGGAAAGATGGCAAGAGGTCAGCATAGGGCAGTTGGTCGAAAAGAACTACAAGGTGTCGGTCGAAGACAAGATGATGAGAGTTCTCGACTCAAATGGAAGGTTGATCTTGAAGGCTCCAATGTCTCAGAATAGAACCTTCAAGATTGAACTAAATGTGATGGAGCATAGGTTCCTTACAACAGAATCCAACAGAGATGAATGGATATGGCCTTATAGACTTGGCCAGCTCAATTTCAAAGACATAAGAGATTTGAAGAGAAGAAATATGGTTTCAGGATTACCAGAAATCAACATTCCAAACGAAGTGTGTGAAGAATGCGTCCAGGCGAAGCAACATAAGAACAACTTTAGTAAGGATGCAGAAAGCAGGTCGAAGGCAATTCTTGAAGTCATATACTCTGATGTATGTGGTCCTCTCCAGATGGATTTGATTGGAGGTAACAAACACTTTGTTACATTCATAGATGATTTTAGTCAAAAACTGTGGTCTTACCTTATCCAGAAGAAAAGTGAAGTGATTGAGGTATTTTCCAGGTTTAAATCTATGGTCGAAAGACAGAGCGGTCGAAAGATCAAGATTTTGAGAACTGATTGTGGTGGAAAATATGTGTCGAAAGACTTCAATGCATTATGTGTGAAAGAAGGGATTGTGCATGAGGTGGTGCCACCCTACACTCCACAGCAGAATGGAGTCGCATAAAGGAAGAATAGAACCATCATGAATATGGTTAGAATTATGTTGAAAGACAAGCATCTACCCAAAGAATTATGGGGAGAAGTTGTGTCGACTGCGACATATATCCTGAATAGATGTCCGACGAAGAAGCTAAAAGGAATCACGCCAGAAGAATGTTTGTCTGGTGTCAAGCCTAGCTTGAGTCATCTGAAAGTGTTTGGATCTATAACACATAGACATGTTCCAGATCAGTTGAGAAGAAAACTTGATGACAGTTCGAGTCAGATGATCCTGATAGGATATCATTCGACTGGAGGATACAAGTTGTTCGACCCAGTGAATAAGCAAGTAGTGATTAGCAGGGACGTGATAATAGATGAGCTTAAGGAGTGGGATTGGACTGAGAATTTCAAGAAAGATTCAGTGAGAATCTTTTATAATGAACCAACTAGTGAAGTAGAAAGAGAAGTTCAACAGGAAGAAGTCAGAGGTGAAGCAGGCCCAAGCAGACCTTAGAGAACAAGACACATGCCTGCAAGATTGCAAGAATGTGTGATTACATCAGATGATGTGGTCAATGAAGAAGGTGAGCTGGTACATTATGCTTTCTACGCAGATGTCAAACCTGTCAATGCAGCTGAGGCATTGAAATATTTGAAGTGGATGAAAGCAATGGGCGAAGAGCTGAAGTCAATCGAAGTCAACAACACTTAGTCACTTGTCGAATTGCCCCAAGACAAGAAGGAAATCGATGTGAAGTGGGTATACAAGGTGAAGTTGAATCCTAGAGGAGAAGTAACTCGACACAAGGCGAGGCTTGTGGCGAAAGGATTTCTTCAGAAAGAAGGAATCAACTTCGATGAAGTTTTTGCACCTGTTGCTAGGATCGAAACAATCAGGTTGGTTGTTGGTCTAGAAAACATAAACAACTGGCAAATGCGTCAGATGGATGTGAAATGTGCATTCCTTAATGGCCAATTAGAAGAAGAAGTTTATGTTGCACAACCAGCTGGGTTTATGAAACATGGCGAAGAAAGAAAGGTGTATAGGCTGCATAAACCCCTGTACGGACTTAAACAAGCTCCAAGAGCTTGGAACAAGAAGATATATGGCTTTCTAAGGGAGAAGGAATTTGTGAAGTACAAATCTGAACATGGAGTATATGTAAGAAGAAGCAAAAATGAATTACTTATACTATGTCTCTATGTCGATTACCTGTTGATAACAGGTAGTTGCAAGAAGGAGATTGAAGACTTCAAAGGTGGTCTCAACAAGAAATTTGAAATGTCAGATCTGAGTGACATTTCATATTTCTTTGGCATCGAATTCTACAAGAGTGGTAGAGGTTTGATGATGTATTAAAGAAGGTATGCAGGAGAAATACTCAAAAGATTTGAGATGCAAGATTGCAACCTAACTTCGACTCCAGTTGAGCCCAGATTACAACTGTCGAAAGATTCAGATAAAGATGATGTCGACCCAACCCAATATAGAAGACTTATTGGGTCACTTTGATACCTTTATCACACAAGGCCTGACTTATCATACATTGTAGGTATGATGAGTAGGTTCATGCAGAAGCCAAAGGTATCACATCTAGCAGCGGCGAAGAGGATACTAAGGTATCTGAAAGGAAATCTCAACTATGGCATTTTATTTCCTGCAGCTAATGAAGGAAAAGAATACAAATTAGTGGGATACACCAACTCAAGTTGGTGTAGTGATGTCGAGGATCGAAAATCCACAGTTGGCTCAAGTTGGTGTAGTGATGTCGAGGATCGAAAATCCACAGTTGGCTATGTGTTTATGCTAAGTGGTGCACCAGTTGCTTGGAGTTCGAGAAAAGAGCCAGTAGTGGCATTATCGTCGTGCAAAACAGAATACATAGTTGCTTCTCTTTGTGCATGTCAAGCAACGTGGATGGTGAATCTGGTCGAAGAGATAACAACGAAGAGTTATGGAGCAATTACCATGAATATCAACATGTCAGCTATCAATCTAGCAAAGAATTCGATAGCACATGGTCGAAGAAAGCACATCAAGATGAGGTTCCATTATCTTCGAGAGTAGGTAGCATATGAGAAGATGAATGTGAAACACTGCAGAATTGAGAATTTGATTGTAGACATCATGACGAAGGGAGTGCAGGTCGAAGCGTTCAGAAGACTAAGAGCTATGATGAATGTAGATAACTTAGACACATGAATTAGGTGGTGTGTTGAATTATAATTCCTTATGTCTAAGCAAGTTGCTCGACAGAACAAGGAAGTATCGAACCACCTAGTGTGTTGAGTTATGTTAGTGTGCCGAAGTGTCGAAGCATGTTGCTTCACACAGAATTTCGACTTATGCCTATTTTAGTAGTGTTATCTATTTTTGGGCTTTTATAGTTTTGGGTTTTGACTTGAGGTCCAAGTTAACCTAAATCTATAAATAGAGGGAGTAACCCTTATTTTTGTAATGAGGTGAATAGATTATTCATAACACTTGTAATTCACAGTATTTTGCAGTTGCAAAGTGAATAAGAAGTTTTCCACAGTTTGTGGGCAGAGAGAAACTCTGCAGAATTTAATTCTTCTTCTCCTTCATTGTTCTTTACACTCTTTCTTTCTCCATTGTTCTTTTCTTTTCATTGATATTGTATGGGTAATAACAATCTTATTCATCAAGATTGATTGAAATTCTCCATAGATTTTGGTGGATTTCCAACATTAGTTCTGTCATACCCTTACCCTCAAATACTAGATAAACTCAAGCCATTAATAGACAACAACTTTTCAAGTGTCTCCTTAAATGACTTAACACTTGATTCTTTAACACTTACAATATTAAAAAACCATTTTTTTACCAAACTTTCGCTATTAACATATCAAACAACAACAACCATATGTTATTTACCAGCAATGTCACCAAATTCATTAATCAAAACACAAAACACATCATCTACAATATCACACATAATTTGTTGAGTTATTTGACATGCACAAACAACAACAAGATCCTTTTAAATCTTAGGGGCGATCATAAAGTGATTTCCTAGAACACAATCTATTATACTAATTAACTCTAGGTTAATTTCCTTTAAAGTGTTCACCAATCCAAGAAATCACCCTGAATGGTAAACCAAATTGTGAGGAGGTTGATGATGACCCATTTTTAAATAAATTTTCCTTACTTTATTTTGAATATCAAGATGATAGCTTGAAATTGTAGGCCTAATTTCTGGATCTGTTTCCAACAATTCATAATCAATAATTTTAATACTCACATTCAATGCTTCTAGATTAGCCAAAGAAGAAGCTTTGTCTCTAGAAAGCACAAGACAAAAATTTCTTTATTCAATAAAGAGAGTAATGAAACCATTTAAAATAGTTATTCATACTATGAAGAGAATAGTTAAACCAAATGATTATAAAAGAATTTATTCATGAGAAATTGAGAAAATTAATTTTTTTTTAACAAATTGGAGTTTTAGGATTCAACTAAAAAAGAAAAAGAAGAAAAAAATAAAGAAAAATTAAAATATTTATTTTATCTTAATATTTTAATCACTCATAAATAAATGTCGTAAAGGCAAGTGAAAAAACTGGAGATAGAAAATGAGACATTAACAAATATGAAAATAGAGAGAACTTTGAGAGGTGGCATGAAATTTGAAAGCGAGTAAAATAATATGAGAGTAAGGGAAATAGTTATTTTAGAAATGAGAGATTTATATATATATATATATATATATATATATATATATATATATATATTATCAATGTATCATACTTAATAATATGATACTTCCTATAACTTAATAAAATTTACAGTTGAATTAAAAGCTATTATTATGTAGACAATCTCTATAAATTTAATATCAATAAAAAATTATTTGATATATCATAGAGATGCATAAAAATTAACGCCATATAAAATTTTAATAAAACCGTTAATTTTAATCATTCTCTTTAACATATCAAATGATTTTTGATTGATATTAAATTTTATAAAAATGATATATATAATAATACATTTCAATTCAACGGTGAATTTTATTATACGGATATACGGTAAAAGTTATTTAAGATGTCATATTTATACATTCATAATTTATTTATTTTTTAGTAATATAGATGGTCATAATTTTTATTTTTTTTAGTAATATAGATGGAAAGGAGCATCAAACATAAATCAATATTGTAAAAAACTTATACTTAAATTATTTCATGATAATTATGGTGACATTTGTTTGATATTGTAGGGTATTTAGGTAACAGCATTCCATTGTCACTTGTCATGGACAAACTAATTCGGCTAAGAGGCCAATTTGATTGTATAAATAGATAAACATGATTAATCAATTGTTTTTGGCAGGGTAACACAAGGGTCCATCTTGATGATATGAATGGATTGTTTTCACATGAAATGATATTGAGACTCCTTTGTTGCATTGCACCTACCAATTTTGACCATATGCAGCAGAAGAAGATGTGACATGAAACGAAGCATGAAGCATGCATATTGGATTCATGGTGACGCGTGTACTTCAAACTTTGTATTATGAGGTAGTACTAATAAAGATAAATTTTATTTATTTTACTAATCATCTTTGTAAAATGTGTGGAGAAAGGTACTAGTAGCTAGCACCTAAACGATGAGTGATGTTGATAGCATTTGTATCAGTGTAGCACTAGCATGTATGATTTGATAATTGACTTTACAAGATATAAATGAGAATAGGTAGGGTCCATCTTATACTATCTCTGAGGCTGAATTGACTCAACATCATTGTTTCATTTTGTACAACCTTATGCTCCAACCAAGTGTATCGAGGAGAATATCTTAAAATCAACTTCATCTTTTGATCGGTAGAAACAAAAGTTCTAAGAGCAACAAAATCATATGGAAAGCACGGTACAATTTATGTTTTAACTTTTATGATTATATATATAAACTTTGTGCCGACTGTAGTTAATTTTCTTGATTGAATGACATTTAAGAGTTATGTTTATTTCTCTATAAATTTTGCAATTTTTTTTACTTATATTATTGTCTCTCCTTCTCTAAACAATAAATAGTATCGCACTTGGACACGATTAATGCGCATCACATTGATTTTTAAGGACAAAGAAAAATTATCAATCGAATTCTAATTAAATCTTTGATTTTGATTTCAATGTATGTTTTTTTGATTCGTGCAATACAATGGTGTTTGATTGGATTTAACATTTCATTTTCGAGTCAGATGTAAAATTGGTGTTATGGATTTATCATGTAGTAGCTGTTTTTAAGAATTTGCATAATAGATTCTTCCATAACGATGTTTTTAGAATTTTCGATATCTAAGAAGATCTCTACAAATTTCGCCAAAGTACTCTCGATGTTTCATATTACTTTACTTAATTAAAAGTTTTTTTTTGGATGAATTAGAAAATTATCATCTCATTCCATCTTTCTCTTCTGTTATTCGTATTTCACGTAATGACATTGCATATATTAAAAGGTATAGAGAAAAAGATTACAATTATATTATATGATTCCTCAAAGAATTGAATGAAAATTTTAGACACTTAGAATCTCATATTATGATGATGACAACTCTAACAAATATTAATGGAGCATTTTCTTTAGTTATTCAACAACAAAAATATATGACATCCTTCTTGTCCTCAAGTATCTCTCTTAGTGATGGTGTTACCTCATTCAATGCATAATTACAAATTTCTTCTTACTCTTTAAAGGCGAGATTCAGGATTTCATACTCAAAAGAGTCATAACAAAGTTTTCACTCTTTGTGGAAAAACCAACCACATAGTTGAAACTTGCTTCCTCAGACATGGTTTTCCTCCTGGCTACAGAGGCATAAGTAAGTCTTAGAATGCAGTTGATTCTTAGACTTCTACAATAGTCAACAATACCTCATAATCTTCTCAGCATGAGTCAACTACATCCTTATCCGGTTTCACTCAACAACAACATCCTAACATTGCTTCAACAGTCAAACTCTACACCTCAACCCAAAACCAATTCAGTGATCAAATCATCTTTTGCCATCTTAAACTCTCATCCCTCATATGGTTATCAGCGATACCATATCTCAACACCAGGGAAACTTGAGATTGCCCAAACCCCGCCCATGTTTGGACCATCACTCCCATCCTCATAACTATGGGAGTAGATGTGATAGTTACACTCCCCCCGAAACTCATCACCATCAGAGATCCCCGTAGCGTCAGCCTCAAGGAAGGAACAAGCAAGATGTTGGAGACCAAGCCATCGACCGCAGGAAGATTCCTCGCTCTAGACACGCCCTTGATAATAGGATCCCTAAATCCATTGAAAAACCACCAAAGTTGGATAGCTATGGAGGAACTGGGGATCCATATGAACATGTTTAACAAATAGACATCATGTTTGACTACCATCACACTAGATATGCAATGAAGTGCACATTGTTTGTTTTGACCCTCAAAGGGGTAACATGACAAGGTTTAATACCTTTCCTATTGGTTATATAGACTCCTAGAAAAAATTGTGCCACTTTTTTACAGCTAAATTTATGGCACAAAAATGACAAACTAAGACAATATCCTTCCTTAGTGGAACCAAACATGATAATAAAAAATCCCTATAAGAATATATCGACAAGTCTACTAAGGTAGTGGTTGAAGTAGAGCGATTGAACGATGGGCTAAAGTGTTGGATCTTTGTAAAGGGGTTGCGAACTAATTGCATTTTCCATGAGAAGTTAAAGCTAAAAGGCGTTGAAAGCATGAGTGACCTGATCACCAAGGCCGAATCGTGAACTAAAAAAATAATTCCCCGACTGGAAGAGACAATAACCAACGTCGTTGACCAAGATACCAACCATGACCCCCCCCCCCCCCCCCCCCCCACCCCCTTTCCTGATTGAAAGAGACAATAACCAACGTCGTGGACTAAGACACCAACCATGAACCCCACCCACTCAAAAAATCATCTTTTGCCATCTTAAACTCTCATCCTTCATATGGTTATCAGCGATACCATCTCTCAACACCAAGGAAGCTTAAGATTGCCCAAACCCCGCCCATGTTGGGACCATCACTCCCATCCTCATGACTATGGGAGTAGATGTGATAGTTACACTCCTCCCAAAACTCATCACCATCAGAGATCCCCGAAGCATCAGCCTCAAGGAAGGAACAAGCAAGATGTTGGAGACCAAGCCATCGGCCACAGGAAGATTCCTCGCTCTAGACACGCCCTTGATAATAGGATCCCTAAATCCATTGAAAAACCACCAAAGTTGGATAGGTATAGAGGAACTGGGGACCCATATGAACATGTTTAACAAATAGACATCATGCTTGACTACCATTACACTAGATGTGCAATGAAATGCACATTGTTTGTTTTGACCCTCAAAGGGGTAACATGACAAGGTTTAATACCCTTCCCATTGGTTATATAGACTCCTAGAAAAACTTGTGTGACTTTTTTACAGCTAAATTTATGGCACAAAAATGACAAACTAAGACAATATCCTTCCTTAGTGGAACCAAACATGATAATAAAAAATCCCTATAAGAATATATCGACAAGTCTACTAAGGTAGTGGTTGAAGTAGAGGGATTGAACGACGGGTTAAAGTGTTGGATATTTGTAAAGGGGTTGCGGACTAATTGAATTTTCCATGAGAAGTTAAAGCTAAAAGGTGTTGAAAGCATGAGTGACCTGATCACCAAGGCCGAATCGTGAACTCAAAAAATAATTTCCCAATTGAAAGAGACAATAACCAAGACACCAACCATGACCCCCCCCCCCCCCCCCCCCCCCCCCCCCCCCCCCCCCCCCCGAAGCATGATTTTTATCGCACACGCCTCTTAATGCGCCGAGGGAAAATATTTTGCAAGAATGCACTGACACCGACTTCAAGGAAACTGGGGTGAGAAAACCCTATCCCATGAAAGAATTAACCATGATTGATACAACATGATTCTACCATTTTCACAATAGTCATGGGTACAACACTGATGAGTTCCCACACTTGAGGGACTCCATTAAAGAGTTGATAAGGAAAGAAATTTCAGATTGGTACACTTAAGAGGATGGAAAAAATAAGATCATGAGAGATTAAGGGACTCCAAGAGGAGAGACGAATCACCATAGAAGAAAGTCCAAATGAGGAAAGGATAATAACGATGTTGAAGAGGAGGCCCGAAGAGGAAAACATCAATATATAGCCTCTATTGCTGAAGGACAAAACTTTGACACTTTCATCACTGGAGGTTTTCCATGTCTTAAGACCTCATCAAAGGGAATAATCAAGAGAAAGATCGTCAAATTGATGGTAGTTGACAAGAAAAAGGAAACAACTTTTGAAGAATAACTAGAAAGACCTATCCTTGGACTCAAAGATAGCAATAAGGTAGGAAGGATCCCAAATGAGATTGTCCTCTAGTTATAATAGCATACATGCCATATTTTAACATTTCAAGAATCCTCATTGACGAATGAAGCTCATGTGATATCATATACAACAAATGTTTTGAAAAACTAGTATTAAAGAAAAAATATTTATCACCTTATACGGGTTCCGATCTACAAGCCTTCAACAACACGATAACCTGTTTGTGGGGATTTGTGGAGCTCGTGGTCTGGCTCGAAGAAGGATGAGATACCAGGATGGTGGATCTATATTTCCTAGTAGATCCATCCAAAAGTGTGTACAAATGCATTTTGTAAAGGCCTTTCGATGTAACACTTGACACCGTTAATTCTCTTATTCACCTGAAAATTGAGTACCAAAATGTTTATTATAAGCCCGTATCAATATGTGTTGACATTCCTAGAGGCGAGCAAATACAAAAAGCTTGGTATCATAGACATAAAATGATATTAGTCATGTAGAAGACAAAAAATGTGTTAGAAGTTAATTTCACCAACCTCGATATTTGCTTGTAGACAATGGCAGTCAATCACCACAATGAAGGACTGACGTCCCCTAAAAGGTACAATATAAAGTATTATAACTCGATAAATGCGTGCAACAACAGTGAGAGGATAACCCAAAAAATTTTCTAAAAAAATATCCAAGGGGAGACATTGAGACAACCTATAGCCCCACCACAACAGCCGACCCAAGAAACTCCAATGAGAATAAATTCATCACCAATAAGACATCTTTTGAGCTAATAAAGCAGCGACTAAGCCGTTTTCACTAATTACTTTTACCGGTACATGTAAATTCTTACTTTACTATGTAACCTTTTCAATTTTAGCAAATAAAAGAATTTTACCGTGAATTCTTAGTTATCATGCAAGAATAGGTAAAACTAAAGCAAATGAGATATTGTCATAAAGACCATGAGTGTACGAATAAAAGCAATCAACCCCTATAGTAAAAGTCGCTCACACAAGGACACATAAACTCGAAAGCATGAATGGTGGTACGAGCTCACCCCTTATTGATAGTTAGTGACTTCATAGTGCAAGAGGTGGAGACCCATTATGTTGTCATACCCCAATTTTGTCCAAATCTTTTTCAAAACAAGAAATTATTAGGTAAATGTCATGTTTATTTTCATTGCATTTTTATTTAAATTGTTTTAATAAAAATAATGTTCATTTTAGTGATTTCATTTAATGTTTATTTAGTTTAATTTCTATCATTTTTTTTTAAAAAAAAGTTATAAATTTATTCATTTTATTTTTATTTTTAAATCTTAATAACCAAGAAAAGGATCCGGGAAAATATTTGTATGATTTGTTCAAACAAGTAATATCCCAATTTCCTCTTAATTCTCTCTCTCTCTCTCTCTCTCTCTCTCTCTCTATATATATATATATATATATATATATATATATATATATATATATATATCTTTATATTTCTATTTATCTTTATCTTTATATTTATCTTTAACCTAATTTCTAGTATAAATAAGAGTCAAAATTATACGATAGAAAAAAAAAGCCACACAAATTTCACTAGAAAAATTCAGGAAAAAAAACCATACAATAAACCTCTCTCTCTCTCACACACACGTATCTTGTAAAATACACGTTATCACATCACATTCCAAGAAATCATCCTATATCCTTCCTAAATCTCCATTCCTATCAACCTTCATTCTCACATTTCTTCTTCATTAAACAGACACTTTCAATATTCTTCTCTATGTAACAACAACATACACCATAAACAAAACAAAATAAATAAACAAAAAACGAGTTACAAAGAAGATCCACCGACGATAGCACGAATCACTCCGGCTCGTAGATTCGCCATGGAGTTTTTGTTTTGTTTTGAAGGAAAGTGAAACAAAAAAATGGTGTATGTATGTTTGAAAAAGAAGGAGACAATGATTCTCTCTATGTGTTCACGTTTATTTATTTGTATTTTTTCTTTTTCTTTTTCAGTTTGTAGTTTTGGTTTACTTTTTTTATTTGTATTTGTTTTATAAATATTATTTTGGTTTATTTTAAAAGATTAATTAGGATTGTCTAATCTTGGGCTAATTGGGCCCTATAATACCCTTCATTTACTCTCCACACCTTCTGGTTGGTGTGTTGAGAGTTTTTGGTCATTTGGGCCCTGATTCCCTTATATTCTCACCACCCCAATTCCTTTGACACCCCTTGAATTTACTTACTTTATCAAAAATAGTTTAGTTTAGTTAAATTAAATTAATTTAATTTAATTTAATTTAATTTATTTAGTTACATTTAGTCTTATTTAGTTTTAATCAAAGTATTATGTTTATTTAATTATTTATTAAAATACTAAAGACAAAAATAAAGTTTTAAAATACAAAAATAGTTAAGGAAGTTGTCATCCTTTGTATTAGATCCCTTGGACTTCAAACAAATTCATGGGAAGCTTCTATCGGTGTTATCTACTGATATGGTTGAAGGACTCTTGAGTGTGTTGGTTCAGTTTTATGATCCTCTCTATCGTTGCTTCACTTTTCTCGATTATCAGCTTATGCCTACGTTAGAGAAGTATGCCCATCTCTTGGGAATACCTATTTTTGACAAGGTGCCTTTTAGTGGATTGGAGGAGATTCCCAGATCAGATATCATAGCTGAAGCTCTTCATCTGAAGAAGTTTGAGATTGAGGCTCATTGGGTGAATAAAGGAGGAATTTTTGGGTTGACTTCTAAGTTTCTCATTGGAAAAGCTACTGACTTTGCTCAAGCAGGTAGTGTGGATGATTTTGAAGCCATCTTTGTGTTGCTCATCCATGGTTTGGCTTTGTTCCCTAACATTGACGGTTTTGTTGATGTTAACACCATTAGAATCTTTTTAATTGGGAATCATATGCCTACTCCGTTAGGTGACTTGTACTTCTCTTTTCATTTTAGGAATTATAAAGGTGATGGAACTATTGTGTGTTGTGTTCCTCTTCTATACAAGTGGTTTATTTCACACTTGCCTCAGACGCCTGCTTTTATGGATAACAAGCAATGTCTACGGTGGTCCCAGAGACTTATGTCCCTCACTAATGATGATATTATTTGGTATGACTCTGCATTGAGTAGCTTGGATATTATTTATAGTTGTGGTGAATTCTCTAATGTGCATCTCATTAGTACACAAAGAGGAATCAACTACAACCCTGCTTTGGCTCGTCGTCAACTTGGGTTCCCCTTGAGAGACAAGCCTAATAACACTCAGTTAAAAGGTATTTTATATCAAGAGGGTAAAGATCCCCAACATTTGAAGCAGAAGATGATACATGCTTGGCATAATATGCATAGGAAGGGAAGATCCGAGCTTGGTCCGTGCAACTGTGTAGCTTTGGAAGCTTACACTACTTGGGTGAAGAAAAGAGCTTTGGAGCTAAAGATGCCATATGCTTGTGAGAGACCTATGTCTATGGTTTTGGTTGAGCCATTAACTCTCCCTAACCAAGATGTAGAGGAGTTGGAAGATGCACTCGCCAAGATGAAGCAAGAAAGAGATATGTGGGAAGAGTGATTCCATGCTTTCAGCCGAAAGCATGAGGAGTTGCAGCTTGAGTCAAAGTACAAAGATGCGCTTATTGAACTTCTTGAAGACCGAGCAGTGAAGAGACAGAGAGAGCCAGAGGGTCCATCTTCCTCTAGTATGCCTCATCCTTCCGGTGCTTGGAAGAATATTGTTGACCAGCTTGTCCTCGAGAAGGCTCAGATGAAGACATCTTTCGAGTCTGAGATTCGACGCATCCGAAGAAAGTACGTGTCTGCCGCTAGATCATCTGACACTATTGTTAGGGGATTCTTAGGATGATTAGTTTCTTTCGCTCTTGTATTTGTACTTTGGTTTCTGAAATTGTACTCAGTGTAATCCTTGCAAATTATATGAATAAAAGAGATTTTTACGGTCAATCAAATCGTTATTATTATATATTTGCAAATAAAACTCTGTATGCTCCTTGAATTAAAAAAAAACAAACAAAAATATTGCATTTCATGTATCATTTGCATAACAGGTTTTCTTCCGCCAAATGTCTTATCGGTTATTCTTCTGTGCTTCAGCCAAGCTGACTTACCAATATAACACTCGCACCAATCAACCCAGAATTATGGAGCATTTGGAACAAGAGAACATAGAGTTGAAGGATGAGATTGCTCGGCTAACTGCCACGATGGAGTTTTTCTTGCCGCGCAGAATCAGTCTTCACCAACTCCTTCAACTCCTCCAAGGTTTCTACCTCAACTACTCCTGTTGTTGCTACTCAATCTGGTCTGTCTTTTCCTGTTGGATTCCTGTGGGGGATGCCACTGAATTTCATGCCTGAAGGGTTTGCACCCAAATTTGCTTCTATATCGGCATCTAGCCCGTTCATGTCTGTACCACCTCCAGTTGTTGATACCTTGCCTCACATTGAGGACACCATCTACCATTCTGAGTCGTTTGAGGGCCCCGATGTTTATGAGAATATGGATGAAATGAAGGATCAGTTCCTTGAGCTGCTCAAGGAGTTGAAAATGTTGAGAGGAAAAGACCTGTTTGGGATGAGTGTTGCTGAACTCTGCTTGGTACCGAATCTGAAGATCCCGATGAAGTTCAAAGTCCCTGACTTTGAAAAGTATAAGAGAAATACTTGTCCACTTAGCCACCTTGTTATGTACACCAGAAAAATGTCAACTCAAACTGATAATGATCAGTTATTGATTCACTACTTCCAAGATACTTTGACTGGTGCTACTCTGAGATGGTATATGGGGCTAGACAATGCAAGTGTTCGAACGTTTCATAAGTAATTCCAGTTTCATAAGTAATTCCAATGTTTTCAAACAATTCCAGTGTTTTCAAACAATTCCTCATGTCAGAAGAAATCCTCAACCGCGTCAGCATCAACATCAAGTTTCATAAGTAATTCCAGTGTTTTCAAATAATTCAAATAATCAATCAGTGCCAATTCAACAACAACCTCAACAACAACCGCAAAAAAGAGCCAACAACAATAACAACAACAACAATAATCAGCAACAAAACTTCGAGAGGAAGAAAGTCTCTTTTGACCCTATTCCTATGTCATACGTCGAACTCTACCCATCTTTGGTTCTCAAGAACTTACTTCAACCAAGAAATCCGCCTCAAATTCCCGAGCCACTTCCATGGTGGTATAAGCCTGAACTCCGCCGTGCCTTTCATCAGGGAGCTCTCGGCCATGATATTGAGAACTTCTACCCATTGAAGTATGAGGTACAAAAACTTGTGAAGAGTGGAATGGTGTCCTTTGAGGACCGTGCGCCGAATGTGAAAGCCAATCTGTTGCCCGCTCATGGTAATTCCTCTGTCAACATGGTAGATGGTTGTCCTGGGGAGTTCAATATTTCTGATGTGCGCTTTATCAGAAGGTCCTTAGTGACAATACATAAGGATATTTTCCTGGTTAGTGAATATGAGCATGACCATGATGGTTGTGCAATCTGCAGTGGGAACCCTCGAGGATGTGTCATTGTCAAGAGGGATATTCAGAGGTTAATGGACAAAGGGTTTATTCAAATTTTCCAGTCACGTCACTTGGGTGATGATGTCAATGTAATTGTTCCAGTGTTTAAAACCCCTGAGCAGGTAGTGATTCAATTTGATAGTAGCAATAACAATAGCGTCAATAGATTGGTATCACCGTTAGTGATACGGTTAGCGGGCCATGTCCCGTATGCATCCGATAAAGTTGTTTCTTACCAATATAATGCTACAATGATGGGGAATGGTCAAGAGTTTTTGTTGCCTACGACAAATTCTGTTGTGAATATAGATGATATTGCAAAGGTGACCCGTAGCAGTCGTATCTTCGGTCCGGTCTTTCTGAAGAATGTAGAAGAGTCTGTAGTCAGTAAGAAGGTGGATGAACTTGTGGTAAACCTAGTTAGTGCTCCAGCGTGTCAATCTGGTGAATCCAACAAGCTGAACACTAACAATGATGATGAGGTGCTACAATTGATTAAGAAGAGTGAGTTTAATATGGTGGAGCAGTTGATCCAAACTCCGTCGAAGATTTCAGTGTTGTCATTGTTGATGAATTCTGAAGCGCACAGAGAGGCATTACAAAGAGTGTTGAAGCAAGCCTATGCCGAGCACGATGTAACTATGGATCAGTTTAATCACATTGTGGCTAACATTACTTCTTGCACCAATCTGAGTTTTTTTGATGAAGAGCTTCCCGAGGAAGGCAGAAATCACAATCTGGCACTACATATATCAATGAATTGTAAGGAGGATGCACTGTCAAATGTGCTAGTTAATACATGTTCTTCTTTGAATGTACTCCTGAAATCAACTTTGTCCAGATTATCCTATCAAGGCTTCCCGATGCGGTATAGTGGCATGATTGTCAAAGCATTTGATGGTTCTCGCAAAACTGTCATTGGAGAAGTGGACCTTCCAGTGAAGATAGTTCCGAGTGATTTTCATATTACTTTTCAAGTAATGGATATCCACCCGGCCTATAGCTGTTTATTAGGAAGGCCATGGATTCATGAGGCTGGAGATGTAACGTCTACTCTGCACCAGAATTTGAAATTTGTGAAGAACGACAAGCTTGTCGTTGTTGGTGGAGAGAAAGTTCTTTTGGTGAGCCATCTGTCATCTTTTACGTATTTGAAGCTAAGGAGGAGGTTGGAACTCCGTTTAAAGCCTTATCTATTGCTGAAGTGAAGAAAACTGGGGAACCCATATCTTCTTTCAAAGATGCTCAGAAAGTTATTGAGGCAGGCAGTATAGATCAGTGGGGCCGTATGGTAGAAGTCGCCGAGAACAAGAACAAGGTCGGATTGGGATTTCAGCAAGGGCCGTTTAATGTCAAAGCTAAAGAAGTGCAACCAAGTTTCTATAGCGGAGGGTTCATCCATGGTAATGAACAACACTCAACTGCTGCGATCGAAGGTGATGAAGATGAAGACTGCGCCAACTTTGTGACGCATGGCAAGACTTTCAACAATTGGGTTACTGTTGATATTCCTGTTATTGTCCGTCGCTCTAAGTAATTTACTTTTCATTGTTTTAAGAAAAATCCTTCTCCTATGCCTAAGGGAGAAGTGAACATTGTTATGCATTTTAATTATCATCAATAAAATGCAATTCTATTCATCCACATCTACGATGTTTTATTTTTACTTTTGGCTTTTCTGAAAATGCTAATCACAAAAAACATAAATAAATAATAGTTGTCCATCTGCATAATATTTGGTTACAATTCACTTCTCTAAAATCAAAATATCAAATTATTATGCAGGTTGATTCCCAAACCCATTGAATACAATGATCATACTCCCTCTCGAAACTTTGTTTTCCCTGTGTTTGAGGCTGAGGAAGAGACTGATGAAGAAGTATCTAATGAATTATCTCGTCTACTTAAGCACGAGGAAAAGACCATTCAACCATTCGAAGAGCAGATTGAGCTAGTCAACTTGGGTTCCGAAGATGATGTGAAGGAAGTCAAGATTAGGTCTCAACTGTGTTTAGAGGTTAAGAAGGGGTTGATTTATCTTCTTCGAGAGTATGCAGATGTGTTCGCTTGGTGCTATCAAGACATGCATGGGTTGGATTTTGAGAATGTGGAGCATAGATTGCCATTGAAGCCAGAAGGCTTGCCAGTCAAGCAGAAGTTGAGGAGAACTCATCCTGATATGGCAGTGAAGATCAAAGAAGAAGTGGAAAAACAAATTGATGTCAGTTTTCTTGTTACCGCTGAATATCTGCAGTGGATGGCCAATATTGTTCCTGTTCCTAAGAAGGATGGAAAAGTCCGTATGTGTGTTGATTATAGAGATTTGAACAAAGCTAGTCCGAAAGATGATTTCCCTCTACCACACATTGATATGTTGGCAGACAATACAACTAAATTCAAAGTCTTTTTGTTTATGGATGGATTTTCCGATTATAACCAGATCAAACTGGCACCCAAAGATATGGAGAAGACCATATTCATTACGCCCTGGGGAACATTCTGTTATAGAGTGATGCCTTTTGGTTTAAAGAATGCTGGTGCAACATACCAGAGAACCATGACCACTCTTTTTCATGATATGATGCATAAAGAAATCAAAGTCTATGTTGATGATATGATTGCCAAATCAAGTGATGAAGAAGGACATTTTGCGCATTTGTTGAAGTTATTCCATCGTTTGAGGAAGTACAAACTCCGCTTGAATCCCAACAAATGTACTTTTGGTGTTTGTTCTGGTAAGTTGTTGGGATTTATTATTAGCGAGAAAGGTATTGAAGTTGATCCTGCCAAGGTCAAAGCAATACAAGAAATGCCAACGCCCAAAACTGAGAAGCAAGTCAGAGGTTTTCTCGGCCGCTTGAATTACATCTCAAGATTCATATCGCATATGACTGCCACATGTGCGCCTATATTCAAGCTTCTTTAAAAAGATCAATCTTGTGATTGGACCGAGGATTTCCAAAAAGCTTTTAACAATATCAAAGAGTATCTTCTTGAGCCTCCGATTCTGTCACCACCTATTGAAGGAAGACCATTGATAATGTATTTGACTGTGCTTGACAAAAGTATGGGTTGTGTTATAGGTTAGCAAGATGAAACTGGAAAGAAAGAATATGCTATTTACTAACTCAGTAAGAAGTTCACCGACTGTGAGACTCGGTATTCTATGCTTGAAAAAACTTGTTGCGCATTGGCTTGGGCTGCTAAGCGTCTGCGTCAATACATGTTAAATCATACTACTTGGTTGATATCCAAAATGGATCCAATCAAGTATATTTTTGAGAAGCCTGCTTTAACTAGGAGGATTTCCCATTGGCAGATGTTGTTATCCGAGTATGATATTGAATACCGATATCAAAAAGCAATTAAAGGTAGTGTGTTGGCTGATCATTTGACTCCCCAACCTATTTAAGATTATCAGTCAGTGTAGTATGATTTTCCTGGCGAAGAGATTTTGTACTTGAAGATGAAAGATTGTGATGAACCATTTCCTAAAGAAGGGCCAGAACCTGGTTCCCGTTGGAGCATGGTATTTGATGGAGCTGTTAACCAATATGGTAATGGCATTGGGGCACTGATTATTACTCCTCAAGGAACTCATTTTTCATTTACAACTATATTGACTTTCAAATGTACGAACAACATGGTTGAGTATGAAGCTTGCATTATGGGGCTTGAAGAGGCCATTGATCTCAGAATCAAGTATCTTGACATCTATGGAGATTCATCTTTGGTTGTGAATCAGATCAAAGGTGAATAGGAGACAAATCAACCCGGTTTGATACCATATAGAGACTATGCGAGGAGGATTTCAACTTTCTTTACAAAGGTTGAATTTCATCATATCCCTCGAGATAAAAACCGGATGGCAGATGCTCTTGCAACGTTGGATTCAACGATTGTGGTAAATTTTAGGAATGAAGTTCCCAATTTGACAGTGATGCGTCTTAATAGACCAACTCATGTATTTTATGTTGAAGATATCAAAGATGGAAACCCTTGGTATTTTGATATCAAGTGTTTTCTCCAAAGTCAAATTTACCCGCCTGGGGCATCCTTGAAAGATAAGAAGACTTTGAGAAGATTAGTCGGCAACTTGTACCTGAATGGTGATGTGCTTTATAAGAGGAACTTCAATATGGTTTTGCTCAGATGCGTGGATAGGCATGAAGCAGACTTATTGAGGACTGAAGTCCATGAAGGTTCCTTTGGTACTCATTCCAATGGACATGCTATGGCTAAGAAGATGTTGAGAGCAAGTTACTATTGGCTGACAATGGAATCTGACTGTTGAAAGTTTGTGAAGAAATGCCATAAGTGTCAAATTTATGGAGATAAGATTCATGTTCCTCCTACACTGTTGAATGCCATTTCCTCTCCATGGCCCTTCTCCATGTGGGGAATTGATATGATTGGTATGATTGAGCCTAAAGCTTCGAACGGACATCATTTCATTTTGGTCGCTATTGACTACTTCACAAAGTGAGTTGAAGCGGCATCATATGCGAATGTAATCAAGCAAGTTATTGTAAGGTTTATCAAGAATAAGACTATAAGCTGGTATTGTAAGACCCTAATTTTGTCCCTAAGATCTCTCATGGCATCATAACATTGCATTTGCATTGCCTCAAGGATCATTAGCATCTTGGTTCCCTTTGCCTTTGGGTGGGACCTCTTGTGAGTGGTTTGAGATCACCAAGCTTGCTTGAATTGTATATAATTGCTTTTCTCATTTTTGTTTACTAACCAAAAGCACAAAAATATGTCACTAACATTTTTTGTTTGTAGCTGAAGCCATCACAAGGTCAAGAGCTTCAAGGAGATCCTTTGTACAGAGATATGGCCAAGAGAAGATGATAGCAAGCATGGTAATGATTCCCAAATCTCTCATCCATCAAATATGCCTCCCTATCATCTCAAGTCATCATTTTTGACCAAAACAAGTCAAAGGGTTTGAGGTTTGTTCCCCAGAGAAACCCTAATTCATTTGTGCACCACAATGCCTTGCTCATGAAGCAACCTCAGCCCATGGTCAAAAACAATCAAGGGAATCTCTTTAATTCTTTATTTCATACATGTTTGAACTTATCTGAGTGTCCTCAATCATCAATTCATCAAGATATGAGTCATGGACTTGAGAAGTTGATCAGTCAATTCATCTAACTATTTTGAAATGCACCGAGACCTAACTTTCCATGTGTTGGTCAAATGGAGATGATTCCAAAAGAAAAAATGTTCTTACGGACAATATCAACAACTTTCATGTTCATCAAAAATTGATTTGAAGCTTGGAAGGTTATCTTCCATTCCAAGACATTATAGGTCATTTTGACTGAAACCCTAATTTTGGGTCAACTTCCCAAGGACATAACTCATTCATTTTTTATGATTTTGAGATGGGATCAAATGCATTATAAATATTAATATGTCTACTTCAAATGTTATGTTGAACAAAATTTCAGAATCTCAAACGAAATACATGTGATAATGCAAGACATTATAGGTCATTTTGGGCCAGATGCATTAAAAGGCAAAAAAAAGTCCAACTTCAAGTGCCTATAACTCTTTCATCAAAAATCCAAATGATACAAAATGTAAGTCCATTTTTATTGTATTGAAAAGATCAACAACTTTGATGTTGGAGGTTTTTTCATTTGAGGCTTGCATCATCAAAACAGAAGGGCTTGAACATTGGCCAAATTTAGAAACTTTGCCTTTTCATGTTTTGCACCTTGCACTTTAAACTCCAATTTCACCAATTTTCACACTTCAAATGGATTTTTGCCCAACATAACAATTGTTCCTCACATCAAAACCTTTCTAACCATTATCACATGATCATGTTTGGATTTGGCAAATGGTATTTTCGAAGAGGGGAAGTTTTTGGTTCAATTATGCATAACATGGTGAAACTTCATATGCAAGAAATTGGAGTGCAAACCACACGTCCAAACCTTCTCCAAATCATTTCAGCATCCTTTTGCATTGGCTTTTGGGCCCTCCATGCGCATGTACAGGCCCATGCATGGAGGCCTTCAACTTTCATGCACACGAAATTCACCTTGCTTGCATCAGGTTTTACTATAAATAGAGGTGCATACCTCCATCATAAACCAACCTAAAGGCGCCTGAAACCCTGCTGAAGTGATTCCCCAACCTCACCAAAGAAGCTATTTCACTTTTCTTCATTTTTTTTTCAGATCCAAAATTCAACTACATCTGGTTGAATCCTTGGATCTAAAGCTTCTAGACCTTCATCCTTTACTCCATTGATCTTCTGTTTTGATAAAGAAAGCAAGGAATCAAGCTCAAATCTCCAGAATTCAAGTTTGTTCTTCAACTGGTATTTTCTTCGAAACTCATCATATATTGACCTATTTGCTTGGATCTTATGTTGACTGAAGTCCTTTCAATAGAGGCATCATGACTGTGCATTTAATTTTTGAAATCCATTAAGTTCATGATAAACACCACAGAACTTCCATCTCTGATTTCTCTCAATATAGAGATCTAGAGTGGAATTGAGTGGCACAGGGATGATGTACATCATCCCAGCTTTCCAAAGATGTATGGATCGTGCGTTTTGGTTTCCATTTGAAGCTCTGCAAATTTTGGACATGGCCGGAGAAGACGGTGGCGTTGGCCACCGTCTGGTCTCCAGATTCAATCAGGAGCATCCATTCCTGTTTCCAGATTGAATCTCATGCATCCAATGTTATGACTTTTTTAAAGGCTATGTGTGATGTTGTTGACTCAAGTACACCATACGCGCGCGTCTCTCTGCCTTCAGATATGCCACGTCAATTAATGAATCCAGATCTGACGCTGGATTTTTGGCATTTTTTGATTTTCTGATTTAATTTCTTTTATTTCCATTATTTTCAAAAATTCATATCTTCTTCATTTTAAATCCAAAAAATATGGGACCAATTGCATTCTTCTCCAAATAATTTCTAGTTTCTATTTCTGATTTTTAATATTTTTTATTTCATCATTTGATATTTTTTGTGAATTTTCTCTTTTCTGGTTATTTTAATTCATTTTAAATAGTTTTTGATATTCAAAAAATACAAAAATATTTTCCTAACCTATTTGAATGATGATGGTTCTATGAAAAATATTCTCATCAATTTTTTTATTAATTTGAGATTTATTTGAGATTTTAGTTCAATTAGGTTATTTTTATTCATTTTTAGTTGATTAAAAATAGTTTCTGACTTTTAAAAATGCTGAAATTTTTTGTCAAACTTTGTTTGACCTTGTTGAACTTGGGATAAATCACTTGAACCTTTCAAGGTTGATTTGAAGTGATTTTGAAGTTTTACCTTTTCTTTTATTTTTAATTCAAGTTTATTTTAATATTAAAAATGCCAAAAATATTTTGTTTATTGTTGGATCTCCAATCTTCATCTCATTTCTGATTTCTCATTGTTTGACTTTGACTTTCAATGTCATTTGGTCAACACACATGGATTGGTACATTTTTATTTCACCTTATGCATTTTTTATCTTTCCATTTTCCTCACCCATTCTTCTTCTTCTTCTTTTTCTTCTCCTTCTTTTTTATCAATGAGTTGAAGGTTGATAAGTTGGCATTGATTAGGGAGACTTAATCTTCCTTGATTCAAATCTAATTCATCTTGATCAATTGATCAAGTGAATGGATTTGCATTAAGGTTAGGTTGTTTCCTAAATCATGCAAAAGACTTAAACCAATACAAGATCAATTCTCTTTTTCTTTTTGGCATGGCAAGTTGTTGGAACTTGGTTCACTAATCAAGACTTCTAACTTGTGTTGTTGCCTACATTATTATTGACCGGCCTCAGATAGTTGTGACTTCTACATAAGTCCAATTACGATTGCTTAACATAGCGCTAAATTTGCCTTATGGCACATTAACTACTAACATTAATCATTAACAATTAACACTTACTTATTGCACTTTACTTTTATGCAATTTACTATTCTTGCACATATTATCCATTTGCTTTTTCCTTTTGCTCACTTGAGCACATGTTTATGTTAATGCCATTTGCCTTTTGCTCACTTGAGCACATAATTGTGTATATACTATTGTGCTTGTGTTTTGTTTTGATTGATGTGGACCAAATGCAAAAATGGACAAAATGGACTTAAACTTTAGGACTTTCCCTATGCAAACTTGGAGTCAAAGAGCAACTAGGCATTGGGCCTTTAGAGTGCTATAAAAAGTCAAAGAGCAACTAGGCATTGAGCCTTTAGAATGCTTAAGCTTGAAGATGAACATTGAAAGGACCATATTCTAAACTCACTCTTGTCCATTATTTGATTGTATTATAGAACCTTTTGATGTGTGTTTTCTTGTGTTAGGAGTTCTAACTTGAACTTATTTGAGGAACCATTACCATGAGCTTCTAAGAGAGAGAGATCCAAGATGCATTGAGGAGTCTTTCCAAGAATCCACTTTGGTTGATGATTGCTTGAATTTATGCTTTGTGTGATTGCTTATTCCAGAGGATGGGAGCTACTTGGATCATCAATATGATCTCAAGAGAGGAACTCGATTGTGGTTTTGTTTCTTTATCCCTCACCTCTTGCATGCTTAGGACTTTAGCCCTTCTTCTTCTTCTTCTCTCCACTCTAACACAAGCCAAAACTTTTGTGCAAACACTTAACACTTGTTTTCAAACATTAGAAACCTAAGCCTTATGCTTTTGATTTTCAAACTTGTTTTTCATTATACTTATTTTGAATTGAATCTTTAAGCCAACTTTGACCATTTTGTATATACTTCTAATTGGTAAATATACCCCATTCAAATGTCTTTTTGTGGTTTCAATGGCCACTTTCTAATCAAAATTTTTTCATAACCTTTAGCTATTAGGTTTGAGTTATCTTTGTGGTAGATGTAATACTCACCTATATCCTTAGTGATGGACAATGAGTCTTCCATGCTTATTATAGGGTTAACCCTTCACTAGCATGTTGAAGCTATCCTCACGTGGTGGATTTGTGGTTTTAGGTTGAGTTTTCTCCCTGTGATAACAAAAGACCTTAAGGCTTTTAGACCAATCAATTCACCAACTCATTTTGAGATTTTTACCCCGAACTACGAGGTTTTGATCCTAATCTTTTTTAAGATGGTACGTAGGCAATGGATTTATCCATCCAAACACAAAATGTAAATAACTTGTATATTTCTCTTCTCTTCACTTCAATCATGTTTGCACAAATAAACTTTCACAAAACAACAACCTTGCAACAAGTATGAAAAGGGCTCCCTAGGAGTACCTAGGATGTTTTGGGTGCCTAACACCTTCCCGTTACATAACCAACCCCCTTACCTAGATCTCTGATTCTCTTTTACTAGTTTTTGATTCGATAAAACTATTAGGTTTTTGTTCGCTTTCTAACCATTCCTTTGGATAAATAGAAGTGCGGTGGCGACTCGACTTGTATGATTTACCTTGGATTTAGTCAATATCTCTAATGGTAATGAATACCCCGCTACAGAAAAGTGGCGACTCTGCTGGGGAGCATTTGCCTAGTGGGTTTTGCCTACTTTTCATATTTTGTTGTGTTGTATTGTTTTGTAACATATTTTTTGGGCAATTTGGGATAATTGTATTGTATGTAATGATTGAATTGCTTGAATATTAATTCCTTGTATGCTTGGTGATCTTTGTGAGATGGGTTCTATACCCGAACTCGAGTGCACTTAGGATATGAGAATGGCATAATCTTGTTGACTTGTGTGGAGTTATTCCTTAGCAAGTTGACTTGCGAGTCCATTCACTTGGTGGAGGTCATGTTGGGATCAATAATGCCACACAAGTAAGTTGTGGTTAGACATTACTCTTTCCAATATAGACCTTAGAAGCCAAGGATCTTAGTTTACCAAGCCCATCTTGGCCTATTCTTAGGATTGTCGCAACCTGAAAAATACAGTGCGCAAAAAAAAAAACCGGCGAAAGAAAAAGACAAAAGAGTCGCCACCGTGCGTTATTCATCCCAAAGGAGGGAAAGGAAGCGCTCGAAGTAAACCTGAAAAAGGAAAGGACAAGACGGGGTCTCGCAACCAAATCTTGGGTTCGGGAGTCGGTTATGCGAAGGGAAGGTATTAGCACCCCTACGCATCCGTAGTACTCTACGGGATCCACTTTTGTAGTTTTCGTCTAAAGGGTGTGGGTTTATCTTGTGCTGTTTGCCAAAAAAAAGGGGTTAAATGAAAATGACTCGCGCGAATGTCGCATCCACTGCATACGTATCTCATCTGAATATAAGAATCAGAGTCTTCGTAGCTCGGCTGACCTATGGGTTGGGGGATGTGTGCTCGCTAAGACATCGCGTCTTATGCCTATGTATCTCATCTGGCCTGAGAATCAGAGCAAAACGTAGTTCGGCTAACTACGGGGTTATGGATTGGGTTTTGGACGAACGACGTCACTACGCAATCTACCGGATGCTCGACCTTTGGAGACTTACTCGCCTGTAGTAGAAGGAGTTAACGTGTTGCTTTGGGTTTTAGGGTTTGGGATGCTCGAGGGCAAAAAGGCAGTCCTTGATGAAGGAACCGCGCTACCTGCAGGGATACGAACACAAAACACAAAACATGTATCTTGAGGTAAACACAAAACATTGCCTCCTATCGAGGTCTTCCAGCTAGGAAAGCAGTAAAATGCGGGAAAAATGTAAAAGTACCACGCGGATAAAAATCCGAAGTAACAGCAATTAGAGGAATGGGAAACCCTGAGATCCTTCCAAGCTAACATCATCAAAGAAAGTGAGTCAGTACAGGTAATCGGAATGAACCTCCAGGGGTTATCCCACAAATAAAGTGGGAAACCACGCAAGTTATCCCTGCAAAAGTCATGTGAGCCCTCACAAAAACTCAACAAAAGGGTTAGTGAAACACCATAAGCATTTTTTTCATGAATAACAGTATGGTTTCAGAAACCTCAAACCCTGTGGCATACACTCAAAGATTAAACGGTTAAACATTCAAGGCATTGTTTATACATTCATATACATATTAAACCCATGGGCGAAAAACCTAATGAAATTCATCCATCATACCTCATACATTCAGAGTATTCAACTTCAAAGCAAAAGGTAATGGGAATAAAGGCAAACCTGATTGGAGAGCTTGATTGAAATTGAGTTGCACCCGTGAGGTTTACAAAACAATCTTCAGGGTTTATGTGAGGCAGAGGCGATTCTGTGTAGCTGAGTTCCCTTCGGGGTTTGGAGGCTGCTCTGAACTCCGTTAGGTCTTCTCTCACTATCTTTTTCCTCAGGGTTTTGTTCCAAGGAAACCTCAGAGTATTTTGCTTCTCTCCCTTCTTCTCCTCTTCTGTGTGACTTTTGTTTCAATGAAACTCTAGTATTTATAGGCTAATATTGGTAGCTTAGTGGGCTTTTGAGAAAGGTCCAAGTCCAAAATATTTTATTATATTTTATTTATTTATTTTTTGTAAAAAATTATTATTATTATTATTTTTATTTTTTTTTCTCTTTTTTTTTTCGTTTTTTTTTTTTTCGTTTTTTTTTTCTTCGTTTTTTCTTTTCTTTTTCGGATCTAATTCTGATTGACATGATGAAATGCAATATGAAATGCTAAATGAATGCATGAATGAGGAGGGCAAATTTTGGGGTGTTACAGCTACCCCTATTCAATCATCAGCTAACCCGAGTAGGATGAAAGCGAACAGCTTATCAGACAAACAGGGTGAGCTGTGATTGAATACCAAAGATAGACCGAAAATTTGCGCTCCGAGAACACCACAAAAACGCGGAAATACACCGTGCTGTTTATTTTTCTTCCGATCCTCTGGCTTAATCTGCAGTTTCGATCCTCTGGCTGAACCTATACTCAATTTAGTCCTCTGGTCGGATATTAATTTTGATCCTCGGGCTGGATACGATTTTGATCTTCTGGCTAGATCTTCTTCGATCTTCTGGCTAGATCTCCTTCGTTTCGATTCTCTGGCTGAATCTATTTCGATCTTCTGGCTAGATCTAAATTGTTGCGATTTTCGATCTTCTGGCTAGATCTTCTTTGTTTCGATTCTCTGGCTGAATCTATTTCCTTTGATTCTCTGGTTGAATCTACTTCGATCTTCTGGCTAGATCTGAATTGTTGCGATTTTCGATCTTCTGGCTAGATCTTCTTTGTTTCGATTCTCTGGCTGAATCTATTTCCTTTGATTCTCTGGCTGAATCTACTTCGATCTTCTGGCTAGATCTGAATTGCTTCGATTCTCTGGCTGAATCTATTTCCGGTCTTCGGGCTAGACCTGACTTCGATCTTCTGGCTAGATCTTCTTCGATCTTCTGGCTAGATCTCTTTTGTTTCGATTCTCTGGCTGAATCTACTTCGATCTTCTGGCTAGATTTGGATTGTTTTGATGATAAATTCCCGTCATTAGGATCCCGCATCTGAGGCATGCGCTGGTTGACCTTATTTTGAAATCTAAACCCAACCTTCATATTAGATATGAAGCTTCGAGAATATTCCACTTTTGGGCTTCGTACATATTCTTCGGGCTAGAACATGTTGTAACGACTCCTCAATTAGACTTAGGCTTGCTGGGGAAATAAAGCTTGTAGGCGACTTCACTGGGGAATCTTCAAAATGACCCTCAGGCTGGATCACTGGAACACGATTCTCAGGCTGAATCTTTGAAATGACCCTTAGGCTGGATCACTGGAACACGATCCTCAGGCTGAATCTTCAAAATGACCCTCAGGCTGGATCACTGGAAAACAATTCTCAGGCTGAATCTTCAAAATGACCCTCAGGCTGGATCACTGGAAAACGATTCTCAGGCTGAATCTTCAAAATGACCCTCAGGCTGGATCACTGGAAAACGATTCTCAGGCTGAATCTTCAAAACGACCCTCAGGCTGGATCACTGGAAAATGATTCTCAGGCTGAATCTTCAAAATGACCCTTTGTTCTGTATCACTCACGCTTGATCCTCTGGCTGGATCTCATGACCTTGGTTGTAAAGTAATTCTTCAGTCTGCTTGGAAGAACCTGTTTATCAGCTTATGTGTATGCTTGATATGATATGCATGCAAATGCAAATGTTATGCATGGTGTAAAAAGAAATCTTTGGGGAAGCAAACTCCGGTAGGGAACATATCGCTGTATCAATCCTTGAATGCTCTGTGGGGAATGATCCGTCTGCCGGGACCAATGAGCCACCAAAAATAAATTGGCTGCTTGAAAAGTTGACCTTGCGGGGGGAGTATCAACTATGGAAACTTTGTTCGGCGAGGCTCTGTGAGGAGAGTCTGTGGGGAAAACACTTCCTAGGGAAATGTCGTAGGAAACGACCTTTGCTGGGGATATGAACTTGCTAATCGTCCTCAAGCTGGGGATTAGAACAAATCTGTTAGAAATAATCTGCTGGGGATGAGATGAACACTAGGAACACCACCCTCTTGTCCGTTGGGTATGCAACTACTCCGCTGTTGCTAGGAAGATATAGTCTAACACTGTCAACTCCGCTGGGGATAGACAGTCTGGACACTGTCAACTCTGTTGGGGAACATGCTCTGCTGAGGAGAGACTTTGTCAACCGCTTGGGGATGAGGATTCATGACTTGGCATCCGGTTCCTGTGACCTGCAACCAAAAATACACGTATGCCTCGGGGGAATTACTCGGTTTGAATTCACCGTCCGGGATTAAGTACATTCAAAGCAATTTTAAATGTTTTCCTGTGCAAATCATCTGCAAAAGCCACCATTATGTTCATATGCAATATGTTTTATCAAAAATTCGGATATTTTTGCAAACAAACTGATAAATGAAAAATAAAGAGGCTCTTTAACTGAATTATTCGACTCTTACTGGGGAGAAAATTTGTGCCAGGAATAGGCGAGGGTATCAGGAAGCTGATCCCTGAAAAGAGGTGATCGCTATAAAAAAAGAACTATCCTAATGACAATGTGGAAACGGGGTCCCACTGAGTTTCGACTCTACTATGACTCGTATGTCCTCAAGACGCTCTACTCATCTTGCTTTCTGAAGTGGATGATTAGTCGATCTTTAACCTTCAAAGATTGCCGGATTGAATGAAACGGTGATATAACACTGATGAACTCAGATCACAGTCATTCGCTTATTCCCTAACTTTTGCCTGGATCGCCCCCTTTTTCGGGTTTTCAATCCACCGGGATACCCATTTTTGCCTGAGCCGCCCTTTTGGGTTTTCGACACACCGGGTGTACTCTTTTTTTATATCCCTAATTTTTGCCTGAACCTCTTTATTCTTTTTTTTTGGTTCGTCGGGATGCCCCTTTTTTTCCTGGACTATTCTTTTTACTGTCCAGCGAGTCTATTTTATGCGAAGTATTTTTTAACTGCGTCTGAGTTGACAGGGGACGGGAATCCTTCGCCATCCATGGTTGTTAGCATCAAAGCTCCGCCATAGAAAATCCTTTTAACCACGTACGGACCCTCATAGTTCGGTGTCCATTTGCCCCTGTGATCTGTGTTGGGAGGAAGAAATCTTTTGAGTACCAATTCACCGACTCGATACTCCCGAGGGCGCACTTTCTGACCAAATGCTTTCTTCATTCGTCTCTAACCGAGATACGTCAATTCTGGGTACGTAGTTCCAGCATAGCACCATTTCCCGTTGGTTTGATTGATGACCAAAGCTGAATCCCCGTATACATCCAGGGTTTTAATCTGTATATTGACGGCTTCCTCAAGTCTTAGGATACAAGCTTTGTATTCGGCTTCATTGTTGGTGCAGGGAAAAGTTATTCTGGCACCAAATGGCATATGAACCCCCTTCCGGTGTGATCAACACTATACCAACTCCGCGACCATTGACGTGGACCGCCCCATCAAACATCATAACCCATTTGGATTCAGGGTCAGGCCCCTCCTCCGGGAGTGGTTCCTCTCAATCTTTCGATTTGAGAAACATGATGTCCTCATCAGGAAAGTCAAACCTCATAGGTTGGTAATCATCAATCGGTTGCTCTGCAAGATAGTCTGACAAGACACTTCCCTTGATGGCTTTTTGTGAAGTGTATTGGATGTCATACTCTGTCAGTATCATTTGTCACCTAGTAACCTTTCCGGTAAGTGATGACTTTTCAAAAATATACTTGACTGGATCCATTTTTGATATAAATAGAGTCGTGTGAGTCAACATATACTGTCTTAGTCGGCGAGCAGCCCATGCCAAAGCGCGACAAGTTTTCTCGAGCAATGAGTATCTTTGTTCACAGTCGGTAAACTTCTGCTAAGGTAGTATATTGCATGCTCTTTTCGACCTGACTCGTCATGCTGACCGAGCACACAACCCATTGACCTTTCTAACACAGTCAAGTACATGATCAACGGTCTTTCCTCTCGGCCTGTAGACTGGCCCCGATCTTGATCTCTTTCTTGTCGTCTTCGGTACCAACGTTGATGGTCTCAACCACCTCCTAATAAGGTGTAATAGCTCGGTCCTCCTGTTTCAACAATCTGGCTAACCCTTCAGGCAATTCACAAACTTCCTCAGCCCCTTCTTCGGCTTGATAGATAGGATTGTCGAAGTCATACTTGGCCATAGCAGTGTCGTTAGCAGTGAGATCCGGGTGGTCGGCTCTGCATGATGGAGGATCATGCTTTACCTTAGAATGAGAGATTTTTTTTGAAAGAAAGGAAAAACGAAAAAAGAAACATTGCCATTTTTGTTGTAAAAAGTAAAAAAGCTGAAAGAAAGAGAACACAAAATTGTTTGCAAAAGCCGTCCTTTATTGATGATAAAAATAATTGCGAAACGTAACTAAATGGATGGCCCTACAAATGAGCCATTACACCTTGGGCAAAGTGTAAGACTTTATTATGCATATAATAAAGGAAAACAATAAAAATCACTCTTTCAGTAGAGTAACCCGGACGGTTTTTTCAGACGACCAATTGTCGAGCTTTTCTCCCGGGACACACGGGCGAATCCAGCTATCTAAGTCACAGTCGCTGTCAGCCTTGTCTTCATCTGCAGCATTGACGATGTGGGGGGAAACTAAACCCCCGCTGGAGAGAGTACCGGTTTCATTCTTCTGAGATCCCGGAGCATACCCCAATCCAAACTTGTCTTCTTTGATGACTGGCTCCACAAATTTGCCCCAGCCTTGGGCATTACCAGCTTCAACCACTTCGACAGCATTAATCCCCTGCCCGCCGTGAGCCGGCATCGGGTTCTGGATAACATTAGGCACCAGAGCAAAATTGATAGCCTGGGCATCTCTCAAATCTTGTACCTTTAACTGGAGAGCCTTGCAATTATCTGTAGTATGACCAGGTGCGTTGGAGTGAAAAGCACATCTGGCGTTGACATCATAACCTCTAGGCAAATTATTGGGATCGATTGGTGGGGCCAGAGTTCTCAACGTAACCAGATTCATGTCAATCAGCCTGGGAAGTAATACTGAATAAGGCATTGGGATTGGCTCGATGACCCGGTCCGTTTGCCTTGGACGTTGTTGATAATGTCTCTGCTGACCCGGATTACCTCCTTGTTGTTGATTGTTGTACCTGGGTTGTTGTTGCGGATGATATTGCGGTTGAGGAACAGGTGTTGGAATAGTGACTGCGGCCACTTGATCTTGGTAATATTTAGGGCGTCCTTTACTCCTGCCTCTGCCGGCATACACAACGCTTGCCTCGCCTTCTTTTCTTCGCTGACTGTTACCAGCAAACGGTTTCTTGGAAGCACTATTGTCTTGAATTCGGCCCATCTTCAACAGACTCTCGATTCTTTCTCCAGCAATTACTATCTCTGCAAAGCTGATTGACGGGCAAGCAGCCAATCTCTCAATATAATTGCCTTGAAGAGTGTTCATGAACATGTCCGCCATCTCCCTTTCAGACATAGGGGGTTAGACGGACGCAGCAATCTGTCTCCAACGCTGAGCATACTCTCTAAAGGTTTCCTTGGCAGTCTGAGACATACCTTGCAACAAGGTCCGATTTGGAGCCATGTCCAAGTTGTATTGATATTGCTTGATAAAAGCCTCTGCCAAGTCTTTCCAGCTCTTGATGGTAGTATGAGACAAATGAGAATACCATTCACGAGAAGCTCTAGTTAGACTGTCTTCAAAATAGTACATCCACAGCTTTTCATCTTCCGTGTGAGCTCCCAACCTTCCCAGATAAGATTGGAGATGAGTGCATGGGCAAGAAGCCCCGTTGTATTTCTCAAAAGTAGGGGGTTTGAACTTGTGAGGAATCCTTACTCCCTGAACCAGACCAAGATTTGTGACATCAAAGCCTAAGGAATTTTGAGACTCCAAAGATTTGAGCTTCTCAGCAAGCTCATCCATACGGCGAGTGTTCTCGAGGGCTTCGTCGTGCAAAGAAAATTGATCATACTGACAATCTTTAGTAACGGGGTGCCCGTTAATCCGAATTCCTTGATTCACATTGTATCTTCCACCAATACCATTCCCAACATTCCCCGTGTTGCCAACATTACCCGGGTTTCCATCAACATTTGCGTTACCCGCGTTACCAGTGTTCACAGGGTTATCAGCGTTCCCAGGGTTACCAGGGTTTCCCTCAGTATTTGGTATCTCCAAATCTGGATTGGGCCTCGGTTGCTCAACCAATTCCCTCAGCTTTTCTTGGCCTGCTGCCATACCAGTCATCAATGTCATGAACTGATCCATCCTTTCACGCATATCAGCCAGCTCTTTCTGTACTTGGTCCATCGCTAGTCGTGGACGGTTTTCCTTTGTCGGGTATCTGTGAACTCGCTTGGGACTAATAACTGCCTGATACAGGGAACAAACATTAGACACTGCGGTGACACCTGCAAAACAGACAAGGGTTAATATGCATGGTATGTGATGCACTGCTTGTTCAGTTTTAAGGCACCCCCGTTTTGAAAGCGAATACCCTGCGAATGAATAAGCATGAGATGTTGGATGCAAATATGCAGATGATATTATGCAATGCAAAGGCATGTCAATCAGAATTGATGGATCCGCTTGAACATCTGTCAGGTTGCACTGTCTGGAGAGAAATTAAGAGCACACCAAACAAAGGTCATGGGATGGATCATGTTATCCTTAATATCAACCACCCATTTTGGTGGATTATGGTTTACGCCTTATCAACACCCGAGTTTCATTGATATTAAGGATACCTGATCGGATTAACCATGAATCAAGGGTTTGTTGCAAGTCACGAGCATGGAGTTTAGGTTAAGAACCACCCAAAAGGAGTGTACTAAGGTTTAAACCTGCCAAACATGTTCTACAAAAGGTTCCCATAGTCATAATCCCATCTTTCGGATATTATCAGAGGAATGACTACTCGTATTCCAACAATATTCTCAAGAGAGACTCTTATGAGTGTAGTATCGCGTAACAATCGTATCAAATCTTACATTTGAACGACTTTCGCACTACGTCCTACGAATAGGCCAAGATGGGTTTGGTAAACTAAGGTCCTTGGCTTCTTAGGTCTATATTGGAACAAGTAATGTCTAACCACAACTTACTTATGTGACATTATTGATCTCAACATGACCTCCACCAAGTGAATGGGCTTGCAAGTCAACTCGCTAAGGAATACTCCACACAAGTTGACAGGACTATGCCATTCTCCTATCCTAAGTGCACTCGAGTTCGGGTATAGAACTCATCTCACAAAGATCGCCAAGCAGCCATAGCCAGCCAACAGATAAAGCAAGGATATGTACACAATGCAATAAGGTAAAGCAGGTAAATAAATAACCGTACAAAAGCATGAACACCCAATAAACAAACTACAAAAGCTAGGAGGGACTCGCTTAGGGCAGATGGACCAGCAAGAGGTCAACTTCTTTCTCCCCAGCAGAGTCGCCAGCTGTCGCAACCTGAAAAATACAGTGCGCAAAAAAAAAAAACCGGCGAAAGAAAAAGACAGAAGAGTCGCCACCGTGCGTTATTCATCCCAAAGGAGGGAAAGGAAACGCTCGAAGTAAACCTGAAAAAGGAAAGGACAAGACGGGGTCTCGCAACCAAATCTTGGGTTCGGGAGTCGGTTATGCGTAGGGAAGGTATTAGCACCCCTACGCATCCGTAGTACTTTACGGGATCCACTTTTGTAGTTTTCGTCTAAAGGGTGTGGGTTTATCTTGTGCTGTTTGCCAAAAAAAAAGGGGGTTAAATGAAAATGACTCGCGCGGATGTCGCATCCACTGCATACGTATCTCATCTGAATATGAGAATCAGAGTCTTCGTAGCTCGGCTGACCTATGGGTTGGGGGATGTGTGCTCGCTAAGACATCGCGTCTTACGCCTACGTATCTCATCTGGCCTGAGAATCAGAGCAAAACGTAGTTCGGCTAACTACGGGGTTATGGATTGGGTTTTGGACGAACGACGTCACTACGCAATCTACCGGATGCTCGACATTTGGAGACTTACTCGCCTGTAGTAGAAGGAGTTAACGTGTTGCTTTGGGTTTTAGGGTTTGGGATGCTCGAGGGAAAAAAGGAAGTCCTTGATGAAGGAACCGCGCTACCTGCAGGGATACGAACACAAAACACAAAACATGTATCTTGAGGTAAACACAAAACATTGCCTCCTATCGAGGTCTTCCAGCTAGGAAAGCAGTAAAATGCGGGAAAAATGTAAAAGTACCACGCGGATAAAAATCCGAAGTAACAGCAATTAGAGGAATGGGAAACCCTGAGATCCTTCCAAGCTAACATCATCAAAGAAAGTGAGTCAGTACAGGTAATCGGAATGAACCTCCAGGGGTTATCCCACAAATAAAGTGGGAAACCACGCAAGTTATCCCTGCAAAAGTCATGTGAGCCCTCACAAAAACTCAACAAAAGGGTTAGTGAAACACCATAAGCATTTTTTTCATGAATAACAGTATGGTTTCAGAAACCTCAAACCCTGTGGCATACACTCAAAGATTAAACGGTTAAACATTCAAGGCATTGTTTATACATTCATATACATATTAAACCCATGGGCGAAAAACCTAATGAAATTCATCCATCATACCTCATACATTCAGAGTATTCAACTTCAAAGCAAAAGGTAATGGGAATAAAGGCAAACCTGATTGGAGAGCTTGATTGAAATTGAGTTGCACCCGTGAGGTTTACAAAACAATCTTCAGGGTTTATGTGAGGCAGAGGCGATTCTGTGTAGCTGAGTTCCCTTCGGGGTTTGGAGGCTGCTCTGAACTCCGTTAGGTCTTCTCTCACTATCTTTTTCCTCAGGGTTTTGTTCCAAGGAAACCTCAGAGTATTTTGCTTCTCTCCCTTCTTCTCCTCTTCTGTGTGGCTTTTGTTTCAATGAAACTCTAGTATTTATAGGCTAATATTGGTAGCTTAGTGGGCTTTTGAGAAAAGTCCAAGTCCAAATTTTTTTATTATATTTTATTTTTTTATATTATTATTTTTATTTATTTATTTTTTGTAAAAAATTATTATTATTATTTTTTTGTTTTTTTTTTCGTTTTTTTTTTTCGTTTTTTTCTTTCCCGGATCTAATTCTGATTGACATGATGAAATGCAATATGAAATGCTAAATGAATGCATGAATGAGGAGGGCAAATTTTGGGGTGTTACAAGGATGTAGTGCGAAGGTCGTTCAAATGTAAGATTTGACACGATTGTTACACGATACTACACTCGTAAGAGTCTCTCTTGAGAATATTTTTGGAATACGAGTAGTTGTTTATCCGATAATATCCGAAAGATGGGATGATGACTATGGGAACCTCTTGTAGAACATGTTTGGCAGGTTTAAACCCTAGTACACTCCCTTTGGGTGATTCTTAACCGAGACTCCATGCTCGTGACTTGCAACAAACCCTTGATTCCTGGTTGATCCGTTCATGTATCCTTAATATCAATGGAACTTGGGTGTTGAGAAGGTGTAAACCATAATCCACCAAAATGGATGATTGATATTAAGGATGATATGATCCATCCCATGACCTTTGTTTGGTGTGCTTTGCTTGATCCTTGAGTGTGATTGTTGCGTTCATTCATTCATGCACCCATTTGCATCCATATCATCAATAATAAAGAAAATTTTCAAGGAACTTAAGGGGGTTTATTTGTAAAATTTTCAGACATGGAAAGACAAAGAAGGAATACAAAGAAGTACAGTTTCAAACAACCAGATTTGAAAGAGTTAAGGAATCTGACATCTTATGTACTAGATCCCTTGGGTTTCAAGGCTCGTTTTAGGAAGCTTCTTCCTCTTCTGACTACTCAGGTGGATGAAGGGTTGATGAGTGTATTGTGTTGGGGAGTGTATTGTATTGGTGCAGTTTTATGATCCCTTGTACCGCTGCTTCACGTTTCCGGATTTCCAGTTTTTGCCCACGCTTGAGGAGTATGCCTACCTTGTGGGTATACCTATTCTAGACCAGTTGTCGTTCAGTGGCTTGGAGAGTATTCCTACTTCTCAAGAGATAGCTGACATGTTTCACATAGATGAATCTCTGGTTGGTGCTCATATGACTACCAAAGGTGGAATTTAAGGTCTCCCTTCTGAGTTCCTCATTGCTCAAGCCACTATGTATGGGAAGGCCATGAGTGAGGACGCCTTTGAGGCCATATTTGTACTTCTCATCTATGGGTTAGTGTTGTTCCCTAACATCGACAAGTTTGTGGATGTGAACGCTATTAGGATCTTCTCTACTCTTAATCCCGTTCCGACTCTGTTGGGTGACACTTATTTCTCCTTGCATATGAGGAATGCAAAGGGTGGTGGTGCCATTGTGTGTTGTTTGCCTCTGTTGTATAAGTGGTTTATTTCTCACTTACCGCAGACGGTCGCCTTCAAGGAGAACAAGGGATGTCTACGGTGGTCCACGAGACTTATGTCTCTCACTAATGATGATATCTCTTGGTACAACCGTGTGTATGATGGTGTGCAGATTATTGACTCTTGTGGTGAATTCTCCAATGTACCTCTTCTTGGTACATGTGGTGGGATTAACTACAACCCTATTTTGGCACGTCGTCAGCTTGGGTTCCCCCTAAAGGATAAAACTAATAATATTCTATTAGAGGGTGTGTTCTTTCAGGAGGGTAAAGATCCCCAAGGCTTGAAAGGCCAGAATGGTCCGCGCTTGGCGCAAGATTCATAGGAAAGGAAGGAAAGAGTTGGGTCCTAAGAATTGTGTTGCTATGAAGCCTTATACTGCTTGGGTGAGGAAGAGAGCGTCTGAGTATCTCATGCCTTACGAGTATCCGAGACCTACACATATGATTATGGCTGGGCCTTCAACCCTCCCTAATCAAGGAGTAGAGGAGTTGAGAGATGAAGACCGTTCACGTGCTTGGATCCGTGAACGCGAAGAGTTGCTTCAGCAGATTAGAGAGAAGGACGCTTTGATAGAGTTCCTCGAACATCAGGTTATTGATGATCCTGATGATGCATGGACTTCTCTACTTCCTCAGTCTTCCAAGTTTTGGAAGAGGAAGTATGATCGACTCGCCAAGGAGAAGGCGGATATGGAGGCAGCTTACGAGAGAGAGGTGAAGAGGCTTCGTGCATCCTATCTTCCTGCGTCTCGAGCTTTAGATGATTGTTTCTAGGGATCCATAGGATGATTATTTTCCTTCTCCCTTGTATATGATTGACAATGCTGTACTTCTTTCCCTGATATTATTTGATGAGATATTTCCATATGTGATAAATGTTTAGTATTCCCAAAATTTGCAAATAAAACCCTAAAAGTTCCTTTGAAATAAAAAACAAATCATATGCACGAGCATTACATGCATCATGTGCATAAGCAGGTTTTGTTCCCGGCTTCTTGTCCTGTGGTCTAACTCTGTGTTCTTCATGTATTTTGAAGACAAGCTGACTCACCGGTACTACACTAGAGCCAACACTTCAAGATTGATGGATCACCTAAAGCAAGAGAACCGTGAGCTGAAAGAAGAAGTGGCCAGACTGAGTGCCCTGATGGAATCATTCTTGGCTGCCCAGAGTCAGTCTTCTCCGACGCCTTTAACTCCTCCCCAAAGGACAATCATCTCTGAGATTGTTTCCTCAACCGTGCCTGCAGCCAGTGCACATTTTGCTCCAGCGGCCATGCCAGCGGGATTCCCGTGGGGGGTGCCTCCCAATTTCATGCCTGAGGGTCCTGCTCCAACTTTTGCTTTTGTGCCGGCATCTAGCCCGGTCCTTGCTGTTCCTCCTCCTGTCGTGTACACCATACCCAGGGTAGACGACACCGTCTATCATTCTGAGCCATCTGAAGGCCCAGATGTCTATGAAAAGATGGACGCTATGAATGATCAATTTCTTGAGCTTCGCAAGGAATTGAAAACTCTTCGAGGAAAGGATCTTTTTGGCAAGTCTGCTGCCGAACTGTGCTTGGTTCCCAACGTGAAGATACCTGTAAAATTCAAGGTCCCTGACTTTGAAAAATACAAGGGAAATACTTGTCCTCTCAGCCACCTGGTCATGTATGCCAGGAAAATGTCAACTCAAACCGATAACGATCAGTTGCTCATCCACTACTTTCAGGACAGTCTGTCCGGTGCCGCCCTGCGTTGGTATATGGGTTTAGACAGCGCGAACATCCGATCCTTCAACGACCTTGGCGAGGCCTTCGTCAAGCAGTACAAGTATAATGTGGATATGGCTCCCGATAGGGATCAATTGAGGGCCATGTCCCAGAAGGACAAGGAAACGTTTAAAGAATACGCCCAGAGGTGGCAAGAGTTGGCAGCACAGATCGTGCCTCCGCTAGAAGAGAAGGAAATGACCAAGATCTTTCTAAAGACTTTGAGTTCATTCTATTACGAGCGGATGATCGCTAGCGCTCCTTCTGACTTCACCGAGATGGTGAATATGGGGATGCGTCTTGAAGAAGGGGTTAGAGAAGGACGTCTAACCAAAGAAGAAGGCTCTTCTGCCAAACGTTATGGAGCGTTTGCAAAGAAGAAAGATGGAGAGGCACATGCTGTGATCTCCCATGTGAAATCTAGAAGACCCTCTATGAGGAGGAAGACCGTACGTCCCGCCGATAACCAGCACCAGGTGGCTCATATAACACCTGTTTTCAGAGACAATCAACAGTATCAGCAACATAACAACAATCAACAATCACATCCGCAATATCAGCAACAACAACACCGTCCGCAACAGCAGGTCTACCAGCCTCGAAACAGTAATCAAACCAACACGAGTTACGAGAGGAAAAGGGTCACCTTTGATCCTATCCCAATAACGTATGCAGAATTATATCCCTCTTTGATAGAGAGGAAGTTGATTACTCCGAGAGACCCACCGGCTATACCTGCTAACCCCCAGTGGTGGTATAAACCCGAGTTACATTGTGTCTACCATTCTGGTGCTCCCGGCCACGACGTGGAGAATTGTTACCCTTTTAAGACCAAGGTTCAAGACCTTGTAAGGTGTGGCAAGTACATGGTCCAGGGCCCATTGGGTTGTCCTAATGTGAAGAAGAACCCATTGCCCGAGCATGGGAAATCTGTCAACATGGTCCAGGGCTGCCCTGGCAAGTACAAAGTCAAATATGTCAGTCATATTCGACAGTCTCTTGTCGAAATGCATCGTCTGCTATGCGATTACAGTCATTATGAGCATGACCATGATAGGTGCCGAGTATGCTCTATTAACCGATTGGGTTGTCGCCAGGTGTGCAAGGATATTCAGGAAATGCTGGATGAAGGAGTCATTGAGATTCTTCAGAATAGAAATGTTGACGAAGATGAGCCTGAGGTCAACGTAATTTCCCCAGTATTCTGGATGCCCGAGCCTGTTATCATCAAGTATGATGGTAGCAAGCAGAAGGCTTCTCTTGTTCTTATCATTAAGCCTGCTGGTCCAGTGCCGTATTCTTCCGAAAAAGTAATTCCCTTTCGCTACAACGTTGTTGCTGTAGAAGGTGGGAAAGAGGTGTCCTTGCCATCTTCCTCTGT
The DNA here is from genome assembly GCF_024323335.1 of Lathyrus oleraceus. Taxonomy (NCBI): domain Eukaryota; kingdom Viridiplantae; phylum Streptophyta; class Magnoliopsida; order Fabales; family Fabaceae; genus Lathyrus; species Lathyrus oleraceus. The sequence continues at coordinate 412,153,701 of NC_066580.1, read as the reverse complement.
TGTTAATATCGCGGATGTTAGTGGTTTGACCCGCAGCGGTCGTGTGTTTTCAGCACCTCCCAAGCCCCAGGCCAATGCTGATTTTGCTGAACGCCCGATTGGGAATGCTGTGAGCACTCCGAATCCGGCACCTGTTGTTAAGCCCTCCTCTACATTGATAACTCCTACTTCTGTTGGCCCGAGTGGCAATGTGAAAGAAGACTGCGATGAGATGCTGAGGCTCATCAAGAGAAGTGAGTACAATGTTGTAGACCAGCTTCTACAAACGCCATCCAAGATATCCGTGTTATCATTGCTGTTAAATTCAGAACCACATAGAGAGGCTCTGCAAAAGGTTTTGGATGTGGCATATGTAGATCATGATGTCACAATAGAACAATTTGATAGCATTGTTGCAAACATCACCGCTTGTAACAACCTGAGTTTCTGTGACTCTGATCTCCCTGAGGAGGGAAGAGACCACAACTTGGCTTTACATATATCTATGAACTGCAGAGACGACGCCATGTCCAATGTGCTGGTGGATACTGGGTCATCGCTAAGCGTATTTCCAAAAACCACTCTCTCGAAACTGTCATATCAAGGGCCTCCCATGAGGCAGAGTGGAGTTGTTGTGAAAGCTTTCGATGGGTCACGTAAAACAGTGATTGGGGAAGTTGATCTCCTAGTCAAAATCGGACCGAGTGTTTTCCAGATTACTTTTCAGGTTATGGATATTCACCCATCGTACAACTGTCTCTTAGGCAGACCATGGATTCACGAGGTAGGCGCCATGACATCCACCCTACACCAGAAACTGAAATTTGTGAAGAATAAGAAGCTGGTGGTGGTAGGGGGAGATAAGGCTCTCCTGGTTAGCCATTTGTCTTCCTTCTCATATATAGATGCTGAGGATGAAGTTGGAACTCCTTTCCAAGCTTTATCTATAGCTGAGCCTATTGAGAAGAGAACTCCTTCATTTGCTTCCTATAGAGATGCAAAGTTGGCCATTGAGTGTGGCGCAACTGCTGGTTTAGGAAAAATGATTGAGTTAGAAGACAATAAGTCTCGGGCTATCATAGGATTTTCTTCTGGGGTCTTCAACACTAAAGGTTTATTCAAGAGTGGAGGTTTCATCCACGCCGGTCAGGATGAAGAAGCTGCTGCTGTCTTGGAAGAAGATATAGAGGATTCTGGCAATTTCATCATCCCTGGAGGGGTCTGCAACAATTGGGTTGTTGTGGATATTCCTACAGTTATCCACAAGTCCACGTGATGATCACTTTGTTTAAAAACCCTTCTCCCATGCCAAAGGGAGGAGTGATGACGTTGTTGGCAACATAAATACAATGATATTTTCATTCAATAAATTCATGTTAAATGTTTGTTTTTCCAATCATTTTCCCTTTTTGCTTTTTGTATGAAATTGGTGATCACATAAAACCCTAAGAAATAGAACAAAATCAGTCTATTCATCTGCATAATGATTGCCTTGTTTGAATTCTAAATCTTTTCATATCCAAAATCATTATGCAGGTTGATCAAACCCATTGAACATAATGATCCAACACCATCTCCCAATTTTGAGTTCCCTGTATTTGAGGCGGAAGAAGATGATGTTCAAGAGATTCCTGACGAGATTACCCGTCTACTTGAGTATGAAGAGAAGATCATTCAGCCGCATCTTGAGAACCTGGAAACAGTCAACTTGGGGTCTGAGGGTTATGTGCGAGAAGTGAAGATTGGGGCACCCCTTGAAGAATCTGTTAAGAAGAGGTTGATTGAACTGCTACGAGAATATGTTGACGTTTTCGCTTGGTCGTATGAAGACATGCCAGGTCTAAATACTGATATTGTGCAACATTTCCTACCTTTGAATCCTGAGTGCGTGCCTATAAAGCAGAAGCTCAGAAGAACTCATCCTGATATGGTAGTGAAGATCAATGAGGAAGTTCAGAAGCAAATTAATGCGGGGTTTCTAGTGACTTCTACATATCCTCAATGGGTGGCCAATATTGTGCCCGTGCCCAAGAAATATGGAAAAGTACGGATGTGTGTGGACTATAGAGACTTGAATAAAGCTAGTCCGAAAGATGATTTCCCGCTACCACACATTGATATGTTGGTAGACAATACAGCTAAATTCAATGTCTTCTCATTTATGGATGGATTTTCCGGATATAACCAGATCAAGATGGCACTCGAGGATATGGAGAAGACAACATTCATCACACCTTGGGGAACATTCTGTTATCCAGTGATGCCCTTCGGTCTGAAGAACGCCGGAGCCACGTATCAACGAGTTATGACCACCTTGTTTCATGATATGATGCACAAGGAGATCGAGGTATATGTTGACGATATGATTGCTAAGTCAAGAACGGAAGTTGAACATGTAGAGCATTTGTTGAAGCTTTTCCAGCGTTTGAGAAAGTACAAGCTTCGTCTGAATCCCAACAAGTGTACATTTGGAGTCCGTTCTGGAAAGTTATTGGGCTTCATTGTCAGTAAAAGAGGTATTGAGGTTGATCCTGCAAAGGTCAAAGCGATACAAGAGATGCCTGCGCCCAAAACTGAGAAACAAGTCCAAGGTTTTCTTGGCCGCTTGAATTATATTTCCAGATTCATATCCCACATGACTGCCACATGTGCGCCGATATTCAAGCTCCTCCGGAAAGATCAGTCCCATGATTGGACCGAGGATTACCAAAAAGCTTTCGACAGTATTAAAGAGTATCTGTCTGAACCTCCGATTCTATCTCCGCCTGTGGAAGGAAGACCTTTGATCATGTATCTGACTGTTCTTGAAGACTCAATGAGTTGTGTCCTCGGTCAGCAAGACGAATCAGGGAAGAAGGAGTATGCTATTTACTACTTGAGTAAGAAGTTCACTGATTGTGAGTCTCGATATTCAATGCTTGAGAAGACATGATGTGCTTTGGCTTGGGCTGCTAAGCGCCTACGCCAGTATATGATAAATCATATGACATGGTTGATATCTAGAATGGATCCAATCAAGTACATCTTCGAGAAGCCTGCTTTAACAGGAAGAATTGCCCGTTGGCAGATGTTGTTATTTGAGTATGATATTGAGTATCGAGCTCAGAAGGCTATTAAAGGTAGTATCTTGGCTGACCATTTGGCACATCAGCCTATTGAAGATTATCAGTCAGTTCAGTATGACTTCCCGGATGAGGAAATTCTGTATTTGAAAGTGAAAGATTGCGATGAGCCTACACTCGATGAGGGGCCAGAGCCTGGTTCTAGATGGAGCATGGTGTTTGATGGCGTTGTAAATCAGTATGGAAATGGTATTGGGGCAGTGATTATTACTCCTCAGGGCACACATATTCCTTTTACAGCAAGGTTAACTTTCAAATGCAGGAATAATATGGCTGAGTACGAGGCCTGTATTATGGGATTAGAGGAGTGCATTGCTCTAAGGATCAAGCATCTTGATGTATATGGTGATTCGGCCCTCGTTGTTAATCAGATTAAGGGTGAATGGGAAACTAATCAACCTGGTCTCATTCCATATAGAGATTATGCGAGGAGGATTTCAACGTTCTTTACTGAGGTTGACTTTCATCATATTCCTCGAGATGAGAACCGGATGGCAGATGCTCTTGCTACACTTGCTTCGACGATTGTGGTTAAACTTTGGAATGAAGTCCCCAATATCACTGTGATGCGCTTGGACAGACCAACTCATGTATTTGTAGTAGAAGAAGCGAAAGATGACAAGCCATGGTATTATGACATCAAGTGTTTCCTTCAGAACCAGAGTTACCCACCTAGGGCATCTGTAAAAGATATGAAGACTTTGAGGAGATTGTTAGGCAGTTTCTACCTCAACGACAATGTGCTTTATAAGAGAAATTTTGACATGGTGCTGCTCAGATGCGTGGATAGATACGAAGCAGACATGTTAATGACTGAAGTCCATGAGGGTTCATTTGGTACTCATTCCAATGGATATGCCATGGCTAGAAAGATGTTGAGAGCAGGCTACTATTGGCTGACAATGGAGTCTGACTGCTGCAAATACGTGAAGAAATGCCATAAGTGTCAGATTTATGCGGATAAGATTCATATTCCCCTGACACTTCTGAATGTGATTTCATCGCCATGCCCTTTCTCCATGTGGGGAATTAACATGATTGGCATGATAGAGCCAAAAGCGTCCAACGGGCACAGATTTATTCTCGTAGCAATTGATTACTTCACCAAGTGGGTTGAAGCAGCGTTGTATGCAAATGTGACCAGGCAGGTGGTCGTGAAGTTTATCAAGAATCAACTCATATGCCGTTATGGTGTGCCAGATAAGATCATTACTGATAATGGATCTAACTTGAATAACAAAATGATGAAAGAGCTGTGTAGTGAGTTCAAGATTGCACATCATAATTCTTCTCCTTACAAACCCAAGATGAACGGGGCTGTTGAAGCTGCTAATAAGAATATCAAGAAGATTATCCAGAAAATGGTGGTCACGTATAAGGATTGGCATGAGATGTTGCCATTCGCTTTGCATGGATATCGCACGTCTGTCCGCACTTGAACAGGGGCAACCCCTTTCTCTCTTGTTTATGGCATGGAGGTTGTACTCCCAGTAGAGGTGGAGATCCCATCAATGAGAGTCTTGATGGAGGCCAAGTTGACTGATGATGAATGGGTTCAGAGTCGTTATGACCAACTGAATTTGATAGAAGAGAAGAGATTGACTGTCATGTGCCATGGTCAGCTGTATCAGCAGAGAATGAAGAAATCTTTTGATAAGAAGGTCAAGCCTCGTGTGTTTCGAGAAGGTGACCTTGTGCTCAAGAAAGTCTTGTCTTTCGCGCCCGATTCCAGGGGCAAGTGGACTCCAAACTATGAAGGTCCATATGTTATTATGAGAGCCTTTTCATGCGATGAATTGATACTTACAACTATGGATGGGGAGGATTTCACTCGTCCTGTGAATTAAGATGCAGTCAAGAAATACTTCGCCTAAAAATAAAAACAGAATAGCTCGCTAAGTTGAAAACCCGAAAGGGCGGCTTAGGCAAAAATGAGCGTCTCGGTGGATTGAAAAACCCGAAAGGGCGATCCAGGAAAAAGTTAGAGACATAAAAAACGAATATTTGTATCCCGCTAGGTTGAGTACCTCTCCCTGGGGCAATCTAGGAAAAAATTAGGGATTTGGCAAGTAACTGCATCCTGACAAGACTTTGTTCTACAATTATCATCCGTCAGGGATTCTTGTTCATTCGTCATCAACCGAAGCTTCGAATACATTGAATTCAGAATTGGTGGAGAGATGGTCATTATGTTCAATGTAGCCCTTTTCCAATATATATCACCAATTTCAAATTTGTAAATATCTATGGAGTCTTGCCATTTGCGGACTACCATTCCATCAAATAAATTTGAGCCTTTTATCCAATTATTTGCACTCTTATTTGTTTCTATTCAACAAACGTTTTGCATGCTTTTAACTAAGAAAATATCATTGTTTTGAAAAAATGAATTTTTCATAACTTGTTTTTAAACAAGGTGAACATTCACAATGATGAAAAGGATACTTAGGAGATCCTCAGTGCTTTCCCAAGGATGGTATGATCTCCAACAGGGTAAGACATTTGTTCATATTCCTGGCATGATTGTATTTTCTTTCTCCGATACCCGAGTGGTATGCTTGTCGAGATATTTACCACTCTCCCCTTCAGCGAGGTAACACCCTTTTCTCCTCAGCAGACGTGATCCCCTTGGTGGGTACGGTAATTGGTGGTTGATCCCTAGAATCCCTTTATCCTCGGATTGATTCCCCAGTAGAGTTGCTTATGTGGAAAATTCTACTTGTGCAATAAACTCCTTTCCCCAGCTGTGACTGATGATTCATCCCCTGCGGAGGTCTTTGCTCCCTGGTATCTCTGATTCATTCCCGACATATCGGATACTCTCTGGTGATCTGGCTTTCTCTCTTGAGATGTAGTACCGGATGTTTGTGATCCTGTGAAGCCTGTTCGTGTTAGAAATGTCTGTTTGTCAGCATTCAGCATACATTAACCATCACACATATGTGCATATAATTTTCGAACATTTGGATATTCATATTGCATTTTTTGCCATATATCTTTTGTTTGTTATCCTCTGCTAATTGGTAATATATTTCCAAGCAGATGTCGGTGGTTGATCCCTCAATATAGAGAGTCAACCCATTAAGCAGAAAGTGTTTATCTTTCCTTCCGCATTCCCCACTGAGTTATATCCTCGTGGACGACGGTTGTTTTCGCTTCCTCCTAACACATATATTGAGATGGGTTCCCCTATTGAGTTATATCCTCACTAGGACGAGTCTTGATTCCGTTTGCCTCTTTAGTTTGATCCTAAATTGGCCTCTTGCGACTGTTTCTTGTGCTTCCCCGCGGTATAAATGAATAATTGCTCAGTAACCAGTAATCATTCATCTTATCCCCGGTGGAGTCTGTGGTTTACTACCCTTATACCGGTAGTTGTAAACCCTATTTTCTCTCCTTTGCAGAGTTAACCTTTTTGTTCATCCTAAGTTGATGACGGTTACTTTTCTGTGGTTTTCTACCTAGTACCCGGTAAATGTAATCCCCTCCTAGATGGTTATCATTATCCAATATTTGGTATTGATATTCCCTCCTTCTTTTGGATAATAGATCTGATTAGACATCTATCCCCAGCAGGCCTTCTTTCATTTACCGTTTGTCGGTAATGTTTGTTGCTCTCCTTGATTGGTCATCATTATATACCTAGTGTTGGTATCCCGATGCCTTTCTTTCTCGGTCGATTTATCCTTTATTAACCCAGTAACCGGTTGTGGATAATCTTCCATGCGAGTATATTATCTATGTTCTGACGGTAATAGATAATATATCTCATGCACTCTTTGGTCGAAGCCTTTTGTTCTTCCCCAGTTGAGTAAGATTCGCGTCCCTGTTTCGGAAACGAATGTCCATCCCTTAATCGAGTTTGCTTTTTTCCCTCTTTTTGGATGGTGAGTGTTTTGGGAATATTCCCCAATTCACGCTTTGGTCGGTCACCTATTATATGCCCAGTAACCGGTATCCCTGGTGTTCCTTCCCTCTGCTCTCTATTATGACTTTTTGTCCCCTGTGGAGTCAGATTTTCCTGAGTCAAAATATACCTTTTTAGGTCTTCCTCAGATGATTTGGTTGATTGATATCTCTCACCCTTATACCGGTCTTAGATATTCATTCTTCCCGAGCATGTTGTTCTCTCACCCTTATACCGGTGTTCAGATCACACGTCTCTTTGAGCTTATTACCCAGTAACTGGTAATACCTCATCCCGTTGCTTCCCCATAAGAGTCCTTTTTGGATATCCCCAGTGAGATCCCTTAGTGGATTATCCTCACCTGAGTCCGGATTTTTATCCGAAGTATCCATAGTGGATAATTTTTGGTGTATTGGCATATTCCCCAATACATGCATCTTCGAGTCAGCTCGGGTCTTCCCATTGATTTCTGCTCCCCAAGTTTCAAGTCGTGACATGCTCACGCATTTTATTCCTTTTCTTATCCCCATGAGAGTCCCTAGAGTTTCTGTCCCGTTGGGCATACTACTCAGATGGATTGTCAAATCCTCCTGATCTTTTCCTTTGTGGATACATATCTCCACAGAGTATTACCTTTTTGCATACATACATTTGCATCATGAGGTCTCTCAGGGACCAAAATTCGTCTCTTTGTTATTATTTAAGCCCATTCTACCTCGTCGAAATGAAGATTTTAACCTTCACTTCTCCGACTAGAATGACCTTAAATAGGGGCATCTGTAAGACCCCAATTTTGGCCCTAAGATCCCTCATAGCATCATAACATTGCATTTGCATAGCCTCAAGGATCATTAGCATCTTGGTTCCCTTTGCCTTTGGGTGGGACCTTCTGTGAGATGGTTTGAGGTCACCAAGCATGCTTGAATTGTATATCATTGATTTTCTCATTTTTTTTACTAACCAAAAGCACAAAAATATGTCACTAACATTTTTTATTTTGTAGTTTGAGCAATCACAAGGTCCAAAGCTTCAAAGAGATCATTAGTACAAAGGCATGGTCAAGAGGATATGATAGCAAGCATGGAAATGGTTACCAAAGCTCTCATCCATCAAATATGTCTCCCTAGTACCTCAATGCATCATTTTGATCAAAGCAAGTCAAGGGGTTTGAGGTTTGTTTCCCAAAGGAAACCCTAACTCATTTGTGCATCACAATGCCTTGCTCATGAAGCAACCTCAGCCCATGGTAAAATACAATTAAGGGAAGTTCTTTAATTAATCCTTTCATGCATATTTGAACTTATTTGAGTGACCTCAATCATCAATTCATCAAGATATGAGTTGTGGACTTGAGAAGTTGATCAGTCAATTCATCTGACTATTTTGAAATGCACTGAGACCTAACGTTTTATGTGTTGGTCAAATGGAGATGATTCCAAAATAAAACATGTTCTTAAGGACAATATGAACAACTTTCATGTTCATCAAAAATTTATTTGAAGCTTGGAAGGCCATCTTCCACTCCAATACATTATAGGTCATTTTGACTGAAACCCTAATTGTGGGTCAACTTCCCAAGGACACAACTCATTCACTTTTTATGATTTTGAGGTGGTATCAAATGAATTGGAAAGCTTAATATGTCTACTTAGAATGTTATGTTGAACAAAATTCCAAAATCTCAAAGGAAATACATGTGATAATGCAAGACATTATAGGTCCTTTTTGACCAAATGCATTAAAAGTAAAAAAAGTTCAACTTCAAGTGCCCATAACGCTTTCATAAAAAATCCAAATGATGCAAAATGTGAGTCCATTTTGATTTTCTTGAAAAGATCTACAACTTTGATGTTGGAGGGTTTTCCATTTGAGGCTTGCATCATCAAAACAGAAGAGCTTGAAAGTTGGCCAATTTTAGAAACCTTGCCTTGACATATCTTGCACCTTGCACTTTAAACTCAAATTTCACAAATTTCCACACTTCAAATGAGTTTTTGTCCAACATAACATTTGTTCCTTATACAAAGACCTTTCCAACCATTACCCACATGCCTATGTTTGGATTTTCTAAATGGTACTTTCGAAGAGATGATTGTTTAGGTACAATTGAGGAATTCACTTGAAAACTTGGTGCATAAGCATTTGCCTTGCAAGTCACACGTCCAATTCCATTTGGCTGATGCTCATATTTCATTTGGCATTGTTTTTGGGTCTTGTGCATGATCATGCAAGCCCATGCAATGAAGCTTCACATGCCATGCACACGGATCATTTCACACTCTACTTGCCACTTCCTCTATAAATAGAGACTTCATTCCACTCATTTGAGACGCCCAATTCAACCTGAAATGCTGCAGAATTCTTTCCATAACCATCACTAAAGAAGCAAGTTCCATTTCTTTTCAAAATTTTCAGATCTAAAATTCAACTTCATCTGGTTGAATTCTTAGATCTAATGCTTCTAGACCTTCATCATTCATCTCATTGAACTTCTGTTTTAGCAAAGCAAGCAAGGCATCGTGCTCAAATTACCAGAACTCAAGCTCACACTCCAACTGGTATTTTCTTCGATTCTCATCATCCATGGACCTTTTTGCTTGGATCTAATGTTTTCTGAAGTCCTCACTTGAGACGCAAGCTAGTGGTAACTTCAATTTTGCTTTTCCTTGATCTGTATTTTTCACACCTGAATCTTCCACCTCAGATTTCTCCATTTATAGGAATCTTGAGTGTGATTCAAGGTTACAGGGGGGATGTACATCACCCCAGGTTCATTTTGGTATAAGGATCGTGCATTTCCATGGAGGTTTGAAAACCTGCAAAACTGGCCGGAATCTGCAGGCTCACCGGAGAAGAAGGTGGCTCCGGTGGCCGCCTGTTTCCAATTTAAATCTTGGCCGTGTGATCTTGTTCCCAGATCGAATCCTGATCATCCATTGTTATGACTTTTATTTGTTTCCCATGTGCTTGCATTGACTGTGGACTTCCATGCGCGCGCATCTCCCAACCTTGTGATCTGCCAGCTCAATTAATGAGTTCAGATCCAAGCGCTGTGGATTTTTCTAATTTTTTAATTTCTGTTTTTATTTTCTTTAAGTCCTTTTATTTCAAAAAATCATGTCTCTCTCATTTTTTATCCAAAAATTATGGGACCAATTGCATTATTTCCCAAATAAATTCTAGTTTCTATTTCTGATTTTTAATATTTTTTATTTTGTCATTTGATATTTTTTGTGAATTTTCTCTTTTCTGGTTATTTTTAATTCATTTTAAATAGTTTTTGATATTCAAAAAATACAAAAATATTTTCCTAACCTACTTGAATAATGATGGATCTATGAAAAATATTCTCATCAATTTTTAAATTGATTTGAGATTTATTTGAGATTTTAATTCAATTAGGTTATTTTTATTCATTTTTAATTGGTTAAAAATAGTTTCTGACTTCTAAAAATGCTGAAACTTTTTGTCAAACTTTGTTTGACCTTGTTGAACTCAGGATAAATTACTTGGACTTTTCAAGGTTGATTTGAAGTAATTTTGAAGTTTGACCTTTCCATTTCATTTTTTAATTCAAGTTTAATTAAATATTAAAAATGCCAAAAATAGCTTATTCATTTCTTGACTCCCAATCTTCACCTCACTTCTGCTTTTGACCTTGACTTTCAATGTTATTGGTCAACACATGAGGATTGGTACATTGTATTTTATTTAAGGCACTTTAACTTTGCCATTTCCATTTCTCTTATCCATCTTCTCCTTCTTCTTCTTCTACTTCTTTTCTTCTTGATCAATGAGTTGAAGGTTGATAAGTTAGCATTGGTTAGGGAGATTTAATCTTCTTTGATTCAAATCTAATTCATCTTGATCAATTGATCAAGTGAATGGCATTGCATTAAGGATAGGTTGTCTTCTAAATCATGCAAAGGCTTAAACCAATACAAGATCAATTCTCATTTTCTTTTTGGCATGGCAAGTTGTTGGAACTTGGTTCTCTAATCAAGACTTCTAACTTGTGTTGTTGCCTACATTATTATTGACCGGCCTTAGATAGTTGTGACTTCTACATAAGTCCAATTACGATTGCTTAACATAGCGCTAAATTTGCCTTATGGCACACTAACTACTAACACTAACAATTAACAATTAACATTTACTTTATGCACTTTACTTTTATGCAATTTACTATTCTTGTACATATTATCCATTTGCTTTTCTCTTTGCTCACTTGAGCACATGTTTATGTTAATGCCATTTGCCTTTTGCTCACTTGAGCACATAATTGTGTATATATTATTGTGCTTGTGTTTTGTTTTGATGGTTGTGGACCAAATGCAAAGAAATGGACTTAGTTTCTAGGACTTTCCCTATGCAAAGAAATGGAGAATTGGACTTAGATTCTAGGACCTTCCTTATGCAAAATTGGAGTAAAAGGATCTTAATGATGAAGATGGATTAGAAGAACCAAATCTCTAAACTCACTCTTGTCCATTCTTGTTTTACTTCATGGAACTTTTGATGTGTGTGCTTTTGTGCTAGGAGTTTCCATTTGAGCTTAATTGGAGGACCATTGCCATGTTCATCCAAAGTGAGAGATACAAAAGGCATTGGAGGATTCTTAGAAGCATGACCTTGTGTTTGATTGCTTGAAACATTTGCTTGTGATTGCTTTGTTCCAAAGGATGGGAGCTACTTGGATCATCAATATGATCTCAAGAGAGGAACTCCTAGTGTGGTTTCATTTCTTATCCCTCACCTTTTTGTTTTGCTTAGGACTTAGCCATTCTTCTTCTTCTCTCCACTCTAACCCAAGCCAAAACCTTTTGTGCGAACATTTAACCTTTGCTTTCAAACATTAGAAACCTAAGCCTTATGCTTTTGATTTTCAAACTTTCTTTTCACAATACTTATTTTGAATTGAATCTTTAAGTCAACTTTGACTATTTTGTACATACTTCTAATTGGTAAATATAACCCATTCAAATTTCTTTTTGTGGTTCTAATGGCCACTTCTTAATCAAATTTTCCATAACCTTTAGCTATTAGGTTTGAGTTATCTTTGTGGTAGATGTAATACTCACCTATATCCTTAGTGATGGACAATGAGTCTTCCATGCTTATTATAGGGTTAACCCCTCACTAGCATGTTGAAGCTATCCTCACATGGTGGATTTGTGGTTTGGTCGAGTTTTCTCCCTTTGATAACAAAAGACCTTAAGGCTTTTGGACCAATCAAATTACCAACTTGTTTTTGAGATTTTTACCCCGAACTACGAGGTTTTGATCCTAATCTTTTTATAAGATGGTACGTAGGCAATGGGTTTATCCATCCAAACACAAAAAATGTAAATAACTTGTATATTCTCTTCTCATCCCTTCAATCATGTTTGCACAAACAAATTTTTACAAAACAAACAACCTTTGCAACAAGTATGAAAAGGGCTCCCTAGGAGTACCTAGGATGTTTTGGGTGCCTAACACCTTCCCATTGCATAACCAACCCCCTTACCCAGATCTCTGTTTCTTTTACTAGTTTTTGTTAAAACTATTAGGTTTTTGTTCGCTTTCTAACCATTCCTTTGGATAAATAGAAGTGCGGTGGCGACTCAACTTTGTATGATTTACCTTGGATTTAGTCAATATCTCTAATGGTAACAAATACCCCGCTACAATATCCCAGAAGGACAAGGAAACATTCAAAGAATACGCCCAGAGGTGGCGAGAGGTAGCAACACAGATTGTGCCTCCGCTAGAAGAGAAAGAGATGACTAAGATCTTTTTGAAGACCTTAAGTTCTTTTTATTATGAGCGGATGATCGCTAGCGCTCCTTCTGACTTCACCGAGATGGTGAATATGGGGATGCGTCTAGAAGAAGGGGTTAGAGAAGGACGTATGACAAGGGAAGAAGGCTCTTCTGCCAAACGTTATGGGTCGTTTGCAAAGAAGAAAGAAGGAGAGGCACATGCTGTGACTTCTCATATGAAACCAAGAAGACCCTCTGTGAGGAGGAAAACCGTGCGTCCCGCCGGTAACCAGCACCAGGTGGCTCATATAGCACCTGTTTTCAGAGATAATCAGCAGTACCAGCAACATAACAACAATCAACAGCCACATCCGCAATATCAACATCAACAGCACCGTCCGTAACAGCAGGCCTACCAGCCTCGAAACAGTAATCAAACCAGCACAAGTTACGAGAGGAAAAGGGTCACTTTCGATCCTATTCCGATGACATATGCCGAACTATATACCTCTTTGATAGAGAGGAAGTTGATTACTCCGCGAGACCCACCGGCTATACCTGCTAACCCCCAGTGGTGGTATAAGCCCGAATTACACTGTGTTTACCATTCTGGTGCTCCCTGCCACGACATGGAGAATTGTTACCCTTTGAAGACCAAGGTTCAAGACCTTGTGAGGTGTGGCATTTTGTGTTTCGAGGACGTAGGTCCTAACGTGAAAAAGGACCCATTGTCCGAGCATGGGAAGTCTGTCAACATGGTCCAGGGCTGCCCTGGCAAGTACAAAGTCAAATATGTCAGTCATATTCGACAATCTCTGGTTGAGATGCATCATTTGCTATGTGATTATAGTCATTATAAGCATGACCACGATAGATGCCGAGTCTGTTCTGTTAATCAAAGAGGTTGTCGCCAGGTGCGCAAAGATGTCCAAGAAATGCTGGATGAAGGAGTTATTGAGATCCTTCAAAACAGAAATGTTGACGAAGATGCTGATGAGGTCAACGTAATTTCTCTAGTATTTCGGATCCCCGAGCCTGTTATCATCAAGTATGATGGTAGCAAGTAAAAGGTTTCTCCCACATTAACCATCAAGCCAGCCGGACCAGTACCATACTCTTCCGAAAAAGCGATTCCCTATCGATACAATGTTGTCGCAGTAGAAAATGGGAAAGAGGTGTCCTTGCCATCTTCAGCTGTTGTTAATATTACAGATGTTAGCGGTCTGACACGTAGTGGTCGTGTATTTTCAGCACCGCCAAAGCCCCAAGTTAATGATGATTCTGATGAACGCCCGATTGGGAATGTTGTGAGCACTCCGAATCCGGCACTTGTTGTTAAGCCCTCCTCTACATTGAAAACTCCTGCTTCTGTTGGCCCAAACGACAATGTGAAAGAAGACTGCGATGAGATGCTGAAGCTCATCAAGAGAAGCGAGTACAATGTTGTAGACCAGCTTTTACAATCGCCATCCAAGATATCGATGTTATCCTTACTTTTGAATTCAGAACCACACCGAGAGGCTCTGTAGAAGGTTTTGGATGTGGCATATGTAGATCACGATGTCACGATAGAACAATTCGATAGCATTGTTGCAAACATTACTGCTTGTAACAACTTGAGTTTTTGTGACTCTGATCTCCCTGAGGAGGGAAGAGACCACAACTTGGCATTACATATATCTATGGGTTGCAAAGACGATGCCATGTCCAATGTGCTAGTGGACATTGGGTCATCATTGAACGTATTGCCAAAAACCACTCTCTCGAAGCTGTCATATCAAGGGCCTCCCATGAGGCAGAGTGGAGTAGTTGTGAAGGCTTTCGATGGGTCTCGCAAAATTGTGATTGGGGAAGTTGATCTCCCAATCAAGATCGGACCAAGTGATTTCCAGATTACCTTCCAGGTTATGGATATTCACCCATCGTATAGCTGTCTCCTAGGCAGACCATGGATTCACGAGGCAGGCGCCGTGACATCGACCCTACACCAGAAACTGAAATTTGTGAAGAACAAGAAGCTGGTGGTGGTAGGGGGAGAAAAGGCTCTCCTGGTTATCCATTTGTCTTCTTTCTCATACATAGATGCTGAGGATGAAGTTGGAACTCCATTCCAAGCTTTATCTATTGCTGAACCTATTGAGAAGAGAACTCCTTCATTTGCTTCCTACAAAGATACAAAGTTGGCCATAGAGCGTGGTGCAACTGCTGGTTTAGGGAAAATGATTGAGCTAGAAGACAACAAGTCTCGGGCTGGCATAGGTTATTCATCTAGGGTCTTCAACACGCAAGGGATGTTCAAGAATGGAGGGTTCATCCACACCAGTCAAGGCGAGGAGGCTGCTGCCATCTGGGAAGAGGACGAAGAGGATTCTGGCAACTTCGTCATCCCTGGGGGAATCTGCAATAATTGGGTCGCGGTGGATATTCCAACAGTTATCCATAAGTCGAAGTAATGTTCATTTGTGTTTAAAAACCCTCCTCCCATGCCAAAAGGAGGAGTGATGACATTGTTGGCGCATAAATACAATAATAATTTCATCCAATAGATTCATGTTAAATGTTTGTTCTTCCATTTATTTTCCCTTTTCGTTTTTTGCATGAAATTGGTGATCACATAAAACCTAAAAATGTAATAAAACCAATCTTTTCATCTGCATAATGATTTGCCTTGTTTGAATTCTAAAGCTTTTCATATCCAAAATCATTATGCAGGTTGATCAAACCCATTGAACATAATGACCCAACACCATCTCCTAACTTTGAATTCCCTGTATTTGAGGCAGAAGAAGATGATGTTGAAGAGATTCCTGACGAGATTACCCGTCTACTTGAGCATGAAGAGAAAATCATTCAGCCGCATCTTGAGAACCTGGAAACAGTCAACTTGGGGTCTGAAGATTGTGTGCGAGAAGTGAAGATTGGGGCAATCCTGGAAGAATCTGTTGAGAAAGGGTTGATTGAATTGCTACGAGAATATGTTGACGTCTTTGCCTGGTCATATGAAGACATGCCGGGTCTAGATACAAATATTGTGCAACATTTCCTACCTTTGAAACCTGAGTGCGTGCCTGTGAAGCAGAAGCTCAGAAGAACTCATCCTGATATGGCAGTGAAGATCAAAGAGGAGGTTCAGAAGCAAATTGATGCAGGGTTTCTGGTGACTTCTACATATCCTCAATGGGTGGCCAATATTGTGCCCGTGCCTAAGAAAGACGGAAAAGTCCGAATGTGTGTGGACTATAGGGACTTGAATAAAGCTAGTCCAAAAGATGATTTTCCTCTACCACATATTGATATGTTGGTAGATAATACAGCTAAATTCAATGTCTTCTCATTTATGGATGGATTTTCCGGATATAATCAGATTAAAATGGCACCCGAGGATATGGAAAAGACAACATTCATCACACCTTGGGGAACATTCTGTTATCGAGTGATGCCCTTCGGTTTGAAGAACGCCGGAGCCACGTGTCAACGAGCTATGACCACCTTGTTTCATGATATGATGCACAAGGAGATCGAGGTATATGTTGATGATATGATTGCCAAGTCAAGAACGGAAGTTGAACATGTAGAGCACTTGTTAAAGTTTTTTCAGCGGTTGAGGAAGTATAAGCTCCGTCTGAATCCCAACAAGTGTACATTTGGAGTCCGTTCCGGCAAGTTATTGGGCTTTATTGTTAGCGAGAGAGGTATTGAGGTTGATCCCGCAAAGGTCAAAGCAATACAAGAGATGCCTGCGCCCAAAACTGAGAAGCAAGTCCGAGGTTTTCTTGGCCGCTTGAATTATATTTCCAGATTCATATCCCACATGACTGCCACATGTGCGCTGATATTCAAGCTCCTCCGGAAAGATCAGTCCCATGATTGGACCGAGGATTGCCAGAAAGCTTTCGACAGTATTAAAGAGTGTCTGTCTGAGCCTCCAATCTTGTCTCCGCCCGTGGAAGGAAGACCATTGATTATGTATCTGACTGTTCTTGAAGCCTCAATGGGTTGTGTCCTTGGTCAGCAAGACGAATCAGGAAAGAAATAATATGCTATTTACTACTTGAGCAAGAAGTTCACCGATTGTGAGTCTCGATATTCAATGCTTGAGAAGACATCATGTGCTTTGGCTTGGGCTGCTAAGCGTTTACGCCAGTATATGTTGAATCATACGACTTAGTTGATATCCAGAATGGATCCAATCAAGTATATCTTCGAGAAGCCTTCTTTAACAGGGAGGATTGCCTGTTGGCAGATGTTGTTATCTGAGTATGATATTGAGTATCGAGCTCAGAAGGCTATAAAAGGTAGTATCTTGGCTGACCACTTGGCACATCAACCAATCGAGGATTATCAGTCAGTTCAGTATGACTTCCCAGATGAGGAGATTCTGTATTTGAAAATGAAAGATTGTGATGAGCCTACACTCGATGAAGGGCCAGAGCCTGGTGCCAGATGGAGTATGGTATTTGATGGCGCTGTAAATCAATATGGAAATGGTATTGGGGTAGTAATTATTACTCCTCAGGGCACACATTTTCCTTTTACAGCAAGGCTAACTTTCAAATGCACGAATAATATGGCTGAGTATGAGGCTTGTATCATGGGATTGGAAGAATGCATTGATCTAAGTATCAAGCATCTTGATGTATATGGTGATTCGGCCCTCGTTGTTAATCAGATTAAGGGTGAATGGGAAACAAATCAGCCTGGTCTCATTCCATATAGGGATTATGCGAGGAGGATTTCAACGTTCTTTACTGAGGTTGACTTCCATCATATTCCTCGAGATGAGAATCGGATGGCAGATGCGCTTGCTACACTTGCTTTGATGATTGTGGTTAAACTTTGGAATGAAGTCCCCAATATCACTGTGATGCGCTTGAACAGACCAGCTCATGTATTTTTAGTAGAAGAGGTGAAGGATGATAAGCCATGGTATTACGACATCAAGTGCTTCCTTCAGAACCAGGTTTACCCGCCTGGGGCATCTGTGAAAGACAGGAAGACTCTGAGGAGATTATCAGAAAGTTTTTACCTCAATGGTGATGTGCTTTACAAGAGAAATTTTGACATGGTCCTTCTCAGATGCGTGGATAGACACAAAGTAGACCTGTTGATGATTGAGGTCCACGAGGGTTCGTTTGGTACTCATTCCAATGGACACGCCATGGCTAGAAAGATGTTGAGAGCAGGCTACTATTGGCTGATAATGGAGTCTGACTGCTGCAAATATGTGAAGAAATGCCATAAGTGTCAGATTTATGCGGATAAGATTCATATTCCCCCGACACTTCTGAATGTGATCTCATCACCATGGCCTTTCTCTATGTGGGGAATTGACATGATTGGCATGATAGAACCGAAAGCGTCTAATGGACACAGATTCATTCTCGTAGAAATTGATTACTTTACCAAGTGGGTTGAAGCGGCATCATATGCAAATGTGACCAGGCAGGTGATCGTGAAGTTTATTAAGAATCAACTCATATGCCGTTATGGCGTGCCAGATAAGATCATTACTGATAATGGATCTAACTTGAACAACAAGATGATGAAAGAACTGGGTAATGAGTTCAAGATTGCGCATCACAACTCTTCTCCCTATAGACCCAAGATGAATGGGGCTGTTGAAGCTGCTAATAAGAATATCAAGAAAATTATCCAAAAGATGGTCGTCACGTATAAGGATTGGCATGAGATGTTGCCATTTGCTTTACATGGATATCGCACATCTGTTCGCACTTCAACAGGGGCAACCCCTTTCTCTCTTGTTTATGGCGTGGAGGCCGTACTCCCAGTAGAGGTGGAGATCCCATCAATGAGAGTCTTGATGGAAGCCAAGTTGACTGACGTTGAATGGGTTCAGAGTCGTCATGACCAATTGAACTTGATAGAAGAGAAGAGATTGACTGCCATGTGCCATGGTCAATTGTATTAGCAGAGGATGAAGAAAGCTTTTGATAAGAAGGTCAAGCCTCGTGTGTTCCAAGAAGGTGACCTTGTGCTCAAGAAAGTCTTGTCTTTCGCGCCCGATTTCAGGGGCAAGTGGACTCCAAACTATGAAGGCCCATATGTTGTTAAGGGAGCCTTTTCAAGCGGCGCGTTGATACTGACAACTGTGGATGGGGAGGATTTCACTCGTCATGTGAACTCAGATGCAGTCAAGAAATACTTCGCCTAAAAAATAAAAACAGAATAGCTCGCTAAGTTGAAAACCCGAAAGGGCGGCTTGGGCAAAAATGAGCGTCTCGGTGGATTGAAAACCCGAAAGGGCGGTCCAGGCAAAAGTTAGAGACATAAAAAAATGAATATATGTATCCCGCTAGATTTGGTACCTCATCCTGGGGCAATCTAGGCAAAAATTAGGGATTTGGCAAGTAACTGCATCCTGACAAGTCTCTGTTCTACCACTGTCATCCGTCAAAGATTCTTGCTCATTCGTCATCAACCGAAGCTTCAAATACATCAGATTCAGAATTGGTGGAGAAATGGTCATTATGTTCAATGTATCCCTTTTCCAATATATATCACCAATTTCAAACTTGTAAAGATCTATGGAGTCCTACCATTTGCAGACTACCATTCCATCAAATAAATTTGAGCCTTTGATCCAATTATTTGCACTCTTATTTGTTTCTATTCAACAAACGTTTTGCATGCTTTAATTGAGAAAATATCATTGTTTTGAATAATCGAATTTTTCATAACTTGTTTTTAAGCAAAGTGAACATTCAAAATGACGAAAGGATACTTAGGAGTTCCTCAGTGCTCTCCCAAGGATGGTATGATCCCCAACAGGGCAAGACGTTTGTTCATATTCCTGGCATGACTGTATTTTCTTCCTCCAGAGCCTTTTATGGTTTTCCTACTAGATGGAGTGTTTGGTGACTCTTCCCTTCAGCAGAGTATCAACCTTTCCTCTTCAGCAGATGTGATCTCCTTGGTGAGTACAGTACTGTTTGATCCCCAGAATCCCTTTATTCCTCGGATAGATTCCCCAATAGAGTTGCTTATGCGGCGGATTTTATCCGTGCAATAACTCCTGTCCCCAGCTGGAATGACTGATGTTCATCCCCTGCAGGGATCTTTGCCTCCTGGTATCACTTGCTCTCATCAGATTGGACACTCTCCGGTGAACCTGGCTTTTTCTCTTGAAATGTAGTACCGGATGTTTGTGTACTTATTCCTTGGAGCTATTTGTGTTAGAAATGTCTGTTTGTCAGCATTCGTCATACATAAACCACGCATGTGTGCATATAATTTTCAAACATTCGGGTATTCATATTGCATTTTTTTCCATATATCTTTGTTTGTTATCCCCTGCTAATGGGTAATACATGTCCCAAGCAGATGTCGGTGTTTGATCCTTCAATATAGAGTCAGCCCCTTAAGCAGAAAGTGTTTATCTTTCCTGCCACATTCCCCACCGAGTTATATCCTCGTGGACGACGGTTGTTTTTGTTTTTCCTCCCCAACACATATATTAGGATGGGATTCCTTATTGAGTTATATCCTCATTAGGACGAGTCTTGATTCAGTTTTCCTCTTGAGTTTGATCCTAAATTGGCTTCTTGGGATTTGTTTCCTGTTTCCCCGTGGTATAAATGAATAATTGCTCAGTAATTAGTAATCATTCATCTTATCCTCGGCGGAGTCTGTGGTTTTCTACCCTTATACCGATAGTTGTAATCCCCTCCTTGACGGTTATCATTATCCAATATTCGGTGTTGATATTCCCTCTTTCTCTTGGATAATTGCTCTGATTAGGCAATTTATCCCCAGCAAGTCATCTTTCATATACCGGTTGACGGTAATGTTTGTTGCTCCCCTTTAATGGTCATCCCTATATACCTAGTTTCGGTATCCCGATGCCTTTCTTTGTCGGTCGATTTATCCTTTATTAACCCAGTAACCGGTTGTGGATAATCTTCCATGCGAGTGTATTGTCTACGTTTTGACGGTAATAGATAATATATCTCATGCACTCTTTGGTCGAAGCCTTTTGTTCTTCCCCAGTCGAGTAAGATTCGTATCCCTTTTTGGAATCGAATGTCCATCCCATGATCGAGTTTACTTTTTGCCCTCTTTTTGGATGATGAGTGTCTTGGGAACATTCCCCAATTCACGCTTTGGTTGGTCACCTATTATATGCCCAGTAACCGACATCCCTGGTGTTCCCTCCTTCTGCTCCCTATTATGACTTTTGTCCCCTGTGGAGTCAGATTTTCCTGAGTGGAGATATACCTTTTTAGGTCCTCCTCAGACGATTTAGTTGATTGATATCTCTCACCCTTATACCGGTCTTAGATATTCATTCTCCCGGAGCATGTTTTTCCCTCACCCTTATACCGGTGGAATCACATGATCTCTTTTTGAGCTTATTACCCAGTAACCGGTAATACCTCACCCGTTGTTTCCTCAACTGAGTCCTTAGTGGACATCTCCACCTGAGTCCGGCTTTTTATCCGAAGTATCCGTCGCAGATAATTTTGGCTGTATTGGCATATTTCCCAATACATGCATCTTCGAGTCAGCTCGAGTCCTTCCATGGATTCATTTCATGGATTCTCTCCGTGTCTCTCAGCAAGTTTCAAGTCGTGACCTGCTCACGCATTTCTATCCTTTTACTCCCCGGTAGAGTCTCTGTTCCCTTTAGGAATGTGTTACTCCAATGGATTTTCAATTGTTCCTGATCTCTTTCTTTCTTTGTGGACATATATCCCCACGGAGTGTTACTATTTGCATGCATACATCTGCATCATGAGGTCTCTTAGGGACCAAAATTCGTCTCTTTGTTATTATTTAAGCCCATTCTACCCCGTCGAGACGAAGATTTTAACCTTCACTTCTCCGGCTAGAATGACCTTAAATAGGGGCATCTGTAAGACCCTAATTTTGTCCCTAAGATCCCTCATGCCATCATAACATTGCATTTGCATTGCCTCAAGGATCATTAGCATCTTGGTTCCCTTTGCCTTTGGGTGGGACCTCTTGTGAGTGATTTGAGATCACCAAGCTTGCTTGAATTGTATATCATTGCTTTTCTCATTTTTGTTTACTAACCAAAAGCAAAAAAATATGTCACTAACCCGGTTTGATACCATATAGAGACTATGCAAGGAGGATTTCAACTTTCTTTACAAAGGTTGAATTTCATCATATCCCTCGAGATAAAAATCGGATGGCAGATGCCCTTGCAACGTTGGGTTCAACGATTGTGGTAAATTTTAGGAATGAAGTTCCCAATTTGACAGTGATGCGTCTTAATAGACCAGCTCATGTATTTTCTGTTGAAGATATCAAAGATGGAAAGCCTTGGTATTTTGATATCAAGTGTTTTCTCCAAAGTCAAATTTACCCGCCTGGGGCATCCTTGAAAGATAAGAAGACTTTGAGAAGATTAGTTGGCAACTTTTACCTGAATGGTGATGTGCTTTATAAGAGGAACTTCAATATGGTTTTGCTCAGATGCGTGGATAGGCACGAAGCAGACTTATTGAGGACTGAAGTCCATGAAGGTTCCTTTGGTACTCATTCCAATGGACATGCTATGGCTAAGAAGATGTTGAGAGCAAGTTACTATTGGCTGACAATGGAATCTGACTGTTGAAAGTTTGTGAAGAAATGCCATAAGTGTCAAATTTATGGAGATAAGATTCATGTTCCTCCTACACTATTGAATTCCATTTCCTCTCCACGGCCCTTCTCCATGTGTGGAATTGATATGATTGGTATGATTGAGCCTAAAGCTTCGAACGGACATCATTTCATTTTGGTCGCTATTGACTACTTCAAAAAGTGGGTTGAAGCGGCATCATATGCGAATGTAACCAAGCAAGTTGTTGTAAGGTTTATCAAGAATCAGACTATAAGCTGGTATTGTAAGACCCTAATTTTGTCCCTAAGATCCCTCATGGCATCATAACATTGCATTTGCATTGCCTCAAGGATCATTAGCATCTTGGTTCCCTTTGCCTTTGGGTGGGACCTCTTGTGAGTGGTTTGAGATCACCAAGCTTGCTTGAATTGTATATAATTGCTTTTCTCATTTTTGTTTACTAACCAAAAGCACAAAAATATGTCACTAACATTTTTTGTTTGTAGCTGAAGCCATCACAAGGTCAAGAGCTTCAAGGAGATCCTTTGTACAGAGATATGGCCAAGAGAAGATGATAGCAAGCATGGTAATGGTTCCCAAAGCTCTCATCCATCAAATATGCCTCCCTAGCATCTCAAGTCATCATTTTTGACCAAAACAAGTCAAAGGGTTTGAGGTTTGTTCCCCAGAGAAACCCTAATTCATCTGTGCACCACAATGCCTTGCTCATGAAGCAACCTCAGCGCATGGTCAAAAAAAATCAAGGGAAGCTCTTTAATTCTTCATTTCATACATGTTTGAACTTATCTGAGTGTCCTCAATCATCAATTCATCAAGATATGAGTCATGGACTTGAGAAGTTGATCAGTCAATTCATCTGACTATTTTGAAATGCACTGAGACCTAAATTTTCATGTGTTGGTCAAATGGAGATGATTCCAAAAGCAAAAATGTTCTTAAGGACAATATGAAAAACTTTCATGTTCATCAAAGATTGATTTGAATCTTGGAAGGTCATCTCCCATTCCAAGACATTATAGGTTATTTTGACTGAAACCCTAATTTTGGGTCAACTTCCCAAGGACATAACTCATTTATTTTTTATTCTTTTGAGATGGGATCAAATGAATTGGAAATATTAAGATGTCTACTTCAAATGTTATGTTTAACAAAATTTCAGAATCTCAAAGGAAATACATGTGATAATGCAAGACATTATAGGTCATTTTGGGCCAAATGCATTAAAAGGCAAAAAAAAGTCCAACTTCAAGTGCCCATAACTCTTTCATCAAAAATCCAAATAATGCAAAATGTAAGTCCATTTTGATTGTCTTGAAAAGATCTACAACTTTGATGTTGGAGGTTTTTTCATTTGAGGCTTGCATCATCAAAACAGAAGGGCTTGAACATTGGCCAAATTTAGAAACTTTGCCTTTTCATGTTTTGCACCTTGCACTTTAAACTCCAATTTCACCAATTTCCACACTTCAAATGGATTTTTTCCCAACATAACAATTGTTCCTCACATCAAAACCTTTCTAACCATTACTCACATGATCATGTTTGGATTTGGCAAATGGTATTTTCGAAGAGGGGAAGTTTTTGGTTCAATTATGCATAACATGGTGAAACTTCATATGCAAGCAATTGGAGTGAAAACCACACGTCCAAACCTTCTCCAAATCATTTCAGCATCCATTTGCATTGGCTTTTGGGCCCTCCATGCGCCTGTACAGGCCCATGCATGGAGGCCTTCAACTTTCATGCACACGAAATTCACCTTGCTTGCATCAGGTTTTACTATAAATAGAGGTGCATACCTCCATCATAAACCAACCTAAAGGCGCCTGAAACCCTGCTGAAGTGATTCCCCAACCTCACCAAAGAAGCTATTTCACTTTTCTTCATTTTTTTTCAGATCCAAAATTCAACTACATCTGGTTGAATCCTTGGATCTAAAGCTTCTGGAACTTCATCCTTTACTCCATTGATCTTCTATTTTGATAAAGAAAGCAAGGAATCAAGCTCAAATCTCAAGAATTCAAGTTTGTTCTTCAACTGGTATTTTCTTCGAAACTCATCATATATTGACCTATTTGCTTAGATCTTGTGTTGGCTGAAGTCCTCTCAATAGAGGCATCATGACTGTGCATTCAATTTTTGAAATCCATTAAGTTCATGATGAACACCACAGAACTTCCATCTCTGATTTCTCTCAATATAGAGATCTAGAGTGGAATTGAGTGGCATAGGGATGATGTACATCATCCCAGCTTTCCAAAGATGTATGGATCGTGCGTTTTGGTTTCCATTTGAAGCTCTGCAAATTTTGGACATGGCTGGAGGTTGGCCGGAGAAGACGGTGGCGCTGGCCACCGTCTGGTCTCCAGATTCAATCAGGAGCGTCCATTCCTATTTCCAGATTGAATCTCATGCATCCAATGTTATGAATTTTTTAAAGGCTATGTGTGATGCTGTTGACTCAAGTACACCATACGCGCAAGTCTCCCTGCCTTCAGATATGCCACGTCAATTAATGAATCCAGATCTGACGCCTCTGGATTTTTGGCATTTTTTATTTTCTGATTTAATTTCTTTTATTTCCATTATTTTCAAAAATTCATATCTTCTTCATTTTAAATCCAAAAAATATGGGACCAATTGCATTCTTCTCCAAATAATTTCTAGTTTCTATTTCTGATTTTTAATATTTTTTATTTCATCATTTGATATTTTTTGTGAATTTTCTCTTTTCTGGTTATTTTAATTCATTTTAAATAGTTTTTGATATTCAAAAAATACAAAAATATTTTCCTAACCTATTTGAATAATGATGGATCTATGAAAAATATTCTCATCAATTTTTTATTGATTTGAGATTTATTTGAGATTTTAGTTCAATTAGGTTATTTTTATTCATTTTTAGTTGATTAAAAATAGTTTCTGACTTTTAAAAATGCTGAAATTTTTTGTCAAACTTTGTTTGACCTTGTTGAACTTGGGATAAATCACTTGAACCTTTCAAGGTTGATTTGAAGTGATTTTGAAGTTTGACCTTTTCTTTTATTTTTAATTCAAGTTTATTTTAATATTAAAAATGCCAAAAATATTTTGTTTATTGTTGGATCTCCAATCTTCATCTCATTTCTGATTTCTCATTATTTGACTTTGACTTTCAATGTCATTTAGTCAACACACATGGATTGGTACATTTTTATTTCACCTTATGCATTTTTTATCTTTCCATTTTCCTCACCCATTCTTCTTCTTCTTCTTCTTCTTCTTCTTCTCCTTCTTTTTCTTTTTGATCAATGAGTTGAAGGTTGATAAGTTGGCATTGATTAGGGAGACTTAATCTTCCTTGATTCAAATCTAATTCATCTTGATCAATTGATCAAGTGAATGGCTTTGCATTAAGGATAGGTTGTTTCCTAAATCATGCAAAAGACTTAAACCAATACAAGATCAATTCTCTTTTTCTTTTTGGCATGGCAAGTTGTTGGAACTTGGTTCACTAATCAAGACTTCTAACTTGTGTTGTTGCCTACATTATTATTGACCGACCTCAGATAGTTGTGACTTCTACCTAAGTCCAATTACGATTGCTTAACATAGCGCTAAATTTGCCTTATGGCACATTAACTACTAACACTAATCGTTAACAATTAACACTTACTTATTGCACTTTACTTTTATGCAATTTACTATTCTTGCACATATTATCCATTTGCTTTTTCCTTTTGCTCACTTGAGCACATGTTTATGTTAATGCCATTTGCCTTTTGCTCACTTGAGCACATAATTATGTATAAACTATTGTGCTTGTGTTTTGTTTTGATTGATGTGGACCAAATGCAAAAATGGACAAAATGGACTTAGACTTTAGGAATTTCCCTATGCAAACTTGGAGTCAAAGAGCAACTAGGCATTAGGCCTTTAGAGTGCTATAAAAAGTCAAAGAGCAACTAAGCATTGAGCCTTTAGAATGCTTAAGTTTGAAGATGAACATTGAAAGGACCATATTCTAAACTCACTCTTGTCCATTCTTTGATTGTATTATAGAACCTTTTGATGTGTGTTTTCTTGTGCTAGGAGTTCTAACTTGAACTTATTTGGGGAACCATTACCATGAGCTTCTAAGAGAGAGAGATCCAAGATGCATTGAGGAGTCTTTCCAAGAATCCACTTTGGTTGATGATTGATTGAATTTATGCTTTGTGTGATTGCTTATTCCAGAGGATGGGAGCTACTTGGATCATCAATATGATCTCAAGAGAGGAACTCGATTGTGGTTTTGTTTCTTTATCCCTCACCTCTTGCATGCTTAGGACTTTAGCCCTTCTTCTTCTTCTCTCCACTCTAACCCAAGCCAAAAAATTTGTGCAAACACTTAACACTTGTTTTCAAACATTAGAAACCTAAGCCTTATGCTTTTGATTTTCAAACTTGTTTTTCATAATACTTATTTTGAATTGAATCTTTAAGCCAACTTTGACCATTTTGTATATACTTCTAATTGGTAAATATAACCCATTCAAATGTCTTTTTGTGGTTTCAATGACCACTTTCTAATCAAAACTTTTTCATAACCTTTAGCTATTAGGTTTGAGTTATCTTTGTGGTAGATGTAATACTCACTTATATCCTTAGTGATGGACAATGAGTCTTCCATACTTATTATAGGGTTAACCCCTCACTAGCATGTTGAAGTTATCCTCACATGATGGATTTGTGGTTTTAGGTTGAGTTTTCTCCTTGTGATAACAAAAGACCTTAAGGCTTTTGGACCAATCAATTCACCAACTCATTTTGAGATTTTTACCCCGAACTACGAGGTTTTGATCCTAATCTTTTTTAAGATGGTACGTAGGCAATGGGTTTATCCATCCAAACACAAAATGTAAATAACTTGTATATTTCTCTTCTCTTCACTTCAATCATGTTTGCACAAATAAACTTTCACAAAACAACAACCTTGCAACAAGTATGAAAAGGGCTCCCTAGGAGTACCTAGGATGTTTTGGGTGCCTAACACCTTCCCATTACATAACCAACCCCCTTACCCAGATCTCTGATTCTCTTTTACTAGTTTTTGATTCGA
This sequence comes from Lathyrus oleraceus, assembly GCF_024323335.1. Lineage (NCBI taxonomy): Eukaryota > Viridiplantae > Streptophyta > Magnoliopsida > Fabales > Fabaceae > Lathyrus > Lathyrus oleraceus. The sequence goes on along the minus strand of NC_066580.1, from coordinate 412,126,259 downwards.
TAAAACTATTAGGTTTTTGTTCGCTTTCTAACCATTCCTTTGGATAAATAGAAGTGCGGTGGCGACTCGACTTGTATGATTTACCTTGGATTTAGTCAATATCTCTAATGGTAACGAATACCCCGCTACAGGTATGGTGTGCCAAGTAAGATTATTACTGACAATGGATCGAACTTGAATAACAACATGATGAAAGCTCTCTGCAAAGACTTCAAGATTGCACATCACAATTCTTCTCCCTACAGACCCAAGATGAATGGGGCTGTTGAAGATGCAAATAAGAACATTAAGAAAATCATTTAGAAAATGGTTGTAGCATGTAAGGATTTGCATGAGATGCTCTCATTTGCTTTGCATGGGTATTGTACATCCATCCTCACTTCAATAGGGGAAACCCCTTTCTCACTTGTTTATGGCATGGAAGTTGTGCTCCCAGTAGAGGTTGAGATCCTATCATTGCATGTCTTGATGGAAGCCAAGTTGACTGAAGCTGAATGGTGTTAGACCAGGTATGACCAGCTGAATTTGATTGAAGAGAAGAGGTTGACCGCCATGTGTCATGGTCAGTTATACCAGCAGAGAATGAAGAAGGCATTTGATAAGAAGGTCAGGCTTCGCGTGTTTAGAGAAGGAGACCTTGTGCTTAAGAATATTTAATATTTCAAACTAGATGCTAGGGGCAAATGGACTCCTAATTATGAAGGCACATATGTTGTTAATAAAGCCTTTTTAGGCGGTGCTTTGATTCTTACAACTATGAATGGTGAAGAGTTGACTCGTCCTGTGAATGCCGATGCAGTCAAGAAATACTTCGCCTAAAAAGAAAAGAACAGTTCGCTAAGTTGAAAACCCGAAAAGGCGGCTTAGGCAAAAATGAGCGTCTCGGTGGATTGAAAATCCGAAAGGGCGATCCAGGCAAAAATTAGAGACTTAAAACAGAAATTTATCCCGATAGATTGAGTATCCCACCTTGGGGAAATTTATGCTAAAATAGGGATTATGACAAGTAATTGCATTAGGTTGACCTCCAGTCTTAAGGACAATGTTGAGCAAGTCAGTCGACTCAGATTTTTCATTCTCAATTGGAGCCAAGAGCACAATGGGTATTGAAGTCGGTAGGAGGATTAATGATCATTGTATTCAATGTATCCCTTTTCCATATAAATTACCATTTTTCAATTTTTTAAAAAATCTATGGAGTCTTGTCATTACAGACTACCATTCTATTAAATAAAGTTGAGCTTTTTATCCAATTGTTTCTACTCTTATTTATCTTTCAGCTAAATAGAATTGAATTTTTATGATGATCATTTTGAAATTGAATTTAATAATCAAAACCATTTTTCTTAAAGTAATAAAAGCAATTACTTTGAAAAAGCAATCGATTTCATTAAGGAATATCAACAGCAGTTTGAGAACAAGTAAGTCTTAAAAGTACGGAACACTGTTGGTATTTCCCCAAGCAGTTGGTTTGGTCACTTTTTCCTTCCTAATGGTGTTTCAGTTTCTCATGCTGAGTTTTGTGATCGCCTCCCTATCTGAGTTGTAGGCGCGTATTCTCAATGGGTTGCATAGATTCAGCACAAGATTTTTATTCCCCCTCAAGTCGCCAACAAAGTTCACTCCTGAACCCCGCCAGCACTGATTCTTGAGCAGTATTTTTGTTCATCTGCAAGGTTGTCTCCCATTTGGTATGGTGTTGTGTCGCATCCGCGAAAAAACAACCGGCGGGACTCAAATAAAAACACAACACAGAGCCGCCACTGCGCGTTATTTATCCCAAGATAGGGAAAGGAAACGCTCAGAGAAACCTGGAAAGGAAATGGTCTTGCGACCAAAGAGAAAGGGTAAGGGAGTCGGTTACGCAAGGGGAAGGTATTAGCACCCCTCACGTCCGTCGTACTCGACGGGATCCACGTCCTAGAATAAAGAATAGGTTGCTAAAACATCACACACACACACGGGGAACGCAGGTGGGGTTAGGAGAAGGGAGCTCGATAAGGTATCGCACCTTATGCCTACATATCTTGTCTGGAACAAGAATCAGAGCCACTGTAGTTCGGCTTACGCACGCCAAACAACACAACATACAAACAAGCGAGGGTGGCAAACATGGAGCCCGACAACCACTGGATGGAATTACGTCGGCATCCGAACCAAAACACACCCAAAAGGGTAAACATGGAGCCCGACAGCCAATCACTGGGCTTACGTCGGCATCCGAACCCAAACATACATAATCAGATAACAAGCAAACACAAAAAAGAAAAAGGTTGCCCGGAGTGGTCTCGCACGACCACCTGCCTACATACCTCGTCTAGAACGAGGATCAGGGCGATGTAGTTCCCCTTAAAGGGAAACAGATTTCAGCCAGAAACTGGGGAGACACAACACTAGGGAGACTACTACTCGAGCCTAGATGTTGTCATGCACAGTCATCCCTAAGTTCAGTTTTCTATCCTACTTGCATAAGCAAACTACTCCTATCCAGGAAAGAAGCTAGCATACAAGCATACAAAATAGTTCCAGCATACATCAAATGAAACAGGCATCTCAAACAGATATCCACATAGCACGCACTATAACCAAACAAGTGGGCTCACACAATAGGTTTGACTGCCTCAGCAAGTCGTCTGTATGGGCTGTGTTTGCTCTTAACCTTGCCATTACGAGGCTAAGGTGAAGCAGATGAAAGGATGAAGTGAGGATCAGACCTCACAGCTCTTATCCCTAACCAGGGAGAGCTTCTGACAAATGAGCATGGGTCCAGAATGGGGGAACCCTTCTATACTCAGAGACTCTGACACAATGTGCACTGCACAAGATCTTGGGCTTGTGATCTCAATGCTACAACCATGTAATGGGAGCAAGGAGAAGACTCAACTGAATAGTGGGGGATAGATTGCTTATCCCTAACTTCCACCAATTGCCTCTTTTAGAGGACTTTCACCTGCTTGGCACGAAAAATAAATAACCACAATCATTGCCTCTTAAGGAGGACTTCAGACATTTGCCCGGCCCGGTAACAGCCGGGTCTCCCAGACTACATGAAGTCAAGAGGACCTACCTCAAGCGGTTTACACAACCGAGCAGCGGCTACCAAGCAAGTTCTTAAAAGAACTAGAGCGACTAAAGGTACCTGTACAAAAGCCAACCAGTTAATAACTCAGACAACCAATCAGAAAACAACAAGTTAATCAGTCAAACTATGCAAGCCAAGGCACACAAAGACAAGCTATGAGCTCAAGCCCAAGCTTCACAACCTACAAAACAATGTTATGTTAGTGTACAAACATCAAACAACATCATTTCAATCAACTTGGATCATTCTCCATGAGCCTTGTGCTATTCATCCTGAAAAATCAAGTAGATATTAGCAACAAGACCACTAGGCCAAGCCTAGGGTCCAAAGGCAAGAAAAATTCCTAAACAGCAAGGGATATCCAACCAAAGTCAAATTAATGTCAAACAAAAGCCCACATAATTAGTCCCATGTCCATATCATTCATTATATTCATTTCATGATCAAAACATGTCAACTTATGTCAAATGGAACACAAAACATCCAAACAGAACTATTGCATTCAAATCCATATCAAAACAAATCCAAAAAATCTCAAATAAATTAGATCTAAACAGGACATATCCTAGGTATAGCATGTCAAATTTTAGCCTAATTGGACCAAGGTAACTATGTCAATGAAAATCAACAAAAACAGACACAATTACATGCTCTAAATCACAACATCAACACATGCTTCCACTTCAAAAATTCATAAGTCCATGAAAACAATAAAGAAATGACTGGGACCAAAACAGGGATGTCATAAAATGTGTCTATAACATTCCTACCAAATTTCATGATCATTCAATACCATATGAGCATTCCACATCAAATCTACCAACATGTATCACATGAACTTGCACAATCAACCACCAGAGATGAAAAATAACAATCAATTTGAAAATGCTACATAAAATTCCACAAAAATTCACATAACCTCTTAACATGTTAATCAACCATCATGCAAAATTTCACATTAATCCAACAAGTATAGGTCACTCAAATAAATCCAGCAAGTTGGCATAATGAGGTGTGACACAAATTGTCACACCTAAGTTCCAAAATTCATAACTCAATGGTCAGGTATCAAAAATTCATGAAATTTACATGTAAATCACCCTCAGCCAGTCCACAATCACCACAAAAATTTTCAAGCATTTATTTTAGGATATGAGAATTTCATGAACAAAATGGCACAATGTATCAAAATGTAGCACATGTGAAACAACCTTAGGGCAAACAAAATTATTACCAAGCACAACTTTGACCAATAGGTCAAAAAACATCTACAGTCAACAAGGAAGTCAAAGAAAAAATTCCTATATTTTTCTGAATTTTCTATGATTTTTGGTGAATTTTTAAAGGTGTTATGAATTTTTTAACATTTTTTAGAATTAATTTAATTAATTAAAATTTCCAATGGCAATGTTACAGGCGGGGGCGGTAAACGTCCAGTTTGAATTTTCAAACGGAATTTCAGATCAAATGCTGCTTTGTTCATCGTTTTCGCCCAGATTTTCCAGAAAAAGCAAGAACATGAAGATCCATGAATCTCAACCAAAATGAACAAATGGATAGCCGTTGGACTCGTCTAAACATGTAGATCTCAAATATCAACTTAATCTAACCTAAATGTTGCTATATCACGCGAATCGATCAACTTAGGGTTTTGGTTCGAAACTTCAAATCCAGATTTCATGCGCTACAGTTATCTATTTCTAAAACTAATCATATCACTGAACTCTACGTGGAATGAACTTTAAAACGCACATAAGCTTCAAACAAATCATGAGATTCGAAAAATTGCAAAACCTGGAACGGCAGTGTCGTGTTGATGTTCTTGACGCGTTTTGGCTTCAAACAGATACGAAACAAGCTTCAAGAAGTTGAATTCCAGGCTCAGGTTCAATTGATTCCACTCCTAGCGCGCGAAAACTCAACTTGCCATTGATGGAGCTCGTGTGTGCAGTCACGATTCAAGGCCTTTTCCAATCCAAACTCCACAAACAGTTGAAGATGATGATGAAAGGAGATTTATGCAAAAAGAAATTCGAAGATTGACCAAGATTTGGAGAAGTTTGATGAATTTTTAGGTTTTGTGTTCTTGAGGAAATTGAGAGAATGTGATGAGTTTTTGATCTGATTTTGGAAAGTGTGAGTTTCTGTTATGATTTGGAAGTGATTAGGAATATATATGTGTGCTTAATCATCACTTAACCATATAATTAACCAAATGCCTTTGATTAGTGAAAATGCTTAATTTCAAGTAAGGGACAAAATGGTCTTTTCACATACAAGCCAATGCCAGCTCATGGACAGCTCACACACTCTCTAAATGACATGTGTGAGCTGTAGCAACTTGTCTCACTCTCATTGGATGCACCATTCTCATTTTCACCTTGTGATTGCACTTTATCCATTTTTGCACTTTCATTTTTCAAGTCAAATTCCAAACCACAAACCTTAGGCATGAAATGATGATTCCAACAAGTTTCAAATGCCAATTATGAGGTGTTGCAAAAATCCCCACTCAAAAATTCCAATTATTTCACAAGTTGGACAATTTTGCCCTTGGTCCATTTTAACTGTCCAGTTGAAATTTGACTTTTTGCACTGGCCACTTTTGAGAAAATCCAATTATGCACCATGAAAGTACATGTCAAATGGAGTTTGTGCATATAAAGAACTTGCAATTTGGACAAACCATGTGGAAATTATGGCCTCCTGATTATGGGTCATTTTTGAATTTCACTGAGCCATAATTTTCCAACCATACATGGGATTTTCAAGTTCTTGGACTTTTTGGAAAGGTGAGAACAAGATCTACAACTTTCATGTTGAACAAATTTTCATTTGAAGCTTCCTTGGACACGTGGCTTTGAGGTCCAAAACTTTCCATTTTTGGAAACTTCAATTACAAGTCACTTTCTATTTTTGGCAGTTTTTGTTCTGACTTGATTTCCTTCATTTTTAAGCTTTGAGATGTCAAATAACACTTGTTCCAACATGAATTAAGTGTATCCAACTCATTTCCACCTCCAAATCCATCAAATCATGTACAGTTAACCACAGTTGACTTTTCAACTGATAGATGAAATTGGCAATGCATAGATCAAATTGAGCTCCAATCTTCAACTGAAATGGCTCAAGGGTGAAACCCTAGCCTCAATAAACACAATATAATCATATAATGAACCCCATATCCATCATAAACCCCATCTCCTGATTATGCCCTGATTGGCCCAATGCACCTTATTAGGGTTGACCAGTGGTCAAAACCCTAATCTCAAGGAATCCTGCTTCAACACTTGATGATATCAAACCCTGATGATGATGATGTATCATTGCAATCAAGATGAAAACCAACATCCATTGAGAACCATGAAACCCTAATTTGACAGCCCAATCCTCAGATGGCCCATGATCAGTCAATAAACCCTAGGCTTGCACTCAGACTTCCTCATCCTGATCAAGACTTGGGAAGATAGCTCGCACAATGTAACCACATGATATGCAATGCCTAATGACCTAAAATGATATGTACAATGTTAATGCTAGTCCCAAGAGAGGAGGGCAAATTTTGAGGTGTTACAGCTGCCCCTATTCAATCCACTGTGAACCTGTCGATATGAATAGCCTCGGCTTTCAGATGATCAGGATGAAGAGTGATTGAATACCAAGAACAGACGAACAATTTACACTCTGATGGGAAAATAATTAACAACGCCTGTCAGATTCGGCGAAGAAACAAACTTAAAGAAAAATCCGTCTGGTACGGAGAAAACTCGGCTTGAACCCCAAAACATAAACGTCGACCTGGATACCAAAATAAATGGTAACGCAGGGATAACCATGGCTTGAATACCGCATCCGCTCGGGATTATTATTTCTTTTCCTTTTTATGCTTTTCTTGAACCCCGAAATTTTCTCTATTTTTTTCATTTTCTTGAACCCCGAAAATTTTCTCTGCGCAACCGATCCTCGGATCTCTGCATTCGAACCCCAGAAAATGCCTCAGCACTCCTTTTTGCCAAAATAATGAACCCCATTCTCCATTTGAACCCCAGTCGCCTGACGATAACTTGTGATCGCCATTGTGAACCCCGTTCTCCAGAAAATGCCGCAACATCTTCTTTTCTCCATTTGAACCCCAGAAAATGCCTCAACATTTCCTTTTCTCCATTTTGAACCCCAGAAAATGCCTCAACATTTCCTTTTCTCCATTTTGAACCCCAGAAAATGCCTCAACATTTCCTTTTCTCCAATCTCTCGTGATAATTCCGCTGGCAACGTCGGAAATAACACCAAACCACTCTGAGGGCGACATGTCAGAGGGTATACCTTCACAAAAGGAAGGTAGCATGTGTATCTCTTCCTCAGAAGACACCTATAACGACCTCCATTGGCCTCAGCCAGAGTCTAAGGTAACACATGAACAGAAGATAATCCTAAGGACCTCATCCCGGATACAATCTTCAACTCCAATCTTCATTTGAACCCCAGAAAATACCTCAGCATTTCCTTTTCTCCATTTGAACCCCAGAACATGCCTCAGCATTTCCTTCTCTGATTGAACCCCGATCTCCAGAAAATGTCGCAACATCTCCTTTTCTTCATTTGAACCCCGGAATCGCGCTGATCGCGTAACACCCTTGATTTCACTTCCATCTCTGTCCGACGGAAACATCTCCTCCAATATCGCACTACTTGGGGAATATCTTCGATTCAATCATAATGTTAAACTCCTCGGAGTAACACCTCTTCACCTTTGGGCAAAACCATTTCTCGAACAGTAACCATGGTTTGAGACTAGCTTATGCTGGCAATATGATGCATGATTGATTTTTCTCTGCGTAATGCTCCATAATTATGGAAATGCTACGCGCTTTATTATTTTTCTATGCAACATGCTATGCTATTTTTTTCATGATGAATGTATAAAAAATGTCCCCCTCAAGGGACTCTTCTGAGGAGCACGAGACACTCTGCTGAGGAACTCGCCCTTGCTCCGATTCCGCCCCGCTGGGGAATAACACTGATGCTGGGAAAAGGTAACCCTTGCTGGGGAAGAACCTCCTTTGCACCCAATCCGCTCGAGAAACCGCTGGGGATAAGCACCACCAACGCTCTGTGGGGATACACCAGTCTTTGACTTTCTGAGGATATCAATCCCAACTCTGCTTTGGGAAATCCTCACAGATACCTGACGACCTCACTGGGGAAATGCTCACAGATACTCTGCTGGGAAACAGCCACCTCCAGGCCTGTCGACTGGGGAAGCGTCGATCTGACCTGTTGGGGATAACCATCCTGACCCTGCTAGGGAATACGGATGCTACTCCGCTGGGATTACCCATGCAATCCATAGGTAGAATCAACTCGGCTGGGGATGCAAAAATCTGTCCGCTACGGGAACTTGTCCAATCCACTGGTGGGATGCACACCGCTGGAGATATATTTCATTGAAACCCGCTCCACTCGGGGAATAGCGACCTTCGGGCCTGGCTGTTGAGGAAACACCACTTTAAACATGCCGAGGATAACCATCCTGACCCAGCTGGGGAAGTCACAGACCTCGGATCTGCTGGGGAGCTAGTCCTCTGATTCTGCTTGGGGACCTAGCTGGGAAATGAGAAAAGTTGGCACAGAACACCCGTCGACTCGTCGAACCATGGTATCCACCTCCTAATCTCGTATCAGCTTTCCACTTTTGAGAACTCCCAGACTCGTCTGGACCTTTTCTGCTCCATCATCTTGTATTCCGAATCGTTCCGCGCTCGACGAGAAACGTACTCCTGGGATTTATATAGAAATTTCAATTTTCCGACTTTGAAGAGTCTTCTTGATTAATTTCAAGGGTCGTCGGACGTCTCGTCGTCTCTCCGTCCTTTCTTTCATATTCATTTGTTCCTGGACGAACTCTCTGGGGATTTGCTACAAAGCTTCCACACCACAACCTGCAAGTGAATGAAATACCTAACAGTTCCTGCAAAACAGATCATTAGATAAAACCGTGCCCCAGGCGTGTCAAGATTTCAACACTTGGGTCACTCAACCTTCCAAATAAGATTTCAAGCTTTCCATCTTATAAACATGCATTGGAAGGAACCTGTATGTGTTAAAATGCAAGATTCTTTATCAAAAATATCTGGATGTTTTTGCAATCAAAGCGGTAATGAAAAACAAAAACAAAATTATTTGACTGAATATGCATTTTATTGATTGGAAAAGTGTGTGGCTCAAATTGAGCAATACAAAAGGAAGTAATTCCTGAAAAGAGGTAATTGCACTCAAAAGGAAAAATCTATCCTAATGGCAATGTGAAACCCGTGATCTCGTCGAGTTCCAACTCGGTTACACCCCTTATGTCCTCAGACTCTCCATGCTTTCGGCCTTCTGAACAAGACGTTTCTGATTGATCCCTACCGGGTATTATCCATGATGCTTTAACCAAAGCGCAAACGATCATGCTAGACGCAGCTGTTCGTTTCAATCCCCTTTTTGCCTGGACCGCCCTTTCGGGTTTTCAGTCCACCGGGATACCCTTTTTTGCCCAAGTCGCCTTTTCAGGTTCTCGACTTGTCGGGTGTACATTTTTTCATTCTATCCCTAATTTTTGCCCGAACCTTTCTTTCTGTTTTTGGTTCGCCAGGATGCCCATTTTTGCCTGGACTATTTTATTCTTTTCGTCCAGCGGGTCTATTTATACGAAGTATTTTTTAACTGCGTCCGCATTCACAGGGGATGGAAAATCCTCGCCATCCATAGTCGTTAGCAACAAGGCTCCACCAGAGAAAACCTTCTTGACCACGAATGGACCTTCATAATTCGGTGTCCATTTGCCCCTTCGATCGTTTTGAGGAGGAAGGATCCTTTTCAGCACCATATCACCTACGTGATATACCCGAGGTCGTACCTTCTTGTCAAAAGCACGCTTCATCCGCTGTTGGTATAACTGCCCATGACAGATGGCTGCTAGCCTCTTTTCCTCTATCAGGCTCAACTCTTCGTACCGGGTCCTTACCCATTCAGCCTCTTGCAACTTGACATCCATCAGGACTCTCAAAGAGGGAATCTGAACCTCAACAGGTAATACAGCCTCCATTCCATATACCAACGAGAAAGGCGTTGCCCCAGTAGATGTACGTACCGACGTTCGATACCTATGCAATGCAAACGGCGACATCTCATGCCAGTCTCTGTAGGTTACCACCATTTTCTGCACAATCGCACCGTCAGTGCATTCCAACGTTATCCGGGCAACAAAAGCTCATTCACCTTAACCTCCCCATCAGACATCAGAATCCGTTCGGATTCAGGGTCAGGCCCCTCCTCCGGGATCGGTTACTCTCAATCTTTCGATTAGAGCACCTCGAGATGTCCTCATTAGGGAACTCAAACTTCATCGGTTGATAATCCTCAACGGGTTGCGGGGCGATGTAATCAGACAATACACCCCTTGATTGCTTTTCTAAGAGTATCCCAAATCAGTCAACATTCTTTCGCCTTCTCACAACCTGTCCAGTCGATGCTGGATCCTCAAACCCATACTTGATCGGATCCATCTTGGAAATCCACAAAGTGGTATGAACCAGCATATACTGTCTCAGTCGGCGAGCAGCCTATGCCAAAGTACATCAAATTTCCCGAGCAGTGAATGTAGTGTTTCACAGTCGGTAAACTTTTTGCTAAGGTAAATTGCATGCTCTTTTCGACAAGACGCGTCATGCTGACCCAATACACCTTATAGACCCCTCGAAGGCCGTCAAGTATCAGATTAACAATTACTCCTTCCACAGGAGGTATCAGAATCAGAGGTTCCTGCAACTTTTTCTTTTATTCTTCAATGCCCCTTGGCAATCATTATTTCACCTGACCGTTTGATCTTTTTTTTTTCAACATCTTGAATATAGGTTCGCACGTGGCTGTTAGACGAGATGTGAACCATAACAGGTAGTTCAATCTATCTATGAAACCACGAACCCCTCCTTTATGTTCTCGGTTCAGGCGTTTCTCTTATTGTTCTTTTTTTGTTTTTTTTTTTTTTTTTTTTTTTTTTTTTTTAGCAGGATGAACCTCGATTCCTCCCTTGCAATGAACCCCAACATCTTACCGGACCGCACTCTGATAGTGCACTCACTTGAATTCAACCTCAGTTTGAATTGTCTCAACCGGTCAAACGACTTGCCCCGGTCTGCCAGATGCCCCTCTCCTGTTTGGGACTTTGCTATCATGTCATAGCATAGCATTCGACTTCATGACGAATCATATCATGAAACAAAGTCACCATGGCTCTCTGATACAGGCACTGGCGTTCTGCTTCTTTAGAGGACGGTCTTCTTTCCATGGTAGCTTGTGTACAACGACATCGGTGTTCAACCCTGGCATATTCTGACATGACCAGGCGAAAGTATCTACATACTCCTTCAACAAGGCTACCATTCTGCTCTCGACTCGCCTCTGAAGCGGCCACAATTTTCACTTCCTTCCTGACCTCGGCGGTGCTTGGAATAACAACCTCAACCCGCTCCTCGTGCGGCTGAATCACCTTCTCCTCTTGTCTTGACAACCTGGCTAATTTCCAGCAGATCACAATCTTCTTCGCCTTCTTCTTCAGCAAGATAGATCGGTTTGTCGAAGTCATATGAGGTGTAACCAAATTGTTATCAAAGAGATCCAGAGAATTATTTTTGAATTCGGAACGAGACAAATCAAAAAAGAAAAATGAAAATAAACATTGCCATTTTTATTTGTTTTTAAACTGCAAAAATAAATGAAAAACAGGGAACACCGCTTTTTGACTGGAAAAACATCCATTTATTAATGATGCAGAATGTGCAAATTTAAACATGAGGTGGCCCTTACAATGGACCATTACGTGTCGGGCAACACGCAAGGCTTTCATGCAAATAAAATTGAGAACAAGAAACATTACTCTTCAGGCTGAGTGTCAGTGCTGATCTTTTCAAGCCTTCCAGCTTCCTGGTACGCACGATTTTATCCATTGATCAATCCCCCAGTCACTGTCAGTTTCTTTACCCACTGCATAGGCGTGATCTGAATCTAGCATTCCGGCACTGACAAAAGTGAACGACGGACGACGTCCTCTGTTCTGCTCAGACGAGTCTTGACCTGGATGATAACCAATCCCAAACATATCCGCCTTTACCACAATGCCCATGATCTGTCCCCAGCCTGGGATCCCTCCATTTCTCACCACTTCCAATGCCTGCTTGTAAGAAGAAATGGACGGCTTTTTCTCTTTCTCAACACCAATGGCATTTTCCACCTTGACGGTTTCAGCTGCCAGACTGAGTGCTTTACACCTTACATCGTCCATTTCTACTTTCATCATTCTCTGGATCGATTCCCCAATTACTACACACCCCTTTGTAGCGATGGCCGCACAACAATCATCAACACGAGGAAAAGCTCCATTTTTCATCGGGCGTTTTGGGACCACAAACATGGGCATTCTTAACTGATCCTTCTCAGTCACCTCTATCCCTTTTTTGTCCTTCGACATCATTTCCACTTTTACAGGACCATGCCTTGTCACGGGGTTAGCACTATCATCTGTCGTCGGTGCAAAGTTGATTGCCTTAGAGTCCACCAAGTCCTGGACCACATGTTTAAAAGCTTTGCAATCCTCAACATGATGTCCGGGTGCCCCAGCATGGAACTCACACCTGACATTCTCATCGTAACTGGCAGGCCTCTGATCAGGTTTTAACAGAGTCAACATCCTTGGCTGCACCAACCCAAGATCCAACAACCTTCTAAACAGAGAGGCGTAAGTCACGGGCGGCTTATTGAAATGACGATCTGTCGTCCTCCTTCTCACTTGGCCCACAGCTCTTTGTGTCCTCTGTTGAGGTGACTGTTGCCGCTGTGGTGCAGATGAATCGCCAACAGGAATGGTTAGGGTGGCCGCATAAGGGTGATAACGATCCTTACCGCATTCTCTTTTAGTCTGCGCACCACCTGATTCAACCTTCTTCTTGGGCTGACCACTGTCAAGGGATTTCTTCACCACAGAGCCAGAGGGATGTGTTACTTCGGATGACAGAGCCTTTCCCTGAATTTTCTCCTTGATCATCCAGCCCTCAATCCTTTCCAATCTCCTGGCCATGGCTTTCTGCCCCAAGGCAAGCCCTTGCACAACACTGAACAAATCCCTCACCATCTCTTTCAATTCGAGGATGTCGGCGTTGGGAAGATCCATCAGTTTGGATTTGTTGCCCCTAGCAGGATATCTGAGCAAACAAGCTATGCGCACCGGTTGACACCTACAAAACAGCAAATGGGTTAATATGCATGAATGCAACGTCTGTCCATATGAGGAAGATTCTGTCCTTTGATTCTGGTTTCATCGAGACAGATAATATTTCACCAATAACATTTTGACATCCAGATGTCTCTCAACCAGATTCTCAATCCATAATACTCCCCATATGGCTAGACGTAGGTTTGGTGCAGGTGAATGCAAAATGAGAATGATGCAGATGTATGAATGCAACGGGCCATCCTCCAAGTCATCTGATCATCTGTTGCTTTGAGTCACAACCCTGATTTCTGAACTGATCACAACCATCTGAGGGAACATGTAACCACAAATCCAACTCAAGGGATTCCGAAATAAACGGAACTGACAGATACACCATCATCATCATCATCAGACAATCTCTGAGCAGATACCCACAACCTCTGAATCGGCCCGGGGAATCCTGAAATAAACGGATCCCCACTGATAACATCGGCCCGGGGAATCCTGAAATAAACGGATCCCCACTGATAACATCGGCCCGGGGAATCCTGAAATAAACGGATCCCCACTGATAAATACCACGGACAGCACTCCGGCGTCTCGGCAATAAATGGCCATAAGTCCGACTCATAAACACAACTCTGAGTCACGGAACAAAAAGTCACCATCTGAGTCACCTTCTGAACATGCATCTGAACGAATCACCCTCCCCTCACAGGTAAATTCTAATCAGGTCATCCTAAGGCGGATAATAGTCTCGACAATCGGGCAGAGATACTCAATGGGTTTGCCCTTTCGGGTGTGCCATTGTAGCTCTCCTGAAATCGTCTAAACCAAATATCCGGGAAATGATCGGTTACCAGAGTCAATAGCTCAAAAGAGACAACCCGACCAAAGTGGAAAACCCCACTGAGGAAGAGCACTTCTCAGATGAACCTCGTCCGGCTTGTGGTATGTCACGTCGCAACATCATGCCCAACCGACATGTGAGGGACGCGAGACCACACTAATCCTAGGTGTATACTCGGGCCTGGGTTTTAGCCCCACTCAGAACACCCACCCCAAAACAGAGGAACCACCTGCACAGAGGACGGCAACAACATGATAGTATGATGCATGCAAATATTTATGCAAATATATATGGTCAGAATAATAAATGCAATAAATAACACAACACAAGCAACCTAAACTAATCCTAGCACGCTAGGAGAGACTCGCTTAGGGAAGATGGACCAGCACAGGTCAACATCTATCATATTCCCCAGCAGAGTCGCCAGCTGTCGCATCCGCGAAAAACAACCGGCGGGACTCAAATAAAAACACAACATAGAGCCGCCACTGCGCGTTATTTATCCCAAGATAGGGAAAGGAAACGCTCAGAGAAACCTGGAAAGGAAATGGTCTTGCGACCAAAGAGAAAGGGTAAGGGAGTCGGTTACGCAAGGGGAAGGTATTAGCACCCCTCACGTCCGTCGTACTCGACGGGATCCACGTCCTAGAATAAAGAATAGGTTGCTAAAACATCACACACACACACGGGGAACGCAGGTGGGGTTAGGAGAAGGGAGCTCGATAAGGTATCGCACCTTATGCCTACATATCTTGTCTGGAACAAGAATCAGAGCCACTGTAGTTCGGCTTACGCACGCCAAACAACACAACATACAAACAAGCGAGGGTGGCAAACATGGAGCCCGACAACCACTGGATGGAATTACGTCGGCATCCGAACCAAAACACACCCAAAAGGGTAAACGTGGAGCCCGACAGCCAATCACTGGGCTTACGTCGGCATCCGAACCCAAACATACATAATCAGATAACAAGCAAACACAAAAAAGAAAAAGGTTGCCCGGAGTGGTCTCGCACGACCACCTGCCTGCATACCTCGTCTAGAACGAGGATCAGGGCGATGTAGTTCCCCTTAAAGGGAAACAGATTTCAGCCAGAAACCGGGGAGACACAACACTAGGGAGACTACTACTCGAGCCTAGATGTTGTCATGCACAGTCATCCCTAAGTTCAGTTTTCTATCCTACTTGCATAAGCAAACTACTCCTATCCAGGAAAGAAGCTAGCATACAAGCATACAAAATAGTTCCAGCATACATCAAATGAAACAGGCATCTCAAACAGATATCCACATAGCACGCACTATAACCAAACAAGTGGGCTCACACAATAGGTTTGACTGCCTCAGCAAGTCGTCTGTATGGGCTGTGTTTGCTCTTAACCTTGCCATTACGAGGCTAAGGTGAAGCAGATGAAAGGATGAAGTGAGGATCAGACCTCACAGCTCTTATCCCTAACCAGGGAGAGCTTCTGACAAATGAGCATGGGTCCAGAATGGGGGAACCCTTCTATACTCAGAGACTCTGACACAATGTGCACTGCACAAGATCTTGGGCTTGTGATCTCAATGCTACAACCATGTAATGGGAGCAAGGAGAAGACTCAACTGAATAGTGGGGGATAGATTGCTTATCCCTAACTTCCACCAATTGCCTCTTTTAGAGGACTTTCACCTGCTTGGCACGAAAAATAAACAACCACAATCATTGCCTCTTAAGGAGGACTTCAGACATTTGCCCGGCCCGGTAACAGCCGGGTCTCCCAGACTACATGAAGTCAAGAGGACCTACCTCAAGCGGTTTACACAACCGAGCAGCGGCTACCAAGCAAGTTCTTAAAAGAACTAGAGCGACTAAAGGTACCTGTACAAAAGCCAACCAGTTAATAACTCAGACAACCAATCAGAAAACAACAAGTTAATCAGTCAAACTATGCAAGCCAAGGCACACAAAGACAAGCTATGAGCTCAAGCCCAAGCTTCACAACCTACAAAACAATGTTATGTTAGTGTACAAACATCAAACAACATCATTTCAATCAACTTGGATCATTCTCCATGAGCCTTGTGCTATTCATCCTGAAAAATCAAGCAGATATTAGCAACAAGACCACTAGGCCAAGCCTAGGGTCCAAAGGCAAGAAAAATTCCTAAACAGCAAGGGATATCCAACCAAAGTCAAATTAATGTCAAACAAAAGCCCACATAATTAGTCCCATGTCCATATCATTCATTATATTCATTTCATGATCAAAACATGTCAACTTATGTCAAATGGAACACAAAACATCCAAACAGAACTATTGCATTCAAATCCATATCAAAACAAATCCAAAAAATCTCAAATAAATTAGATCTAAACAGGACATATCCTAGGTCTAGCATGTCAAATTTTAGCCTAATTGGACCAAGGTAACTATGTCAATGAAAATCAACAAAAACAGACACAATTACATGCTCTAAATCACAACATCAACACATGCTTCCACTTCAAAAATTCATAAGTCCATGAAAACAATAAAGAAATGACTGGGACCAAAACAGGGATGTCATAAAATGTGTCTATAACATTCCTACCAAATTTCATGATCATTCAATACCATATGAGCATTCCACATCAAATCTACCAACATGTATCACATGAACTTGCACAATCAACCACCAGAGATGAAAAATAACAATCAATTTGAAAATGCTACATAAAATTCCACAAAAATTCACATAACCTCTTAACATGTTAATCAACCATCATGCAAAATTTCACATTAATCCAACAAGTATAGGTCACTCAAATAAATCCAGCAAGTTGGCATAATGAGGTGTGACACAAATTGTCACACCTAAGTTCCAAAATTCATAACTCAATGGTCAGGTATCAAAAATTCATGAAATTTACATGTAAATCACCCTCAGCCAGTCCACAATCACCACAAAAATTTTCAAGCATTTATTTTAGGATATGAGAATTCATGAACAAAATGGCACAATGTATCAAAATGTAGCACATGTGAAACAACCTTAGGGCAAACAAAATTATTACCAAGCACAACTTTGACCAATAGGTCAAAAAACATCTACAGTCAACAAGGAAGTCAAAGAAAAAATTCCTATATTTTTCTGAATTTTCTATGATTTTTGGTGAATTTTTAAAGGTGTTATGAATTTTTAACATTTTTTAGAATTAATTTAATTAATTAAAATTTCCAATGGCAATGTTACAGGCGGGGGCGGTAAACGTCCAGTTTGAATTTTCAAACGGAATTTCAGATCAAATGCTGCTTTGTTCATCGTTTTCGCCCAGATTTTCCAGAAAAAGCAAGAACATGAAGATCCATGAATCTCAACCAAAATGAACAAATGGATAGCCGTTGGACTCGTCTAAACATGTAGATCTCAAATATCAACTTAATCTAACCTAAATGTTGCTATATCACGCGAATCGATCAACTTAGGGTTTTGGTTCGAAACTTCAAATCCAGATTTCATGCGCTACAGTTATCTATTTCTAAAACTAATCATATCACTGAACTCTACGTGGAATGAACTTTAAAACGCACATAAGCTTCAAACAAATCATGAGATTCGAAAAATTGCAAAACCTGGAACGGCAGTGTCGTGTTGATGTTCTTGACGCGTTTTGGCTTCAAACAGATACGAAACAAGCTTCAAGAAGTTGAATTCCAGGCTCAGGTTCAATTGATTCCACTCCTAGCGCGCGAAAACTCAACTTGCCATTGATGGAGCTCGTGTGTGCAGTCACGATTCAAGGCCTTTTCCAATCCAAACTCCACAAACAGTTGAAGATGATGATGAAAGGAGATTTATGCAAAAAGAAATTCGAAGATTGACCAAGATTTGGAGAAGTTTGATGAATTTTTAGGTTTTGTGTTCTTGAGGAAATTGAGAGAATGTGATGAGTTTTTGATCTGATTTTGGAAAGTGTGAGTTTCTGTTATGATTTGGAAGTGATTAGGAATATATATGTGTGCTTAATCATCACTTAACCATATAATTAACCAAATGCCTTTGATTAGTGAAAATGCTTAATTTCAAGTAAGGGACAAAATGGTCTTTTCACATACAAGCCAATGCCAGCTCATGGACAGCTCACACACTCTCTAAATGACATGTGTGAGCTGTAGCAACTTGTCTCACTCTCATTGGATGCACCATTCTCATTTTCACCTTGTGATTGCACTTTATCCATTTTTGCACTTTCATTTTTCAAGTCAAATTCCAAACCACAAACCTTAGGCATGAAATGATGATTCCAACAAGTTTCAAATGCCAATTATGAGGTGTTGCAAAAATCCCCACTCAAAAATTCCAATTATTTCACAAGTTGGACAATTTTGCCCTTGGTCCATTTTAACTATCCAGTTGAAATTTGACTTTTTGCACTGGCCACTTTTGAGAAAATCCAATTATGCACCATGAAAGTACATGTCAAATGGAGTTTGTGCATATAAAGAACTTGCAATTTGGACAAACCATGTGGAAATTATGGCCTCCTGATTATGGGTCATTTTTGAATTTCACTGAGCCATAATTTTCCAACCATACATGGGATTTTCAAGTTCTTGGACTTTTTGGAAAGGTGAGAACAAGATCTACAACTTTCATGTTGAACAAATTTTCATTTGAAGCTTCCTTGGACACGTGGCTTTGAGGTCCAAAACTTTCCATTTTTGGAAACTTCAATTACAAGTCACTTTCTATTTTTGGCAGTTTTTGTTCTGACTTGATTTCCTTCATTTTTAAGCTTTGAGATGTCAAATAACACTTGTTCCAACATGAATGAAGTGTATCCAACTCATTTCCACCTCCAAATCCATCAAATCATGTACAGTTAACCACAGTTGACTTTTCAACTGATAGATGAAATTGGCAATGCATAGATCAAATTGAGCTCCAATCTTCAACTGAAATGGCTCAAGGGTGAAACCCTAGCCTCAATAAACACAATATAATCATATAATGAACCCCATATCCATCATAAACCCCATCTCCTGATTATGCCCTGATTGGCCCAATGCACCTGATTAGGGTTGACCAGTGGTCAAAACCCTAATCTCAAGGAATCCTGCTTCAACACTTGATGATATCAAACCCTGATGATGATGATGTATCATTGCAATCAAGATGAAAACCAACATCCATTGAGAACCATGAAACCCTAATTTGACAGCCCAATCCTCAGATGGCCCATGATCAGTCAATAAACCCTAGGCTTGCACTCAGACTTCCTCATCCTGATCAAGACTTGGGAAGATAGCTCGCACAATGTAACCACATGATATGCAATGCCTAATGACCTAAAATGATATGTACAATGTTAATGCTAGTCCCAAGAGAGGAGGGCAAATTTTGAGGTGTTACATGTTGACCTAAAATTCCCCACAGAGTTGATGATTCGAATCCTCAGAAGATCTTTTCTCTTTCCCCAATCAGGGTCGAGCTATTTTGGGATGGATGATTTATGTTCATCCTTATCTTTTTCTCTAGTTGATGCCTCCATCCTGTCGAGATTAGCCGAGTGTTGTAACGATGATTCAAATCAGTGACATTTGTATCCTTTGTGATTGTTTTGTCAGCATAATCATCAATCATATATACATATACATTCATACATTAGACATTTCATTATGCATGATATTGCATTTGATTCCTTATTTTTCGGATCCTCTGCTATGGTGACATTATTCTTCCCCATACAGATTTGGTGCGTCTGTCCTCCCTTAATTATAGAGTGTCAGCCCCTTAAGCAGAAATAATTTAACCTTCTTCATTCCCCACTGAGTTATTTCCTCGTGGATGGTTATTATTTCAGCTTCCTCCCCAATTGATTATCTGGATGGAACCACTCCCCCTGACTTATATCCTCACCAGGTCGAGTCTTTGTTTAACCGTTTCTTTCTAGCTCTTACCTAGATAGATGCTTTGGTTCCTTAAAAGTTTGTTACCCAGTGACTGGTAATATTCTTCTCAATTTGCGAGTACTTTACTTTTACCCAATACCCGGTAACAATAATCTACTTTCTCTTGTTTTCCCCAGTGGATTCGTTTTACGTTTCCCCAGATAGTCTATCCTTGATATGTTTATCCTAACCGATGACGGATATTCTCCCCTTTTTGATTCTCTACCCAGTAAAAAGGTAGTTGTAATCCCTATTGCTTTCCCCAGAGAGTTAATCTTTGATATGTTCATCCTAACCGATGACGGGTTTTCTCCTCTTTGCGGTCTTCTGCCCAGTAACCGATAGTTGTAAATCCTGCTTTCCCATGTTGAATCTATCCTTGATATGTTCATCCTAACCAGTGACGGATATTCTCTTTTTGGTATTCTATCCAGTAACCAATAGATATAATTCCTATTTTCTCCCAGGCAGTATATCCTTGATATGTTCATCTTAACCGGTGGCGGGTGTTCTTCCTTTTGAGTTTATCCTTGAATGTTCACTTTAACTAGTGATGGATATTCTCTTTCTTCGGTTTTCTGCCCAGTAAACGGTAGTTGTAAATCTTATTTGACTTTTCCCCAGCAGGTTATTCTTACCCAGTAACTGGTAATGAATACACCTCCTGATTCCCTCAGCGAGTCATCCTTGATATGTTTACCCTAACCGGTAATAGATGCCTCTCTGTCGGATTACGTTGTCTTCCTACCCAGTAACCGGTAATGGGTAATGTAATTCTGGTGCTCCTGTGTTTAAGTGCATTATTCCCCAGTTGAGTTTGAGTGCGTATTTCCCCAGTGAAGTCACCAATCCCCTGGTTGGTTCGAGTATTTCAGTTTTGTTTTTATTTACCCGTTTCCCTTGCATATTTTCCCTTTTATCCCCGGATGAGTCCTTCCGTTGATTTATTTTCATGGAATCCCTTCATGTCCCCATCAGTTTTTAGTCGTAGCCAGGCCTACGCACAACTTTTTATCCCCAGAGTCTCTGTCTACCCAATGAGTTTTCCTTATGGAATGCATTATGCTCCTGCGGACTTTCAGTCTCACCGGATTCTTCTTCTTTGTGGCAATATTTTCCCCACAGAGATTCCTTTTAACATTCATATCATATGCATCATGAGGTCTCTTAGGGACGAAAATTCGTTTCTATGTTGTTATTTAAGCCTATTCTACTGAGTCGATACAAAGATTTTAACCTTCATCTCTTCAGCTAGAACGTCCTTAAATAGGGGCAACTGTAAGACCCTAATTTTGACCCTAAGATCCCTCATGCTATCTCATCATATGCATTGGCATTGGGATCACACCTTGACATCTTCCTTACCCCTCTTTCATTGGGTTGCATTGGGAGAGATCACCAAGCATATTTTGATTGTATCATACTTTGTTTTTCCTTATTTATTAACCAAAATACCAAAAATATGTCAATGTGTAGTTTGTTGCTTTTGTAGGTAGTGTGTATGCTCACCTATGCTCTATCAAGCTCATGTCTAGGGTTTAAGACCCTCAATGCAAGGAGTGCAATCAAGAAATGGCTCACATTGGTTCTAGGCATCATATATGGATCCCCGTGATCTTCACATGCCATTTTGATTAAGAAATCATCAAGAGTTTGGAGTTTTGTTTGCCTTGGAAACCCTAATTTATCTAGGTATCTTATGTAACTTCTTCAACAAGTTTCCTCAACATCTGATCAAAAATTTCAAGGGATACTTAATATTACATCATATTACACATATATGATCCTCCATGTGTCCCAAAAATCAAGAGAATGTCAAGCTAGCAAGATGGTTCATGGTGGTTGACCAGAGAAAGTCAACTTGTCAAAACTGGGTTTCCCTAGACTCCATCTCATACAATTTTTATCATATGAAAATGATTTCAAGAGAAACTTTACTCAAATGACATTCCAAACAACTGTCATGTTTAAGTCAAGATCTAGTTTTGCTTGGAAAGTCATTTTTTATGGTGAAAGATTATAAGTCATTTTGTCTGAACCCTAGTTTGAAGGTCAACTTCCTAAGATCATAACTTGCTCAATTCTTATGAGATGAAAGCCATTAAAATTCCATGATCAAATTCAATATGTATACTTCCACTTTGATTTTTGGAGGAAGTTAATCAAATGATGTTCCTCAACTTCTAAAATACCATTGAAATTCCATTAAAATACCATTGAACAAGTGATGTTCCTCAACTTCTAAAATGCATAACTGCTTCATGCCAAATCCAAATAAGTTCAAATTTGTGACCAAATTGAAAACGTTTAAAAGAGCTACAACTTTGATGAAGGAACTTTTCTCATTTGAAATCCATAGAAAAAGTTATTCAAGGTGGAAGAAGTGAACACTTGACTTGGGACTTAGAATTTTTTTTAAATATGTTTGATTTCCCAAACTTGCACCTCAAAGTTCGTCATGATCCAACCTTCAAATGAAAAAGTGTCTAACATGAAAGTTGTTCCCCTTGATCTCACCTTTCCAAAAAGTCCAAGATCACCTCATTTGTCCAAACAATGAAGGACTTTCACATGGGTGCAATGTGAGATGCCATTTGGATGGTTTTCACTTCCACATTTCATACACGAATGCATGGCCATATGACATGATTTCAGCATGATTCTCACTCATTTTTGGACCTGAATACATCACTGAATTGGCCTATCACACGCCCATGAAAGCATGCAAAGAGAATTACTCAAATTTTTCCATTTTTGGAAGTGTGTGGAAATGAATATCTTTGGTTATAAATACAACCCCCATTACTCAGAATTAAGGACCTGATGCCCAAGCTTTGAACCTGCAATCGAAACCCTCTCCATTAAAGGATAATCTTGAAGGTTTCCTTTGAAAATCGAGTTTCAAATCTCCATCTGTTTTGAGATTGAAACTCCAAGAGTCCAAACCATTTCTTGATCCTAATCACTTCCAACAAGCTTCTAAAGCAAGGCCAAGCACAATTGGAATCAAGATCGAGCAAGTTTGAATCCCATTGGTCAGAGTTTTTTTAACTCTTAACTTTTAATTCTTTGCTTGTAATTTCAAACTTAGACTTTATTGCAAATTAGAAACTTTGGCCTTATACCATTGCATTTTAAAACTATTTTTTTAAATCAAACTTGTAAATAAATCTAATCATATTAACTTAAAATTTCAAAATAAAATAAAAAGAACTAACACTCATTCGAACTTTTGGGTCCTTTGTGCCTTTGTTAAACTTAATTTTGATTAAAAACAATCCACTCATTTTGAAATTGATACCACAAACTACGAGGTTTTGATCCGTCATTTTTATGTTAGTACGTAGGCACAAGCCCGAAGGTCTTGTCAAACACAAAAATATAATCAATGAATTCTTTTCTCATCCCCACACTCTATTTTGTTTCAAACATTTTTTATACCAAAACACATACACACATAAAAAAGGGCTCCCTAGGACACTTTGGATGCTAACACCTCTCTGTGTAACCAACCCCCTTACATGTAATCTCTGGCATTTTATTAGTTTTGATTTGAAAACTTCTTATCTCTGGGTTTTATTCGTACTTTTCCCTTTTCCTTTGGAAACAATAAAAGTGCGGTGGCGACTCTGGTTTTATTGACGTTAAGTTTATCCATAGCTTAATGGTCATGAATTTACCGCTACAAGGAGTTTGAAGAATGAATTGGAGGAAAAATTAGTAACTAACGCAGGTAGCTTAGGGAAAGCTTCAGTTAGTAGTTAAGGCAGTTGCTAGATGTTGGATGTTAGAGTTAGTTGGGATGGCCAATTCGGTTAGTGTGATAATTCTAATTTAACAGTGTTAGTGTGTGTAAGTTTGAGTTGAAAATAATGTTAGTTGTTAGCTTAACCAAATTAGTTGAATATTCGTTGACATTTAGTTTTGATTTAACAACAGTTAGTTGAATGGGTAATGGCTAGTGAACAATTTTGTGAACTGCTAAGACAGTTGGAAATTAAAGGCTAGTTGAATGATATTAGAAGTTAGTAGTTTAGTTTGTTATAAAAGATGGAAAAACAGTTAGGGTTATTTAACTTTTAGGATTGGTAATTAGGTTTAAACAAATTAAACAAATGAAAATTCTAGTTAACTTGGTAAAGAAGGAAGTGTTAAAGACAAATAGCAAATGGAAGTTTGTTGAATTTGGTAAAAATAGTTAGGGTTAGTTAATTGTTAGAGGGTTAATTGGTTGGTTAACTATTAGAGAAATGTTGAAAATCAGTTAGGGTTTCAATGGAAGTTAGTTTGAATTAATGATAGTTAGTTGTTAAAGTGAATGAGTAATTTGCCTAACTATTAGAACAACTTAACTAAAAACAAAATGTTAATTGCTAAAATTTAAAATAATTGTTAATTCAAAGTTGGATGTTGTAAATTGGTAATGGTGATATACTAAATTTGGCAATGATAAAATTGTTGGTGTAAGCCCTAGAGGCCAATACTTTTGGTACTTGTATCGAATTATTTATTAATAATAAAAGTCTTTTTCTTTATTATGTTTGTTTAATAAAGTCCCTAGAATAATTAGTCCGTTTAATGTATCAAGTGTGACTTAATCATGAGATCCCATTAAACATAAGGACATTATTCTTAAAGTATCTGTAGTCGACCTTTGTTGTAAAGTGGGATAACATTAAAGCATTAAGACTATTATGTATATAGACTGATGATCACATCTCATGGATCATGGATAAAGAGTTATCAAGTCTTAAACATAGGTATGAATATTAAGAGTAATATTTATACTGGATTGACCCGCTATGAGAATACTATATAGAATGTTATGCAAAGTGTCATAAGTTATTCTCATGGTGATAGTGGTGTATACCACCCTTCGACCTGAAACCACTATGGACCCTAGATGTAGAGTCGAGTGCCTTATTACTGATCAAACATTATCCGTAACTGGATGACCATAAAGACAATTGATGGGAACTCCACGAAGCATGTTGAGGGACATGAGTGACCTAGATGGAATTTACCCATCCCGCGTAACAGGATAAATGTCTATGGGCCCAATATTGAACTAGACAAGGATGACACGGTCTATGCCTTGTGTTCAATATAGACATAGGGGCAAAAGGGTAATTAGACACATAAGTATTATCACATAAGTATTTGTTAGATCACATGACATTTTCGTGTCTTGGATAGCAGTGATGTGTTGCTAGATACCGCTCACTGTTTATTATGTTAAATATGTGATTTAGTATAATTGCTAATGTCGCGAAAACCTACAGGGTCACACACAAAAGGACGGATTGATGAGAGATAGAGTAACTAAGGAACACCGTAAGGTACCGTGCACTTAAGTGAATTGTAGAACATCGTAAGGTACAATGTACTTAAGTAGAATACAAAATATGGTAAGGTACCATGCGCTTAAGTGATTTTCGCATATCATAAGATATAGGCCACATACACTTAAGTGGGCTTTTTAGCTTGCAGCCCACACAAGTGGTTCTATAAATAGAACCCTTGTGCAAAAGCATTTGTGTAGTTGAAATTTCATTTCTCTCTCTCTCTCTCTCTCTCTCTCTCTCTCACACACACACACACACACACACACACACACACGCACTCACTCAAAGCCTTCATTCATAGCAGCTAGCACTGAGATTGAAGGAATCTGTTTGTATGAACTAGGTAGAGGCGTTGTCACCATTCAACGTTCGTGATCGCTCCTTAGATCTGCATCAAAGGTCTCAATCGCCACAAGAGGTAACGATTCTATCAATGATCATGTCCATTCGTAAGGATCACTAAAGGAGTTTTTTTTTAATTCCGTTGCGTTTTTTATCGCTCTTCTCCTTCAAAAAAAAACCATGACAGTTGGGTAATTGTTGAGGAGTTGAAGGATGGCTTCAAGTTGAAGTAATGTTAGTCTTGACAGTTAGTTATTAGTTAACTGAATGAGAGTTGGTTAGTATTAGTGTTAGTTGGTTACAAGGTATTGGTTTGAATGGTTAGTTATGTTAGAATGGTATACATGTATGCATGGTTCTATTTGTATGCTAAAGGTTTTGTATTTGAAATCATGTGTTGTGTATGTGTAGGTTTTGGACATCTAGGTTCTGCTAACTAAATGACCATTGTGCATATGAACCATGGCATGCTTGTGTTGTTTTTATTATGATTGTATGGCCATGGATTGATAATGTATGTTGGATTGGTATGTTTGAAGTTAGCTTGAAGATTTGTGGCATTGTATGAGTTTATATTATTTATCCCGAGCATCATAGGTTTTGGATGAAAGCTTTATATAATGTGAATATTTGAATGACGTATGTGTATGGATTATCATGAGTTGATTTGTAAGTAGGCATGTATGCATCATATATTGGCTAGAATGTATATGGCGTAACATGTTTGAGTGTACACATGTATTGTTAATGTTGATAACAATTGTGTGATGTATGGTTGTGTGAGTAGGGATTTATGTGCATATGCATCGAACTGTTGATGTGTGCATGACAGTTGAGATTAAGTTGTATGTATGTGGTTCAATGATGTTGACTTGATTTGGGTTTTGCAGGACTACTACAAGTCTTGGCATGGCTTAACATGGTTTGGCATGGGACTTACATGGAATTGAACACCATGGCGGGATCTTGGAATGAACTTTAAGATGGTGAATACTTGGGGCCACAAAATAGAAGATCATGAGGATGAAAAGAAAATGTAGCATTAGGGTTCAGTTTAACTTTGGTCATCTATTTGACTAATAGTCAATAGTTGACCAAAAGTCAATCTTAGGTCAAAATTGGATTTTTGTGTAATTTGCACTTTTGCCTTCTTGTATTGTATTCTTGATATTTTGAATGTGAATTGGACCATGAATGTAACTTGTGACTTGTTTATTAAGAAATGAATTTCCCTCCATTTTCTCAAATTTGAATTTTTTAAACTTGAATTGTAATTCCTCAATCAAATGAACAAATGGACCATCCATACCTAACATATATAAAGTATCATAAGAAACTGATCAACAAAAAGTCAACCTGACGTGGTTGACTTTGTTGAACAAAAGTCAAACTTGTGCAAATGGCTTCCAATTTCATAATCAAAGTGTCTTGACCAAAATTAGGGATTCCAAAGACTTAGACCAAGAAAAGTGAACATCCCAAGGTTAGTTGTGTCCAAATGTCAAAATGTAGCACAATGAAATGACCCCACAAGCTTTCTTCACAAGTGCACACCATAGAAACCCTAGTCCATAAAGATTGACAACACCCTTGGCATAATTCAATTTCTTATATCATAAATAATAAGAACCCTTTGAATCAATGACGTTACTTGTAAAATGCAAGTGCGAATGAATGATCTTATAATGAATGATTAAGGCAATGGTATACAGATGAATCATGAGTGATAGACCAGATGAAATAAGAATAGGTATGGGAAATTTTGGGGTATGATAGTATGCAAATATACTCCACAACTGACTCATTATGCATGTGGTACCATTCATGAACACTCAGGTTCATCTCGCTCTCAATCCCCACCATAGGACCAGAGGACACCAAATCATTAGCATCACCATATGTAACGCTTCACCAGTTCCCATATAGAATCAACTACTTGCTCCCGATCCCCACCATAGGACCAAAGCACACCAAAAATGGACCAAAGCTCGTACAACATGATGCATGACTCTCAATCAACATGAAATATCAGAAAAAGGTTCACCAAAAGGATGTGTATACATATCTCACGATTTATGCATCACATCATTCATCATACGCAACAATCAATTTATGTCGTAACATGACTAAACCCCAACAAACAACAAAAACTCAAAAAATGTAAATTCATAAGCATTTATTCTTGTTACTTCACTAAAACAACATCACATCATCGTATAACCATAACGATTCGCTAACCATCACACAAGTTATAACAAACATTGCCAGAGTAGGTAGATAATCATATTTCAAATAATTCACAAAGCATCACTATTTGATAGGTATGCACATTTGTTTTCTAACGCTTCAAACTGCGCCTCAATTCGAGCCACGAAGCTCAAGTTACGATGAAAACAGTTGGAACAAAAAACCAGCATTTCAACATTGTCCCTCCTCACTTAATGAAGCCTTTGCTCACTAAGCAACATATCCCTCTCTAAGAGAAAGTCACAGAAAACCAAAATCGTCCCCTGTCACGTTCACTTTAGGGAACACAACATCTTGATGAACGAACTCTTGCTAAGCGAAGTCACCCTCGCTAATCGAACACGTCCAGACCTACAAAAATAAAGAATGTAATTTGCATCTGCGGCAACCCCAAAAATTCCCCAATTCAGTCCCAAACATCCCCAAACACCTAGTAAATTATATCACATGTTATAGCACCATTATTACATGTTAAATCACATAATTACATCATTGAACTCATTCGATCTCATCAATTCATGTTTACCCCAAAATCTTCAAAACCCTCAAACATGGCGGAGAACATAAACATCTCAAAACAGAAAGTAATACACATATAGGCACATGAAATTCATCATTAAAACAACCAACAACATCAAACTTCATAGAAAATTCAGAATCAATCACATCCCAATTTCCCTAAAGAGAGTAATGACCTCTCATCTCTACCCCCTTCATGCAATACACCTAGATTGGTAGCCATTTTCTCCCCTCTTACCTTAGGTTTCCAGTAAATGGTAATGAATCAAATAACTTCTATGATTTCCCTCTTCAAATTCCTAGCTTTTACTCTTTCTCTCCTTTTGCCTATTTTCTCAATTATACGTCCTAACAAAACTATGCTACTTTTATCCTATCTCAAATATATCCTTAGGGTTTTCTACACACTTCTTTCCAATTACCTCATTAACCCTCAATTTTATTAATTTACACTATTACCTCAACTCCCTAACTCCTTGCTCCCCTCTATTTATCCAAATCCCATAAATGACCCAATTTTATCATTTTACTATTTATTTAATTAATTCGAATAAAACATTATTTATTCCAATAGTTAATTAAAATTCTAATAACTTCTAAAAGACTGAATCAACCTTTTACTCTCTCTATACCTCTATTCCAAGGAGACTTACCCCCACAATCTCATAATAATAATTTAAAAACACAATATTACTCAAATAAAATTCTAAATAATTCAATTCAATTAATTAATCAAATTTGGGGTATTACATCCTTCCTCGAGAGTTCAATGAAGGCGACCGAGTGCTGAAAAAGATATTACTCATCCACAAGGATTCACACAAAAAATGGACTCCAAACTAAGAAAGGATATATGTTGTGAAAAAGACCTTCTCTGGCATAGCCTTGATAATTACAATAATGGATGGAGAGGAGTTTCCACTACCAGTGAAATCCGAGGCAGTCAAAAAATACTATGCCTAGAAAAAAAGGATTAAAAAGCTCGCTAAATCGAAAATCTAAAAGGTGACTTAGGAAAAAAATTAAGGAATCTCAGTGGACTGAGTCCAAGCAAAAATTAGGGATAAACATAAAATAAAGTCCGGTAAGTAAAAGACCCAAAAGAGCGACTTAGGCAAAAAAAGGTATATCATATCGGTGGACCGAAAATTCGAAAGAGTGGTCCAAGCAAAATTTAAGGATTTCTAAAAGGAAAATGATTGCAGCACTTGAGCCTATACCATAACAAAAACTCAGATGGAAAGGATCAGGCCATTCATCATCTCCAGAATCAAAGTATTGCGACTTTGTGGTCATATAGAAAGTAGCATGTGTTATAACTCAGTGGGAACCCAAAAAGAAAATCCCAGTGCCATTTTATCTTTTTTGTCTGAGTAATTTCCTCTTATAGAAATTGCATCTTCGTGTATTATTACCCATTTACTGGTCAAATCTTTCATCAAATAAAAATCTCTTTTTCGAGCCTTTTTCATTATTTTCTATTTGTTTGCAAAATGCTTATTCTTTCTAATAAATAATGCGTTAACTCTTTGGGAATAATAAAAAATCTTTCAAAATGTATTTTTCTTTGGTTTTGAAATGTCTAAAGGATACCGCCGACTTCCAGTATTGCTTCTGATGCATAAGGCATAAAACCATTTATTAGTCGCCACGACTCAATCAACGTTGAAGTTGTTGTTCTTCGATAAAAAACAAGTACTAATTCATTAGAAATGAAGCATATATAGGGCATTAAGAGCATACCTTTAGGTTACATAACCATGAAGTTGTCAAGATCCTGAATGTTAGGGATTCAAAAATTCTTCCAACAAACCATACCTGTCATTCTTTACGACCATAAAAGCTCGACCTCATTCAGAAATACTAAAAGAAAAGAACCAATCTTGATTGGAAAGACTTCATGCATTTTTACACATATCACATGAATCAACATACTTTTTGCATAAAAACAAATCTCAATCATCATGCTTAGTACGAGTCATGCTTGGCGCTCATCCTCAATTCCCAAAGACAGTCTGTCATCAGCACTATACTTTTTAAATCCAAAAATACCAACACCATTTGGCACCCGTAAATACCAGTACTTATATGGAGAAATTCAAAACTTTTTTCTTCTTCAAAATCCAATGCTAGCTCGGAACTCATTAAATTTCAAATCCAATTATCGTCTGGAAATTATTTTTAAATTCAATTCCTGTATGAAAGTTTGATTTGCAAATCCAATACCCGTCTAGAAATTGAATATTCTTCGCCCTAAAGACTAATACTCATCTAGAAATTAAATCACTTCCATTTCTAAGTCCAGTACTCTTCTGGAAATCTAATCATGTTTGTGTTTTAGTCTAATACTCGTCTAATCACCTTTCAAAGTCTAACTTCGCTTGGCGCACACATCTCAAAAGCTTAACCTCGATTGGCTCTTTTCATTAAAAGAAAACCAAGCCTTGCTTGCCATACTACTTTAAAGTCCAACTGAAGAACATCCCTTAACCGAATACATGCATTGATCAATCATTTCATTTTATGCATCATCTCATGCATATCACATGGCATGCATTAACAAATGCATCGTCCCAAAACATACCATGCATCATCAAATGCATCAGCACAAAGCATGCATACATAGCATAAGCCAAGATTATGTGACAACATGTGAAAGTCCATATTAATCCTCATCTAATTCAATTAGAATTTCCCAAGTGAGTTCTTATCTCATCAAGAATGCTTATTGGTTTCCACCAATAGGTAAGTCCCCCGCATAGTCTCTTTGAAAGTCTTCCCAACAAGCTTTTTCCCCAGTGAGTCCTTTCTATGAATCTTTCCTAGTGGATAATCGTCATAAACGATCCATACTAACCTGTTAGGGGGTTTTGAACTATCATATCCCTTGTGAGTCTCCTTATCTTGATCTAAGCATCGACCTTTGGGTTGACGACGATTTTTTTCACCTTGATCTAAGCATCGACCTCCAGGTTAATGAGAATTAGTTTTTTTTATCTAAGCATCAACCTTCGAGTTAGCAACAATGTTTTTTCCTTATCCTCGATCTAAACATTGACCATTGGGTCGACGACAATCTATTTCTCTTCATCTAAGCATCGACCTTCGGGTTGATGATGATATTTTTTCCTTATCCTTGATCTAAGCATTAACCTTCGGGTTGACGACGATCAGTTTGTTTAATATAAGTGTCGACCTTTGGTTGGCAAAAATCATCTTTTGTTCATCTAAGCATCAATATTGAAATTGACGGTGATCTATCTAAGCTCCGACCTTCATGTCGACGGCGATTAGTTTTGCCTTGATCTAAGCATCAACCTTTGGGTTGACGATAGTTTTTCTCTGTATCCTTATCTAGATGTCTTCTTATTTCATCCATATTTCTTTACATAACTTGGTGGATTAAATTTGGGTCCTTTCGTATTTAATTACCTTTCACCATGATAATATGAAGATCGTCGTCACTCATGCTCTCATGTTAAAGATAATTAAATAGGTGAAAAGAGTTAAAAATTAGGGGAAAAGAATAAGATCATATATACCCTTGCCCGCACATGCTCCTGATATACTTATAATAAAATTGTCGAGCATGGCCTAAGAGCAACTTTAAAAGTCCAAGGAAGCCTACCATTGGAGCCACAATGGTAATCCTCGAAGGTACATACCACAGTAAGCAAGTAGGTAAATAAATAGTGTGAGTACGAGAAACTTTTTCGGCTGACCATAAAGGTTTGCGGCCGGCCATTCAGAAAGAGGTGCAACTTGTGTATAAGTTTCCAAGCATATAAAAGATGTCTTGCATACGCATGTAGGTGATCCAAATCCTAGATATATCCAACGGTTCTGCGTGTTACATCCCTACCAAATAGCAAGTTGTTAGAACCTTTCCATTATAAATGGAAAGTGTTTAGGTACACAATTTCAAATTAAATTTCAATTCAATCATCTCCTTAACATACTGACTTTAGTATTGGAGTGCTAACCTTGTAGTCAGTCCCCTCACCATTGTATCAGAAGCTCATATCTATTGTAATCCTCAATAATCACCACTTCTCACTCCATTTCTGGTTATGCAATGGAATAATGGTGTTGTCTGTGGGAAATGACTTCTAATTTGTGTGTTTTCCAATTGCATGTTAACTCCTCGATTTATCGATGTGAAACCTTTTTAGATTAACAAATCGATAATTCTCAAAATCAAACACGAAGATTCATCGTGTTTGATATGATCTTGTATCGTATCCACTTTGATTCCATGAACTTGTAGATTCCTAACTTCCACACTTATCAACAATGGTTGGATCTTGAGTTACTTGTTTTATCACAATATATGAAGTTGATAATGCCGCTAAATCAATGATCAATCAACCTCCTTTACCTCCTTCTCAATGCGTTAAAGTAAAGTAACAAATACTCTACTTCATCCAGATCTGCTCCAAACTCCTCAGATCGCTGGATCTACCCTAACACCTCCAAACATACCTCTGATACCACCTCAACCTTCACAACTAGAAGCCTTTCCTAGTTTTCAACAGTTGTGACCCAACCTCGGGATACAAGGCGCCAACAAATTGCTAAGTAATATGTGCAACATCGTGTGGCAGTAGAATTCATATGAAAATAAGGATATATTACTTTTTCTCGAAGAAAGCCTACACAACGCGCCTCCACGAGGAAATTGTGTGTAATAGGCTATGTCAAAGAGAAACCAAGTTATCGTCTTTGAGCCAACTGCTTAGAGAAGAGACGAAGCTTAGAAGTCGCAAAATCATTAGAAGATAAAAAGACGCAATAGTCTTCCTCTGATCCCCGAGGGAGATCGAAGCAACCATATTCCTCCATAAGACCAGGTAGAAAAGCAACCGCCAAAGAATCCATAGAAGTACCCTTTGTGTGCTTGTATTTTGGATAGCAGAATACCTAAATCGATGGAGAAGCCTCCAAAGCTAAGTGAATACAATGGAAAAGGAGATCCAAATAAACATGTGCAACTTGTCAATGAACGGTTGAATTACTTCAATGTCGACAATGCTTCTAAGTGGAAAATTGGTGTGCTAAATTTATTTGAATCGTACAAGTTATGGTCTAATGCTTTTCCGAACTTTAGTATCAAGTCGTGGGTGAATTTGTCCGAGAGATTGAGCGCCCACTTCACTGCCCAAAAAAGGAAGCCAATGATAGTAGCTTCTTTGAGCTAGATAATCTAATGGAAGAAGGAAATCATATTGTCTTACATTGACTGATTCACACAAGTAGCCGTGGAAGTATAGGTAGCCGAAGAAGGCCTTAAGTGTTAGATATTCAAGAACGACCTTCTGCGGCATCACCTCTTCAAACTAAAGTTGGGAAGAAACAGAGGGAAAACCAAGTAGGAAATGTTGAGCATGGCTCAATCTTACTTCAATCTTTAGAAAAAGTTGAATATCCCATTCGACAACCTGGTCTTCATCGATGAGAATTTTAGCCGACCAGTAGGGAAGTAGTTCCATCAATGGAAGGATGAATCTCACTATGGAATACATGGCCGATACAATAAATATATGCCACTGAATGGGTAACAAAGGAGGATCTACCAAGAGTGTGCCAACATAGAGTTCTGAAAAGGAGGGCTTAATCCCCCTTTTCCCATTAGAGAATCATCCCCGACAGATAAGACAAAGTATTGTTGTTTCCATAAGGGTCACGACCACAACATGAATGATTTCATATAGATGAATGATGTTACTAAGGGGATAATAAAGAGAGTATGAATTTTAGAGTATGCAAAGGGAGGAAAAAGAGAAAGAGAAGAATCTCCAAAGAACAAGCCCCCCTCCAAAGTTGCGGAAGTTGAGAGCAGCGACGAAGACAAAGAGGTTAGAAAGAGAAAATGCAAGTACATCGTTGTTATCACTAGAGGATAACCCCAAGCTAACCTA
This sequence comes from Lathyrus oleraceus, assembly GCF_024323335.1. Taxonomy (NCBI): domain Eukaryota; kingdom Viridiplantae; phylum Streptophyta; class Magnoliopsida; order Fabales; family Fabaceae; genus Lathyrus; species Lathyrus oleraceus. The sequence continues at coordinate 412,091,789 of NC_066580.1, read as the reverse complement.
CCATCCAAGGGAATGATGACAAAGACTTTCGAGATGATTGTCATTTACAAAAAGGATTGAGGTGTGTCGATAAAAACCCCTAACTGGTCAATGTTAGGGTTCCTAGATTATGAGAAAGTTGGAGAAACCCCAAATAAAAATTTCCCCTTGGTGATAAAAACTACAATTAGACATTTTTTATGTCTCTCAAGAGACATAATCAGACATAATACACTTTAAGAACTATGAAATACAACCACAATATTGAGCAACAACCCTTGTATGGAAACTATTTCTTACAACAATGATAGTGAAAAATATTTGGAATATGAGAATGTTGTTGTATGAAAGTTGTATCGTTGTAATTTTTTTATTTCAGCAAGTTGTAAGGAGGCCTTTATGTAAAACTTGAAATGATACCGTTGGGGGGAAATCAATGGAGATTTCGTGCCAGCTGTGGGAGTTAAAAGTAGTAAATTTCTTGTCCTTTCCATAGCAGTCTTGGAGAGTGATCCATTATTTCCTTAAAAGGAATGTACTACACTTTGAATACTTCCAGGGTAAGTTTCTGATCAGGTGACATCTGAAGGAATTTTGAGCATGTATCAGAGTGAGCATGATCAGAGTCTTCAAAGTTAGATTCAGATATCTTTTGCAATCTTCAGATTTCTCTTGCAGAGTCTTCAAATATCTCTTGCAGTGTTCAGAACTCTCTTGCAGTGTCTTCAGATATCTCTTGCAGTCTTCAGATATCTCTTGTAGAATCTTCAGATATCACAACTTGAGCTTCAATGTAATATTATTTAGGTGATTGATCCTCAGATGTGTTCTTATTTAGAGTTAGATCTGATTTTTCTTTGTGCTACGTCAGCGATTCTTGGACTGAATCAGTTGCTAGATATTCGTCTCATCAGAGTCATTTTAACTTAAAATCCTGCACACTTAAGAAAAATATTAGGGTAACAAATTATTTCATTCTTTGTTATCATCAAAACTTAGAGATAAATTGCATAATCAAAATATTGTTCTAATAATCTCCCCATTTTTTATGATGGCGAAACTAAGTAGTTTGATGAAACAATAAGTACTTTTAGAGATACTAAATTAAACAAATTAGAGTCAGATAGAGAGTGACTCCCCCTGAGATTAGTAATCTCCCCCTAAGTCTGATACTTAAAGAAATTTTTAAAGATATTTAGTATCAAATAAGGGGTTCTGGGGTAGATAATTTCTTACAGATCTTCTAAGGTTGCTTACCTTGATTTATTAGTTTCTCAGATAAAGATTCATTTTCCCTTTGTTCATATAGATCCTGTAAAATGACTTAGGCTATGCAATGATTTTCTGTCAGAATGTAAGCAGTGTATTTCTGAGAGTTAGATAAATTATTTCATCAAAAAGACAATTTTATTTCTCCCCCTTTTTGTCAGACTCAAAAAGTAGGTAACTCAAAAATTGTCATTGATAAGGAAAAACTTTACATAATCAGAAGGAAACAGAAGATAAGGCCTCAGAGGAAAAAACACTTAAATAAAATTATATAAAAATCCTAGAGTGTCTAAGGGTTTGGAGGAAGAGGCATACTCTAAAGAAGCTCAGCTAGCAGATTCTGTATACTGGAGTTGACTTGGTCCTGTTTGTCGAGTATGGCTCTGACTAGTTGTTGTTCTTTCTGCAACTCTTCCAGAGTCCTGATGACTAGGGGAGCAAGGTCAGTTGTTGATGATTCTCCTTGACATCCAAAGACATGAATATGTGAAACATTAGGTTTCCTTCCCTTTAACATTATTTACCATTATTTACCAAGATTTTATTTACCATTATTTAACACAAAGCATTTACATCCAAATATATGAAGATGTGAAACATTAGGTTTCCTTCCCTTTAATAATTCATAAGGATTTTTTTTTAGAATAATATGAATTAGTATCCTATTCAAGACATAACAATTTGTATTTATGACATCGGCCCAAAAATATTTAGGAACGTCATTTTCATTAATCATAGTCCTTCCAAGCTCTTCTAAAACTCGATTTTTACGCTCCACTACTCCATTTTGTTGTGGAGTTCTTGGAGCATAAAAAATATGATTAATTCCATTTGTTTCATAAAATTCCTTAAAGAGGTGGTTTTCAAATTCACCTCCATGATCACTTTGGATAGTAACTATGCTAGTGTTCAATTTGTTTTGATAAATCTTGTCAAACTTTTCAAAAGCGGAAAAAGTGTCACTTTTACCTGCTAAGAAAATGGTCCAACAAAATCTAGAGTAGTCATCTACAATAACAAAATCATAGTATTTTCCACCTATACTTTTAATTCTAGATGGCCCCAAAAGATCCATATGGATAAGTTCAAGGGGTCTCGTTGTAGAAACAATGTTTTTAGATTTAAAAGAGATCCTTGTTTGCTTTCCCATTTGGCATGCATCACATAAGTGATCTTTTGAAATTTTGATTTTGGGTAGACCAACTACTAAATCTTTTGCAACTACTTTATTTAGCAAGTCAAAGTTGACATGTGCTAATCCCCTATGCCAAAGCCAAGAGTCTTCACTCATGGAGACAAGACATTTAGCGCTAGTCAAAGATACTTCATTCAATTCAAGCATGTATACATTATTTACCATCCAGCCGTTAAACACGTCATTCTTTTTATCATTATGTTCAATCATGCAACAATTTTTTGAAAATGATACTTTAGATCCTTTGTCGCACAATTGGATAATGCTAATAAGATTGTGCTTAAGGCCTTCAACTAAAAGGACGTCTGAGATAATAGTAGAAGAGGGATTACCTACATTACCTTTTTCGAGTATAGCTCCCTTGTTATTATCACCGTGGGTTACAAATCCTTTCTTCTTAGCCACAAAGTCAAAGAATAAGGAAATGTCACCCGTCATATGTCTTGAGCATCCACTATCGAGAAATCATCTTCTCTCCGTAGCCTCAAGACATTCCACCTGCAAATCAAACAAGGGAAGGAGGTACCCAATTTTCATTGGGTCCTTGTGTGTGACTGAAACTTTGGTTGCATTTGGGCAACCATTGGAAAATGCCTTTAGGAACCAAAAATCTCCTAAATCGGCATTTAGCAATAGTGTGCCCCTCTTGTAACAAATATAGACAATTTAAGTTTGGATGAGAGTTGCTTTTGCTAACTTGATTTTTTACCACATAAGTGTGTTTTTAATAACGATTATGCATGGTACTTCTAAAATGTGATTGATCAATAGCAAAGGTAACTTTAGGTTGTAAAACCTTGTCTAATTTAGCTTGAAGAGTTCTAACCTCTCTTTGCCAAATGGGACAAGTTTTACATCCAGACCATCTAAACCAAAATCCCATATCATCTTCAGTTTTGCATTTAGTAGCCTCTATCATAGATTTATTAAGAGCTTGTAATTCCTTTTCGGAATCAGAAACCTTCTTTTCTAAATACCAGAAAATCTTCTTATTTGAGGCTAAGAAATTAAAAGCTTCTTTGGCCTTATTATGTAGAGTACTAAAGGCTTTTTGCAAATCAAAATAAGACATTTTATCAACATGATCATATTTAGAATGACTTACATTCTTTTCTTCTTTTGATGAGTCATAAGACAAATATTGACCTTTTCTTCTTCATCACTTGAGTTACCATTGCTTGAGGGCTCACTATCGCTTTCCCATGCAATGTATGCTCTTCTAGTTTTTCTAGATTTCTTGTGACGTTTGTCTTTTACTTTGTCTTTCTTCAATAATGGACAATCCGGCTTATAGTGACCATTCTTTCCCCAATTGTAACATGAGCCTCTTAACTTAGTTCTCTTACTTTCTTCTTGATTTGAGAATTTTGATTTTCTTCTATAGTTGACTAGATTTTTATCTAAATATTAAACTTCATTCTTTCTAAGGTATCGGTTATACCTCCTTAAAAACAATCTCGTGTCTTCATTCGAATCTTTATCATCATCACTTGATTCACTCTCACACGTATCATTGGTGGAAGACTTAGAACTTAAATCCTTTAAAGCGATAGACTTATTTTCGATGTCCTTTGCTTTCTCCTTCTTTTGACTCTTTTCATGTTTCTCAAGGTTCATGAGCTCTTGCTCATGCTCTTGAAGCTTACCAAACAATGTTGTCATGTGCAAGGTTCTTAGATCATTATCTTCCTTAATCGCGGTGACCTTTGGTTGTCATTCCCTATTAAGACATCTTAATATTTTATTAGTAGCAACACCATTAGGGGTAGTTTTATCAAGAGCATTTAACCGATTGATTAGATGAGAAAATCGCTTTTGCATATCAGCACTGGTTTCACCATCCTTCATATGAAAAATGTCAAATTCTTGAGTCAAAGTGTTAATTCTAGCTAGTTTGACATTATTGGTTCCTTCATGGGCAATTTGTAATGAGTCCCACATAGCTTTAGCACTAGTACAATGGGAAACCCTATAATACTCATCAACACCTAAGGCGACGATAATCATATTCCTGGGTTTCCAATCATAGATGTACTTTTTCTCATCCTCTTCATTCCACTATGCTCCAGGTTTAGGTATAACAATGTCATCCACATTTGTCACAGTTATTTCCATATGACCATCTTGGATGACTTTCCGTACCTTCCTATCAACAGACAATGAATATGCATACAATCTTTCCAATAACTGTAGTTTTCACCAGTGAAAATAGGCGCTCTATTGTACTCCCTTTAGGATCATTATCCATTTTCTAAAAAGTTATATGTGAAGCACTAGATGAACAGGTGCTCGTGATACCACTTGTTAGACGATAGTACCGATCTAGAAGGGGGGGAGATTGAATAGATCAAGTATTTAAAAAATTTGGCGCTTTTTAAAATTGTTTTTAAAGGTTGTGAAATCTCCCTAGACCACGATCGTCTAAACAATCTGTTACTTGAAAGATTGAATATCTGTGAAACCTAATGGAATGACTAAGATAAAGCTAATCAACAACCATCTTAATCAATCGATAAAATACACAAATCCTTGATATAGCTACCACCAATTATGAATTAAAACAATAAGAAAATAAGAAAAATATTGATAAACTTGTGTGAAGTTAATTTTAGAAAACACTTGGTGTGCACACTACACTAAGTCTTAATTTCACTAGAATTGATTGTGCAGAATTTTCCTTAGTTACAACCAAAGTGATTGCAATGATTTATCAAATATCTTTAATGCACAACAATTAAGCAAGATGAAGTTACCAATTAGTTTCATACAAGATTCAGTTTATGCAGAAACTAAAGAGTTATAGAAAGAGAGAACAACACTAAATTTGTTTAGGCAGTTCCTCTTTCGTCCTCGCTTCGGGTACGTTTGCCCCCAATTCTAAAACTAGAATTGAGATATTTATTATCAATTGCAAAGTTTATACTAGAGAAGAAATAATCACTACCAAGCAAACCTAAGTATTGTTGTAGATCTTATTCACTTTTATCCCCTTGGTTCAAGTTGAACCAAGTGCTTCAAACGTTCTGAACAAACCTCTGAATGTAGCTACCTTATTATAAGAACTCCAACTTCTCCAAAACTATAGCTCGGCTGATTTCGATCACGACATGCTTGAACCCAAACCTTTCTTCATAATCCCCCGGTTACCGTTACTCGTTCGAATGAACTCACCGTTCTTCAAACCTTTCACTCGGATGAATCTATGAAGCAGAGATTTGTGCAAAAAAACCCAAATCTTGGAGGAAAAAACCCTAAGATTTTATTCAAGAAAAACCCACTAAAAACCTCTACCCAAACCAAGATACACAATCCTATTTGGACGTTATCACCATAATAATGCACTATGATAAACAAAAATTGTTATGTGTAATTATTGAAACATGCATTGAAGAATGAAGATCAAGAGGAACTTTAGTGTATATCTTTCAATTTTCTTATTCAAAAATTAAAATGAGGCTCAATAATATATATATGATGTATGGACCAAGTGAAAAACACAGCAGGACTTTTAGCAAAAATACACAGTAGAAAAATGAGTGAAATCAGCGACCACTCGACATGTTCACACTAGGGACTTGACCTGTTCAGACCCGCAACAACACAATTCAAATAAAACAGGTTATGAGTCGACCGCAACAGGGTGATGATTCGACTCATCTTGTTTTTCCATAAATTAGTCGACTTATGACTCGACCTGATCAGACCCGCAACAACACAATTCAAATAAAACAGGTTATGAGTCGACCACAACAGGGTGATGAGTCGACTCATCTTGTTTTTCCAGAAATGAGTCGACCTATGACTCGACCTGATCAGACCCGTGAGTAACAAAGAAAATGATATGCATGAATGAGTCGACCGCTCCAAAGCATGAGTCGACTCAAAGATTTTAAATGGTCAAATATGAGTTTTTAAGATGTATTTTGGTCAATCCAAACCATTCTCTTATGGACCTAAGGTTCCAACAATGATCAAGTGCAATATTTACATATATGAGATTCTCATATATGCATAGACACATTGAATTGATACTTTGAGTATGTTAAAGAATGAATGCACTCTACAATATGATGACACCGTCCAAAGCAAATAGTATGACCTACTAAAAGGTTTGACATCATTAAAACAAGGACTAAGAACCTTTGCCCTCACAACAAGTTCTACGGGTTTGATAGTGAGTTTTCCTCATGACTTGGCCTCCCTAAACTTGACTCCCAACTACAAGTCCTTTTAAAACCAATCCCATCGGTCGAAGGAACTCCATCGACACATATGATTTGTGAACCTTCACCAATTACTCTTAGGGATGTCCCTAGAACATCCTTGACCGGAGGTTGGCTGTAAGGACCTCTCATATTTGACCGTTGTAGATAAGGAAAGAATGGATAAGTTGAAGCATAAATAACTCTTAAGGCGGACCTCCCTTTGATTCGACACAATTACAACCACAAAAGGAAAAGGAGCATTATGGACACCTTCATCATCTTGAGCATCTTTTTATAGCAACACATCTTGTCTACAAGAAGAAATGAAAATCAATATACTGAGAAAACCTAAATTGGAAAAATAAAGGTGAAATTGGGGAAAACCAACCACTCCCTTACCAAGTATATTGTGATTTTCCTCTATGGTGGCATTCTCCACTAGTAGAAAAGTTTCTATGTACCATCACTTATGCTTCCCTGATGCACCATTTTAACACATACCACCATCAACAAAATCCAGACCTTACCAAAAGGCCATCGACTTATTCATCAATTAGGACTCTTCTATAGACAAGTCATCAGAATGGTAAACATAAGCCCTCGGGCCGACTGAGAAATGTATTTGGAGCCAACATGTAGGGAACCTATCAAATCACCTTGGAGGATCGTTGGGTTGGTTATAACAAATGCCCGTTTGTGCAACCTCTGTGAGGAGTGTAACCAAGTAACAATGATCCTTGAAATTTTTCATATTATCGACATACACCTTGAACATCTTTGAGCCCTTCCAAAGGGAGAGGAAACCCTAACCACACTCTGATTCAGTCGAGGTGCGTTGAATGTTGAAAATATGGAAGAATGGTGTCAGGCTGGTCACACTCTTTTTATATTTACAACTATTTTGAAAGACTTTGACATATATATGATTTAGAACCCCCACCTCGAAGTCGTTAAAAGGAATCTAGAATCATATGTGCAAGAATAAACCTTCAAGAATAGGAAGGATACATTCCTCATAAGAACTTTATAATATGTTGTCCTCTTCTAAGGAGATCACTCATAGTCAGAAGAAGAGCCCACCTCTATGAACGCATTGTCCAAACCTCCTTTACCGGGAAAAATGGAAAAAATGTTCAATATCTCTTGGTCCATCCACATTGATGGTCTTCATTTCTGGACTCTAAGTCGACCAAGTGAGTATCTCGATCCACCCAAGCTTAAATGCCAAAAAATAAAAAATAATCATTGTAAGTATAAGCATGTGACTAAGACTCTAGCAATCATTTACTTCTTGGTGAGTTAGGTTCCATCCTAAAACACACAAGTCAACCTTAATATAAGTTTGGGCTTTTCATTCATGTTTGGAGTCACCTATGTCAACTATATTCGTCAAAGGAAAAACTTGAAAAGAGAAACCCCTAGTGATCTCCCTAAGTTCAAAATCGATAGAAACACCCTCATCTTTGGCAGTTATGTTTTCTCTCGAGTTGGTCATCAAAGTTCCCCCAAAAGTCTTAAATAACAATAAGTAAACATAATGAAAATAAGGCTAGGGATTGACCTTGGAAAGTCACAACTTTTGGAACACGTCAAGGTAAAAGTCACCTAAAGACTATGAATGTTGTAAGAACTGAGGAGTGAGAATGAGGAGAAGAGGAGAGATAATACATGAATATTTGAAGCCTCGTAGATCGGGATGGGTAAAAAAAAAATCATATTTACATTATAGCCTTCCTATATCAGCTATAGACATCCACATAATGAATAATTCGAGATTTGGGAAAGAACACCCTCACCATTAATGTTCCCAACTACACATTGATTCCCTACGACACTCGGGTATCTTAAAAATGTCGCCTCTAGATCTAAGGTCACCTTTATTTTTTATGTTACGGAATGCTTCAGTTACACGACAAGTATTTAATGCGTATGTTCCCAAGACCACCTACTTCCACTCAAGGAACTTCCTCGATCATCTTCTCCAGAGTATGGATTATCCCAAGTAACTATGATAGTAAAGAAGGACAATCTTAAGGCTAGTCTCGAAGCTCCAACTCAATCCTAGATGCACAGAAACAACAAGGACTTATGGCCCAACTGTTATGGACTGGCCAAAGACCCACAAGATCGTCCCAACTCTGGATGCCCAACTCAAAGCATCCTCGCTAAAGGGCAGAGAATAGGTGGAGTCTCACTAGAAGGCCCCACACTCGATCCGAGTTACTGGTCCATCAGAAGCCGCCAGATCTGATCACACGGTCTTCCACAAGCCATGCCATATCGAGAGAGAGAGAGAGAGAGAGAGAGAGAGAGAGAGAGAGAGAGGGGGAGAGGTTTAACTACACACCATATATAAACCTATTAAGTGCCTTAACATGAATTCATTCACTATCACTCTTGTAAGTTACACATCTCTGACCTCACCAACTTAGGCGTTTGACTGCTAACATTACATGACAGTCTCGCTCCATCGTACTAAAGGCTTATATCGTCGCATCAAAGAAACGTTTCTCTACGATATCACCAATCTCTTGTTCCTCTATGAAGAGTATATATTATTTATCATATAAAGTAATTGTAGAAAATATTATAACCATTATAATGTTTTCAACATCGATTTAATGTTTATATTCACAAAAAATTAAAGAAAGATTAAAGGAAATGATATAATATTTTTTTAACTGCAATTGTAAAACTATATAACTTTTTTATTTTAAAAATGTTGTTATGCTACATTAAGAATCAAACTCTGAACCAAGGGTTTACACTCTTTTAACTCAATAAACATTTATCAGTTGAACTACCCTACTCATTCTAATTTTTATTTATTTTTTAATAAAAGATGAACTAACAGCTCAAAGAAGAAAATAATCCATTAATCAAAATGTGATTTACATTTCAATACTCATAATTCACATTAGTTAGTGAAAATTTTATACCGCATTATCCTTTTATTTCTAAAAATTTCCAAAATAATTTATTTTTCAAACTGTCTTAATATTCATTTCTTTTATATAATTAAAATGGAGACTTTAAATGAACTGTTGTCCCCTTTATTACTATAAAATTGTTTTTATTTTTATTTGGTTTTTGTGATAGACATAACCTCTCGTAACAATTTTTTTTAACGAAGATAAAGGTCAATCGCACCTTGAATAACATTATTTAAATTTTCCTATTATAGTGACAATGTTTGTAGGTAGAACTGGAAAATTATTTATTCTTTTTTTATGGGTAACAATATATTAATGTGAGTACAATGGATACTTTATCGTAATACAAAAGATTAAAAAATAGAAAAGCCCCGTAAAAAACACTGAGTTACACCATACAATTCAACCGATTCACAAACCATTCAAAGAATTCAAAATCAATCGCAACTCCTTTTAAAGCCCTAAACTACTCCCACAAAAGACACTTAGCTAATGAGACAATCTCCAAAACTCATTTACATGCCCCTTTAAAAAGAGTTTCATTCCTAACTAACCAGATAGACCACAAGACGAAAAAGAAGAACAATAGTATCCACTTTGTAGGAATTTTATCCTTCTAGACCATATCACATTTTTACAAATGGAATAAAATTGAAGACAGATTGAGTGGCAAACTAACACCAATCCAAATACCTCAAGAGATCAAACAAAAGTTGCAACCGAACAAAAGAGAAAGAGATGAGAATGAGTTTATGCAGAACCAAAACAAAGCGAACATACTAAGTCATGCACGCCTCTGATGACCCCTCTTTTAGCTAATTCATCTCGAGTTTACAGTATGTTCAATAAAAAACTCCAAGCAAAAACGTATATGTTTCTAGGCACAAGATTTTTGCACCAACTTGAAAGTCCAAGACAAGTCTTCATTAATACTAGAACCTGATCCAGCAATAAGAGTTAGCCTCCTACCAACAGCCTTGACAGAAAATCCATCTCATGGCGCCAAAAAAAAATATATCCAACGATTCGTATGTTAGCGCAATGTTGTGAAGAATAACAAGTAATTCCATCTTCCCAGGTGAAACCGAACCATCTATATCGAATTCAGCAACATAATTAAGCAGAGTCACCCTACCTTCAATCTAGATTTTCTTCCCTTTCCACAAAGCAAGTCTATTTTAAAGTTTGTTCAGCATAATTGTTTTACCTACAGTCAGTGGTGATAGGCAAAAATTGAAAATGTAGGTTGTTGTTAAATTATAAACATCGGCTTTGCAACAAAGTGATGTTTATCTTTATTTAGTCTATAGTGATTGATTTTATCCGTCAATAAATGTTAATTAAAATAAAAATTAATTTATTATAAAAAAAACTCAAAAGTATGGTCGTTTAAAATTTTATTTCAAAAGTAGAGTATTTGAGAGGAAATTTGGAAAAAAGGGATACTATGACAAAATTCAGTTAGTGATAATATGGTGAACTTGTTTTTTATTTTTAAAACTAAACACTTTTTAATGGCTTAGTAGGTATATTTGCAGCTTATTCCTCTAATATATCGATAAGTAACTTCAATGACTTTCCTTTCCTCAAGTTCACTTTTCCATAAATGTTGCTACATACTTAGTTTCTCGTGCATAACCACATTACCAAATACTCTCCCCGTTTTATAATGAGTTACTTTTTTGGAGTAAAAAAATATTCTAAAATGAATGATTTATTTCAATTTTAAATGTATATTTTCTAATTTTATCCTCTAATTAATATTATTTTCATCATTCCTAATATATAATAAGGGTACTTTAGTAAAAATATCATTCTCTCTTTCATTTATTCATTTTTTTAATCTGTATGAAATAATCAACTAAATTGTTTATTGTGAAACAGAGAAGATAATAAGTTATGTGTTTTCTATCATCAATGTCTCTGCACCAACTATCATAGGTGTATCACACTTTCATATTGTGTATTAGTGGAACGAGCTATTACACCAAGTCAGTATAACGACTTGTCACATATGTGTGGTGTCTCTAAATCTTCTTGTTGTTTTTTTGCATGCATCATATCATTAAGAATTTTTGGATTTCCAAGAATAATATGGAGGTTACTATAAGTAAATTTCTTTGCTTTCACATATCCTGTGATTACCTACTTCTTTTACTTGTACTATATTCAAGCAAAAAAAATATTCATAAAACTGTTATATCGACTATGACACACAACTTCGTGACTTTTTTACTGTTTTACCCTATTTTTGAAATTATATTCTCAATATACTCCATTTTAAAAAAATCTCAGAGTGCCCTATTTTTCAGTATCCACTCGCCCAATGGATGGACGAGTTCGTGAAGGATGTATCTGAGTAGTAGGGACTCGACCAATGGTTGGACGAGTCTTGTAGAGTTTGTTTTTTCGTGTGTGGACTCAGCCAATGGATGGCCGAGTTGATGAAGCCATTTTTTTTTTAAATTATTTTAATAGATTTAATTAATTAATATTACTTTTAAATAATATTATTATCACTCATGACATTCATTGACTGAGGAATTGATCTGTGTTTGTGGAGTCTCGGCCAATGAATGGCCGAGTATTCACGTCTTAATTTTCTATAAATAGCTTGAATTGCATAAATGTAATTCATATCACATAGAAAATTGTTTTGGTAAGAATTTTTATTTGGGGTCTTGTGTTTTATGGGCAAAACAAAAAAATCAATGTTTGCCTAGATCCGCAATGGAATTTCAGAACACTGATTGCAGCCATCCGTACTGGTTTTCGACAATTGTGTGGGCGTCGTATGAAGGTGAGAAAAGTAGAGTATCGTTGTCCATACATAATATTGGCTGATGCAAGCCCCGAAGGTACGTACATGTATTACCTGGGTCGTATAGAAAATGATGTAGATGTTCAGTGCATGTTTTCAACACATAATAGTGAAGTTAACAGAGGAGTTGAAGTTCCACTTGTGTTGGTTGTTGTTGTTGATTAGTTAGTTAATAAGCTCTATGAATTTAATTTGTTGTGATTGTACTTTGTAACCAGAAGCCTTTTATTATCAAATGTATTCCATAATGTTTGTTTCCAAAAGACATTATAAATACACAAAGGTTGATAACATAGTACGTGCATAATAGTTGATAATAAAAAAAACAGCACAATTATCTAGAGGGTCCTGCAACATTTGGACATTTCCTACGCATGTGTCCTATTTCGCGGTAAATTCCACACCTTCTCTTTTCCTTTTCAATATTATCCATTTCGGTTCTAATCCAGGTGTTGGTTGGGCGACCTTTCTTCCTCCTTCTCATAGAGTCGTCGTGGCAAAGAGTAAATCCTTCATATCATGGATAATTCTCCTCATGGAGAAGTCCTATGAAACTCTCCTTGTAGACCTTGAAGACGTTAAGAATTTTGAACACGTTTGGTATGTGAATGGAGTAGTCATGGCGTATACTCAAACATGTTGCGATTACATGGGAGCAAGGTAAGTGAAATGCCTGAAATTACCCACAATCGTAGTGTTGTTTCCTAAGGTCAACGCTGAAAGTACCGATTGGTCGACCATCATTTAGATTAATCTTTTCATGGACCACGAAATAGAATCTCTCGCGATCAAATTGCATGATGTTATGTGTGTTAGCTTTATTGACTTCTTTAGCCATCCCCTTGGACGAGGCATAAAACATGCAGGCCTAACTCGGAACAAAAATATTCATTATGATTTTTCTTACATTTCAGGAAGACACTAGGTTCCGAGTCCATTCCCATACTCATATTCAACCAAGTGCTGTTATAGTACCGTATTTAGAACAAGTCGGTTTTGCTAAAGTAGAAAAAATATGTTTAGAAATAGACTCCAAACTAGTTGTTGCGTTGTTAGAGAGATGGAGGCCCGAGACACATACTTTTCATTTACCAACAGGTGAATGTACTATTACACTGGAGGATGTGAGTATGTTACTCGGTCTCCGAATTAATGGTAAACCTGTTAATGGCCCAAGTAATGTAACTAAGGATGTTTACATGGAGAATTTAGGCGTAGAACCGACAGCTTTAGATAAAAATTGGGCTTCTGTGAAAATTATTTGGTTAGAAGCTCTATTAACACAGTTAAAAAACAATTCTTCCCCCACGGAAGCAGAAAATATTCTTCATGAAAAAATCTATATTTTACTACTAATTGCTACATTCTTAATGCCAGATAAGAGTCACAATTTATTGCATTCATCTTGATTACCTTTAGTAAGAGACCTGGAAAAATGTAACACATACGGTTGGGGTTCTGCTTGTCTGGCAACATTATATAGACATATATGCAAGGCAGCCCAGAAAGGAGTGAAGAGCATAGGAGGATGTGTTGTATTACTTAGTGTCTGGGAATTCACACGTATACCATTGTTTTCCCTTGTTAGTACCGAGGTTTCATCACATCCGTATGCATTAAGGTACTCAATTTCATTGAATGCACTTTATTGTTCTCATAGTAAATTATACATAACATTAATACCTTTTTTTTTGTAAATGCAAGATGGTGTAAATGAGGTATGCATTACGGAAATAATCCTCGTCATCATCTACGTGGGTGCCGAGTTGCAATTGAACACATGGAAGAAAATGATGTAAGTATCGTACATTATAATCTTCAACTTATCTAAACTTCTTATTTACATTATACAAATTATATTACTTATGACAGTTTATATGGAGGTTGTATATACAATAATCAGTTCTTGATTATAATGACAGTCGAGTCTGGAGTTTGATAACATATATAATATGTTTCTTTATCATTGAGATGCATCGGACAGATAAGGTCAAACTCCAATTTGGATTTGAACAACACATCTAGTCTCAGCCAAGATATCTAAGGGAACACCATGATATGACTATGGTTCAAGCTTGGGATACACATTGGTAAGATTTGAACAAAGAAGAGGTCAAAGAATGGAAAAAGAGAAGGCATTTGGTATTACAGAGGAACTCAGTACTTTGTGAGTCTAAGTTGGGTAGAGAATATATGAATTGGTTTTTGGCAATTCCTTTCATGCATGTTGCTCTGACACAATTTTTGAACGATCCCCGTCAACGTGTCTCTTCTTCAACCCAACAAACTACCTCTCACATACATCGTGACATTCCATCGACGTACACATCCCAATTAGGGGCCCAACCATCTTCATCCGTCCAGCAAACATACCATAACACCCAGACCACACAACAATACACCTTTTATGCCACCTCATCCCAACACCAAAATCCTCATACTCCATTCCCTCAAACAAACTACTTTTACAACTTACAATATCAACAACAAACCAACTTACGCCCACTCATACAATACACTCCAATTCCTCAACCAAACTTTGATAACTCAAACCCCCAATCTCAACCCCAAAAATTTAACACTACATTCGCATAACCCATTTCTACATTTAACTCTGATGATGGCTACTATCTTTCAATTCAACACATCCAACCCAACACCTTCACACAACCAACACATTCACTATCCGACTTTGATCTCACGGATGAGCAACTTCTGAATATGCCTACTTTTTCTATTCAAGACTTTGACGGTATGGAAATGCATCCCAATACATCACAGCAACATCAAGATCAACATCAAGATTTGTCTTCTGACTCATCTCCATCTCCCCCAAGACAAAGAGCTGAAGACTTAGGCAAGGGAAAATGCAAAAAAGTAGGCACAAGATATGGAACAGGTGGTCACCATAAAAAATAAAATGTATTTTTTCCATGTAGATCAATAAAATGTTTATTATTTCTTACAATTACTTATATGCTTAATTAATATAATTATATTTTATTATTAAAACAAAATTTAATTTATAAAAAATTATTACAAAAAAAACTATAATTTATATTATTTAAATAATAAAACTATTATAAAAGTATTTATTATTAATACTAAAAATGTATTTAAATTTAAAAAAAAAAAGTTCCTTCATTAACTCGACCAACCATTGGCCGAGTCCTTACTACCCTAAAACTTCCTTCAAGAACTCGTCCTTCCATTGGGCAAGTGGATACTAAAATAAGGGCACCCTGGGAATTTAATTTCAGAGTGGGGTATATTGGGAATATAATTTTAGAAATAGGACAAGGCAGTAAAAAAGTCCTACCTCGCAACTTTTTCTCACTTTAAATTTCCTGTCTTATCCATTTACTCATTCTCATTCCTAACCCCGACTCTTTGTGTAACCCCCCCCCCCCCCCCCCCCCCCTCAACTACAACTCCGACCTATTCTCAAATAGTTCCATCAAGATCAATAAGATGATTAAAATTATTTCCAATGGTGAAAACTCACTAGTTTTCAAAAGCATAGCCATCAATGGCTTTGATGTTTAACCTTGGTTTGAAATAGTTAAATGGATGAAAATCTTTTAATCTAAAAGGAAACTTGTTTATACTAAACTTTTTAAATATTAGTGAAGGCATCCTTCAATTTCTAAAAAAGTTTTAACTTTAAATATTCAAGGAATTGATTTTAAGATGAATCAGAAAGATATTGCTAAATTTATCGATATAGAATTCTCAAGAAGAAATTTTCAAGAAGGATATGAGTCAATTTTGGATTTTGTAAGAGTTATTCTAGCTCTTTTCACAACAAATTCTAAATTTCAAAAAGATGAAAGCTTGAAAAATATTTTTAAAGTTATTTATCAAATCTATCTCAAATGAACCATGTCAACTATGTTTGTTTTTTTTCTTCTGAATTCTAATAAAATATTTTTTTTTAAATGGTCAATTTTACTTGATAAATTTTAAGAAGGGGGATGAAGTAGAGATTTAAGTGTAGAATATAAAATAACAATAAATAAATAAAGAGATAATAATTAGAAAATTCACACCACTATTTATATTTATTCGACCTTAAACTATGCGACCTACTCCAGTTCCCAAAGATTTTCCCTTAAGAGTTTCATTATCAATTTGAGCTTTTATTTCATGATCAACCCAAAACCTTCTTACACCAATATTTTACCCAAGTTCATTTTAAAATCTTTATAATATTATTAATGTTATAAGAGAATGATACTCTTGATTTACAATTTCAGCTAAATCAAATTCAAACAACAGTTACACAAACACAACTCTTTCTTAAGTATTTTGCAATCTCAGTAGTAAAATAAAGCTAAAATTTATTGAAATGTTTCAAAGAAGAGGGTGAGTAAGATAGAATAATGATATACCATATTTATTTCGTTCTTCAAAACTGAACACAAATCTCTTTATATAGAAAATAAATTTATCAAAAAAGAAAATGATTTTAGTGCAGAGTCACTCTGTAATCAATTAGTATATGTCCTAATATCTATAAAATTAGGAAATAAATTTCTAGATCTGGAACTTAGTTGGCTAGAAGACTTCTTAATTGATAATCGAATAAATTTCACTCTATAATCGACTAGATATGATCCATGATCGATTGTTTAACCTAAATGCATACATAATTGATTATGACACATCCATAATTGATGGTAACACATTCATGATCAATTATGGACCATTCATAATTGATTATTTATCTTCAAAATTGATTATCTACATGTCCTAATCGATTGTGCTAGAGAAAAAAAAATCATTTTTCCATTTTCAAAAGAGTTTGCTAAAGAGTTTGAAATAGGTGATGTTTGAAAAAAGTTTTTTTTTTGTTGCGTGTAATAATTTTAGTATTAAGAGATCTACACATATTAAATATTACATTATGATCCTAAATAAATAGAAGCAACTAAAGCACAAGATCCCAAACGAGCTTGCATAAACATCAATTCCTTTGATGTATTTGATTCTCTTGCACTAGACATCAGAACTGTCTAACTTTTTAATTTATTCACTACTACAAAAAACACATTTAACCTCAGGCACGAATGGAGTTTAACCTCAGTTACACGAGCGAGATAACGAATGGCATCATGAAAATTTCCCACTTTACCCCTCCGGTTTTGGAATAGTCGAGTGGTAAGGTGTTCTGCACATGGGCTCGATCTCCAACAATAATATTTTTATTATTTTCAGAACTGGATGGAGCATCCCATATTTTCTCTCAGTTATTAGAAAGACAGAGACAACAGAGAAGTATTATTACATTGGTTTATAATAATAACCAAGGTGAAATCATTGTTATTTAATTTTTTTAATAATATTTTTATATTTTGGTTTGAACTTGTATTACAGAATCATATTCTGGCCATTTCTAAAATAGAAACATTGTACCTTACGCTTATTTCTCAAATAAAAATATTGTATCCAAAATATTCATTGTTTACACCATTTGCAAAGCTAAAATGGCACGCATATTATAATTTTAAAACAAATTAAAACTAAACAAATGATTAACCAACAAAACCAATAACCAAAATGTCAAGTCTTTTAAGTCATCCAAAAGTTCTCTTATGTAATTTGTCATTGGTCGTTAATTAAGCCCCAATACTTCGAACAACATTAAATCTTTAGAAAACTATTATAAAAAGTAAAATAATTAAATATACATTACTAAGTGATATAAAATATTTTCTTACTAATTTTACCATATCCCCTTTTGATGAACATGACGAATAACATGCACATCACTTGAATAATTTTTTTCAAATGAGAGGCGTACATGTGTTGCAAACGAAGGGGTCTCAAAATTTAAATATTGATTTTCATCACTATCAAAAATATATTTTCCTTGTAGAACATTTGACCATATTGTGTTAGAAGGATCAGTGACATAAAAAACTGGTTTTCTTGGGATGCCATGATGAATGGTTTGTTTTTATAAGTTGCCTTTCGAAGATCAACATGTGTGAATCCTAATCCATCGATTTATACACCAGTGTACATATCAATCCACTTGCACTTAAATAAAGGTACTTTAAAAGTAACATAGTAAATCTCTAAAATCTCCTAAATGACCCCAAAGTACGCTCTAGATGATAGTACATGATTGTTATCTTTGGAACTAGAGAAATACATGGATTCAACTTCAACCATGACCCCACTATTTTGCATAGTACTACGATCATACTTTAATTTTGTATAGAATGAAAATTTAGTAATGTCATATTAACTCCAAGTTATTACATTAAACTTAGGCATATGTGACATCTATTTAATTGTCTATGATGCACTACTCTCTTTAGAAACTCTTTCGTTAAACCAAGTTATGAAAGTTTTGTTATGCTCTGTCAACAATATTTTTTCACTCATCTGGGGGAATTTTTCCTTGATAAGATTTTTGTGAGCGAACAAGTAAGCTTGACCTTCATCAAGGTTATTCAATATACACAAATGTGTTTGAATAACTACATCTCACTCAAATGTATAAAAATTTCAACCTTGAATACCTCTACCATCATATCTTTCATGATGACGAGACTTGGGAATTCCTATAGAGTTTGCTTCTGATAAATAGTTTGTACAAAACTCAATAGCTTCTTTTATGATGTATCATTCAATGATTGAAGCTTCCGGATGATGATGATTCTTTGTATACTCTTTAAATATCTTCATGTATCACTCTAGAGGATACATCCATCGTAAATAAATTAGATCACAAATTCTAATCTCGCTTACTAAATGAACAACTAAGTGAACCATAATGTCAAAAAATAATGGAGGAAAAAACATATTTAATTGGCACAAGATAATTGCAGCCTCATGTTCCAACTCATTTAAATTTCTAGGATCAATGTCTTTAGTACATATAGTATTGAATAATAAACACAATCTAGTTATAGTTACCCTTACATTTTTTGGTAAAATGCCACAGATAGTTACTAGTAGAAGTTATTGCATCAAGTCATGATAATCATGAGATTTTAAGTCGACTAATTTGAGATATTTCATTGACACAAGTTTCTTCATATTTGATGAGTACCCTTGGGGAGCTTTAATGCCCTATAAACAATCACAAAAATATTTTTTCTTTCTTAGACTGAGTGTGACATGCTGGGGGGAAATATGTTTTATTTTCTATGTCTTTTGGGGCTAACTCTTGTCGTATACCCATCACCATCATATCTTCATGGGATTTCTTAGTATATTTTCTCTTGTCTTTAATGTAGAGAAGTGTTCCAATTAAACTATCACATATATTTTTCTCCACATGCATCACATCGAGACAATGTCTTACATCGAGACTAGACCAATATGGATGATCAAAGAACATCAACCTCTTTTTCCAAATATTTTTCCCAACGGGACCTTTTTTTTTCTTTCCAAAGAAAACATTAATGTGTTGTTGTCTTTTATAAACTTATTTTCCAGTTAAGGGATTTTGATCGATATCAAACTCTTATTTTCCATTAAAAGTCTTTCGCGGTCTATGATATGGATGATTAGGTCTTAGAAATTTTTGATTCCCAAGGTAAAAAATATTTGTTCCATTTTGTAATTGGTGGAAGCATGTATCATCTTCACATATAGGACCACTTTATGTCCCTTGACGTTAATCCCGAACAAATTACCGTATGCAGGAAAGTCATTGATTATGCAAAACAACATGGCACACAGATTAAAGTTATCATATGTATATGCATAATTAACATCAATGCCTTAATTACATGAAAGTATTAAATCTTCAATCAATAGCGTTAAATAAACATCTATGTCGCTCCTTGGTTTTATTGGACCCGAAATTATCATTGATTCCATCATATATTTGCGTTTCAGGCACAACCACGAAGATAGGTTATAAATTATGAGAAGAACATGTCATTAAATATAGTTAGTACTCAAATTACCAAACGTGTTTCTTTCGTAAGTGGCAAGTCCAAGCCTAAGGTTCCTTGGCTCAAGGGAAAAATCTGGAAACGACGAATCAATTTTCTTCAATTGTAATGAATCAGCTACATGTTGAGTTTTTCCATCATATACTCTTTCATCTGCATATCATATAGTATTCTTTGCATCATTTACATTAGAAAACAATCTCTTAAACCGTTGAATTATCGATAGGTACTACATCACCTTAGGAGGAACACCTTTTCTAGTTACACCATCATCATCTTCAACACCTTTGTCCTTTTGCTTGTAGCGTGACTCCCTGCACCTCGGGAACTCCTTCAAGTTTTCATATTATTTCCTATATAATATGAAGTTAATACAACATGCATGTGTTTTGTATTAGTTTAAACTCATTGGACACAATATCTTCTTGGCCTCATAACTACGGTTCAACAATGTGTTACCTTCTGGAAGCATTTCTTGCAAAAATTCAAGCAATTCGATAAAAAAATTATTTGTACACCCATCTCTAAAGTGTTAGTTATTTTAAAAAAAATTGTTTGAAAAACAGTGGATATTTAATTGGTAACCTGTTCGCATGCTGCAAAAGTGTAAAATTCATATTGATTTCATCCTTTAATCCAATGTTATACACCATTAATCCATTGATATATACAACATGAATCCATTTATATACAACATTAATCCTCCATATATACAACATAATATATGATTCTTTGATCAACAATATACAACAACATATTCATGATTTAGTAAAAGTACAACAACAATATACAACATATATACAACAACAGCATACAACAACAACATTCCATACATATATGTACAACAATATACAACCTAGCTATATGATTCTTTGATCAACAATGAATTGACACAATTCATCCTTCATTTCATCCAAATGAGCTCTTGAGTAAGATTTGTATTCCTCAAAGTACTACAATTAAGAGAATAAAACATATTCATGATTTAGTAACAAATTAGATGAAATATCCGATAATATTAAAATAAACCCTAAGTTATTATTCCATACCATTTTTGGGATGTCTATACGATTCAACGCAATGATATCTCTCATAAATCTCAATACAAAAAATCCGCAATCGACCGAATTATTTTGCTGAGGACACTACACATAAAAACAAACAATATATATATAGTTAATTTCTTACAAACACTATTATAAGCAAAAAAACAAACACTATTA
The DNA here is from genome assembly GCF_024323335.1 of Lathyrus oleraceus. Lineage (NCBI taxonomy): Eukaryota > Viridiplantae > Streptophyta > Magnoliopsida > Fabales > Fabaceae > Lathyrus > Lathyrus oleraceus. The sequence goes on along the minus strand of NC_066580.1, from coordinate 412,070,248 downwards.
TAAGCAAAAATAAGATACTTAATATATACCTGAACTCTGATCCAGGTAATGTCCTTCCTATTGCGATAATTCTTTTTCGATCTAAATTTTATTATTGCCCTAACAAAATAAAAACGTATATTGAGATCAATCTGACAGACATAATTAAATATACAAATACACACGAATATTTAGGGGAATTTCACTTACGCGTCAACCGTCTTCTTCATACTCGGATATTTACTCCAATCACCCGATAACGAATCGAGATAATACACTATTAGTCTCGAAAGATCCATAGCAACCAACACCCAGTGACCACTGTAAAATAAAACAAAAATTTAGATGAATGAAAATTTTCTACGTAAAAGATATACATAGATTAGAATGAAATTATTAGAAAGAAAATCTAACCCGTTGCCAGAATTAAACGGTAAAAAATACAAACTGGGTGTAGTATTATCGCCGGCCGCCATGAATCTATCGACTAGATCATTCTTTACGGATGTTGGATTTTTCGTTATTAACGTTGCGTTGATACGGGAAGCAGCAATAAAATTGAAACGGTTACACAATTCAGTTCCCCGCAGCAATGTTACATACATATACCTTAAATAGAAACATAATAAACATTAGACTACTCATTGAAATGTGTAAATAAATTGTTCAACTAAGTAAATTATAGATTGATCGGAGTACCATATGTATGTATGAATGACAGCGATGCCCAATTCGTCGTGTTCAAAAAGTTGTTGCATGTCCTCCTTTGCAATTATTTCGAAATGAGCAGCTCCGAAAACACCTTCATCAAAATCTATACTACGAATGGCCCCGTGCATAATATCGGACTCATTCACCATTTTCTCAAGACGCATCATAATTTGAGATTTTGTCCCGGACGTCGTTGGAGGAATATCGTTACCAGCTTTTTTCAACTTTCGACCGGGAACCTAAAAATTCATATAAATTAAATCATGACTTTTTGTGATGCAACAGAATCGTTGCGTATATAATTCAATAGGTATATATATTTGTACCTCTTTTAGAGATGCAACCGACTCGATGCGTCTTGAAATCCCTTTACCAGCTTTATGCGTGGGTCTTGTAGGAGTCTAACATTACCATGTAATAAGGATTGATTAAATATCATAATTGTAGCTGAATTGAAATGTGAATACTAAAGATTCATAATCATTTAGAACATATATACCTCGGCATCTGGGAAAATTAGATCTGACGGCCATCCAACAAAGGATCCGACTGCTTCTCGCATCAACGTTGTCTCTGAAACAACGTCAGGTAATGGTAGAAGCGCGTCGGTATCTAATACAAGGTCAACCGAAACTTTCATATATCCCACCGGGAGGGGATTATGGTGAAGTAATTCACCCGAAGTGTTGTGCACTTTTCCCTTGCCAACCATGCGATAAGTTGGTGACGATAGATACAGCTGACAAGGTGAAATGCCCTAAACCAATAATAAATGTTATTGTTAACGTGTATATGTGTCAAGTAAAAAAGTGCTATTTTAATTTCATAATAACATATATAATTACCTCGGGAAATTTCGGTTGACAATTGATACTAGCTCGGTCACTAGTATCTTTTGCCTCAGAGGCGCACCTTTCCTCTCTATACCTTGCATTCTCGTTTTGCAGTTGGAGTACTTGTGCCCTTAACTCCGCCAAGGTCTCCATCACCTCTTCGTTGGTAGGATTTTTTGTTTTTGGTTTTTTATAAAATGACGACGGAGTCACACCAAAACCCTTACCCCTCACACGACCGGAATACTCAGGAACATTTAGTACTCGACTAAGTACGCTCCTGCAATCCTGGACCTCGGTTGAAGGTAAGGTTTGGGATAAAGTCTCCTGAAATATTATTAGAGGAGATTAAAAATGAATTACATGTCTAACAAAATTTTCGATATAATTAAAGAAATAATGTTACATATACTTACACATTCGTCATAAACAGTTTGGACCGCTTCAACGACAGCCCCATCCTTCCCAACCCGAGCAGCCTTCCATAATACGTGCTCCGGAAGAGATGTTGCGTCACTTTTCTCCTCGGCTAGCTACACATTGAATTAGATTATAAGATTATCAATTATAACATATTGTGACAATGTATAAGCTCATAGCATTTGAATATACTCACAATTCTTTGTTGTAACCGTGCATATCCCGTACGCCCTTTTTTGTACGGATACGCGGGTTTTGATGCCCTTTTCCGATTTATGTCGCTTACTTCCTGGATAAAAAAGTTTAAGGCATATTAGAACAAGTAACTTAACAATTGTATAATACCATAATTAATAGACATTACATGGAATTTTTCGTTTCTTCGTTTGGCGACAAAGTTTTTCCATTCATCGGCTGAAATAATCTCGGCATACTTCATTGGCCGTTCTGCTTCAACAAATTTTCCTTCCTCATCCTTGAGAAATTTGTTGGACAAAAAGGATCGAAATCCTCGGAGTCTTTTTCCGGCCAATTGAATACAATATTTTTGCCGGCTTTCATCGATGTGAAAGGATCTCTAAAAAACATACACATGGAGTGTGTTATTATAAAGTAATATTATAACAATATATGGTCAACAAATAGTCAACAAAAAAAACATATAACAATATATGGTAAGTACCTGTATCTCCGACCATATTTTTTCTTTGCCAACCTTCAAGTCCGGACTTCTCCAATTATCACATGTAATCGGAATATGTTGTCGAACAAGGAAACCAATGTAACTTGCCAACATTGAACCGTTAGGCTCAATTAGTTGGTCTTCAGCACTCCAATGTACTTCAAATTTTACACCCTTGTCTCTTGCACGAATGATTGACTTCATAACAGTCAATCCTCGTTTGATTTCTTTTTCAACATTGTTACGTGATCCATTCGCGTCATGGGTATCGTCTTGGTTAGCCATTTTATCTGTAATATAGAAATAATTCAATAAGACCCAAGTAAGACAATGATTCAATACGTGAACACATTCATATACCTTCCATTTCTATCATGTTACAACAATCTAAACTCTTTTTTTTATCATTATTGAATACAAACTCACACACACCTACTGCATGCAAAAGACCAATGCAAACTTATGGTGTTTGGAACATGAACAAACTTGCATCCATAATCATCAAAATTCCAAGCACAAGCTCAAACACATTTCAAATGATATCAGTTTTCAATCAGAAATAAAAAACTCAGTTTGCCCTAAACAACATTAATCAACATAATGCACAAAATGTAAAACTAAGTTTAGAAAATGCCCTAATCAAACACATGAAGAAAGTGAACGGTAACGATGGAGAAGAGAAATACCTTCAAGGTGACGGTAACGATGGAGAAGAAAGTGAACAGTGACGGTGGACGTGAACGTGAACGCAGCAGCAGAAAAAGGCGACGGCGACGATGACGGTGAGGGAGGGAGAACGAACGGAGGACGAGAGTAATCGCAGTAGAGAGAAAACCCAGTTACGTAAACGAAATAGCTTATAGAGAGGGAAAATAAAGAGACATGCAGTATATATTATAATTTTAATGTTTACTAAAGGGGACCTTAGAGGGCGCTTTTGTAAAAAAAGCGCCCTCTAAAGGGGGCCTAAGAGGGCGCTTCTGAAAGCGCTCTCTAAGGCTTTCCAAAAGCGCCTTCTAAACTGGAAATGTACATGGACTTAGAGAGCACTTTTTTAAAAGCGCCCTCTAAGGGTAACCTTAGAGGGAGCTTTCACTAAAGCGCCCTCTATTGTTGTCCCTCCATTTCCTCATTATTTTTTTTTGGCTTCACTTTAGAGGGCGCTTTGTTACAAAAGCGCCCTCTAAAGGGGGCCTAAGAGGGCGCTTCTAAAAGCGCTCTCTAAGGCTTTCCAAAAGCGCCTTATAAACTGGAAATGTACATGGACATAGAGAGCGCTTTTTTAAAAGCGCCCTCTAAGGTTACCCTTAGAGGGCGCTTTCAATAAAGCGTCCTCTATTGGTGTCCCTCCATTTCCTCATTATTTTTTCGCTTCACTTTAGAGTGCGCTTTGTTACAAAAGCGCCCTCTAAAGTGCGCTGTCTATTCCAATAGTATGCTCCTTATTTTTTCTCTTCACTTTAGAGTGCGCTTTTGTAATAAAGCGCCCTCTAAGGGGCGCTGTCTATTCCAGTTTTTGGCGTAGTGTCATCTCAATAAAACAAAAATAACACTAAACAATTACAACTAAAAATACTTAAAAAATAACACAACATTATACCCTAAGTCTCAAAAACCATAACAACAACTAAAAATATCACTATATTATATCTTAAGTATCAAAAGCCCAACAAAAAGAACATCGACGACAACAACAACAACATAAACAAGAACAACAACAACAATAACAATACCAACAACAACAATAACAGTCATGGAGAAATGTGTATATACCATAAATGTGATGAGAGACTCAAAGAAAAGTGTTGGTTTGAGGTTCGAGCTTCCTTCGTCCTTCGAAAAGATAAAGAATGTTGTTTCAGTTTATTAGGTAAAGAAGAGAAGAATGATATTTCTTTCGTTCGTTAGGGCTCAAAATGTGAATGAGACTTAACATTCTGATGAAGAAATAAAATATTGTTTAGAGTTTTCATCTCGGTTTCTTAAAAACCTAGGGAACATAACCGAGATAAAATTTGTGTTCAATTTAATTAAATAAAATATTATTTAGAGTATGCATATCGATTTTCTAGAACACCAAGGAATTAGATGATTTATATAAATAAAAATGCATTTTTGATTCTAAATAAAACATAAAATTACGGGAGTTATAAATCGAAGCTAAAATCTTGAGCAACATTTTATGTCATTTTTTATGTTGCAAAATTGAGGTTTAAGTTTTATAATATATATATATATATATATATATATATATATATATATATATATATATATATATATATATATATATATATATATATATAATATATATATATATATATATATATATATATATATATAACGCTTTCTAGTTTATTTGACCTCGGTTTTCCAGTGGACGAGGTGAAAATTTTGTTATGAGATATATTATTTTTAGTAGTTAATTTAATATTTTTCACTTGATGATTCTTATGATATATTACATTAGTATTTTATCATGATCAAAATCTGTTGAACCTATTAAGAACATAGAGTCACATTCTCTCATGTTTTATAATTACAAAACATCTCTCAGGAGGTGACTTAGAAGAGAGGTTAAGAATACAAATATTGGAGCATGCCTCCTTGAGAGTATATTTCTCCTCCTCAAAATTATGCAAAAATTAAGGAAATAGATAATCACGTAATAAGACAAATAGAACAAAATATATAGAAACTAGTCATATATAAAAGATACGAGTTACCTAACAAAAATATATAAAAAATAAAAGCATATAGAGGCACATTATACTTCTTCCCAAGGTTGAAGGCATCCAACTTTGATACCATTTTATTGAGTAAAAGTCTTTGCTAGCTTTTGAGATTGAATTTGAGCATTAAGTATTTTCTTTTACTCAGATTAAATAGAATCAATATTACCTTGTTATTCCACTCAAGAATATGTAGTAAAATATGAAGGTCAATATGAATAAGTGAATAACTCTAAAATGATACCAAAAATATACTCGATCAACCAAATAAAAATGATAAGGGATAAATTTGATCATACCTTGATCCTTACTATTTCTATCAACATACCGTCTTCATATTTTTATAATTTCAAATATATTTTAATAGAAAAATAAAAATCAATTTGTTTCTAAGTTTTAATGACCTTGCATATAGAATAATTAAATCATACTATATTACCTTTGTCACACAATTCATTTAATACTAAGTAAATTGTGTTACAAACTTTTAACAATCAAAACAACTCAAAGCTAAGATTATGACGCTTACCAATAGTACCATAATCAACAATTTTACCTTTGTTGTCTCCATAAGAAACAAAGTCTCTTTTTTTTTTTGCAGTTAAAAGAAGTGAGGATATTCTTATCTTTGGTAATATGCTTTGAACCGCCACTATCACGATATTATTTTGAGTTTGAGTTGTGAGGAACTCTACATCACAACTTAAGTTTTTGACCTTTGGTACCTAAATATTTTTTAATCATTTTGCGTTAATAGAATACAAATTACATCTAGGGATCTTATTCATACCATTTTTTATGATTTTTCTTTTAGAATCAAGATGAAGAGATATGACTAATTTTTCCGTAGTAAGTGTATTTAGGTATATTACATTTATAGGTCTTATTTGCATGACAAATTTTACTAGAAGATTTAAAATTGGATGTCGGTTCATATCCTAAACTATTTTATTATAGGTTGATATTTGATTACCTAAAATGATATTCAAGTTGTCTATCTCTTTGATAAATTTACCAAGTGTGTTATGTAACTCCTCAATTTTATTTTATAAAACCTTGCCTTCAATTTTATTTTATAAAACCTTGCCTTCAACACACTTGATATATTTATCATTAAGGTTCTCAAAATAAGAAAAAGGGGAGTTTTTAGTTAAAAATATTGTCTCTCTTTAAGAAGATCTATTTTTTTGGTTAAATTTATATTTTATAATTCAATAGAACAAATATTTTTGTAAAGATGGAGCTGATATTTATTTTAACTTTCTTGTTTCACCATTTAAGTCCTTATAGATAGATAAAAACTAGTCACAAGGAAATTTAAATTTAACATTATTTTTCTCATTTTCTTCTTAGTTTTCTATGGAACAAAGGTTGTTTTCTTCCTTCTTTTCAAACTCACCGGATGAGTTCATGTTGTTTTCATCCGAAGATTGTAAGGTTTTTATGTTCCATTTTGTGTTGTTTTTGTATCTTTTATATTTTCGTTGGTTTTGTGGATATTCTGGCTTTATTATGTAGCATTTGCTCATGAAGTTTGGTCTTTACCTAGAATTTTGAGGTTTACTTTTTTGCCTTAAGAATTCTTTGATTTTGTGAGAGTTGTTGAACCCCCTAGATTTGTTGTATTCGGCACTCCATATGATCATCACAACCCTTCAAGAAAATGACTCAAGACACCCTGTAGAATAATAATAAGATAATTTAATGATTTTCTGCCGACATAAGCCAACATCATCGAATCTCCAATGAAACTTAGGTTGCCATGAATGAAAATCTTATATCGTATTAAAAAATAACAAAAACTTAGGATAGTTATTTTAGTTTGATCCTTGTATTTTCATGTTATTTGTTTCTTTTGTTTTTGTTTTTGTTTTATTGATTTTAACTTTATTTATTGTTTCCTTTGGTAAACTTTTGTTCTTGTACCTTTAATATAATGTTTTAATTTCTATCTATTCTTTCTTTTATTCTATTTCTTTTATTTTATCTTTTGAACCTAATTAGCTAAATCATTTTATGCATTTTCAAAGTTTCTTCCCGTTTTTTGTTTTGTTTTATGACTAAAGGAAAAGTATATTTGATTTAAAGGGGAGATAATTTATTGTAGTAATTTTTTAAAATGTTAACATACTTTTCACAAAACTTGTTTTCAGAGATTGATTTGGTTATTTGTTGGAAATATTATTTTCACATGTCATTTTTGCTTTATTTTTTGGCATAGTCCAAGGAGGAACCTTTTAACCTGATTCTATGTGATTCGTTATCTCTTAAAAAGTTACGTTTTCACATGTTCATGAAAATAGATATATATGTCATCATAAAAAAGAGGTAGAATATTAGAATCAAACTTTGTATGAAGAAGAATGCTCTTTAATTTTGATTTTGACGATAACAAGATGTAAGAGAATAACTTTATTCAGTAATATTTGTTACATGTGTAGAAATCTTGATAAGATTCTAAGTAATATATCATCTACAAAGAGTATAAAAATCTACTTGTTTCTAATGATCATCGAGACTCAAGATAAATTTGTAATATATAATCTAGCAATTTGATCATTAAAACATCATTGTATAGCATTTGTTAAAGCATCAATTAGGTGTGGATCTTAAAGACTTCCTGTGCTACTTTATAATTTAATTTTTTAAAAATAATATCCTCTATTCAAGAGCTATTTGATTTATCATCATATTCCTCTTATCAATTCAACTTTACACATGTCAAAAATTTGATCACATGCCTAGAGGATCAAATTGTTATCTTCAAATGTGTTTATCATCAGATGATCAATCAATCAATTTTTAGAATAAATCTATGAAGAATAACTTTGATCATTTCCTTCTCTACATGATTATTTAAAATTTGAAAAAGATTTATCAAGATTAAACAAGATAGAAATGTAAAAGGTGTGTGTGTGACAAAATGGGATAAGTAGTTCACAATAACTCTTGTTGTGATTACAAGGTTGTGTGTAATTACCATGATTTATATAATACAATGGATCATAATGAGTCTTATGTCAAAGTTCAAATTCCTACAACGGTTTAATCAAGGAATCTATATATATTCTCAAATTCTCCTGTTGTCAAATGTGACACAACACTTGAATAAAACAACATTTTTTTAGAAACGAATTTGAAAAACAACAGGAAAAAAAAACGAAACATTCAAGAACAAACATCCAGAGAAAAAATCTAAAAAGAAAAAAAAATTACTCAAAGCACCAAATGATTTTATTGTATTCACATCTTATATTGAGTGCTATTTGTAAACAAAACTATTTATCTATTTTTTTGATTGAATTTTCTCAAAGAGTTAAGTTGCAGCCAAATTCACTGAGAAGGAAAAGAGACTAAGTTGTCAGTTCTGTGTGGTTGAGAAATTGAAAATATTAATAAGTTGAACTAGAAGACACCTAAGTTAAATTATAATTAGTTGAACTATAGTGAAAATCTCCCAAATTTTAGGGAAATGAATGTAACTCGAAGTAGTGGGGTGAAGAAAAATAAACTCTCTATGTCTATTATTATCCAAGTGACTCTAGACACAAGAAGGGTGGCGTGAGAATTGTGTTATTTGAGATTCAAAAATCATTTATAAAACCTTTGATATTTAAAGAAATTATATTAAATATTATGATCAAAGAAAGATAAGAAAATGGAAGAATAGAAAGGAGGCGGAGAAGAAGAGACATACGCAGCAGATATAAAATAAACAACAAAAAATAAAGAGAGAAGAGATAGAGAGAGTGTATTAGAGATTTATACAAGTTTAGCCTAACCACATGGAATACTCCTGCCTCCAAGAATTTTCTCTTAAGAGTTCTACTAAAAATCACACTTGAGCTTTTACAAGATCAACCTACAAAACTTCAACGACAAACAAATAAAGTGTTTACATTAACTTACCTCATGAACAACAAATAAAGCTTTTACAAAAGCTTAGCTCAGAAAACAACAAACAAAGATTTTACACAAACTTAGCTCGAGAACCAACACCCAATATTTTATCTAGTTTATCTTGTAAACTTAAAATCCTTTACAAAGATAATTCACAAGAGAACCACACGCTTGCATAAAGCAGATTAAGCACCTCATTAGTTACAACTCAATTCTTATAAGAGCTTTTCATTCTTTAAGAACTACAGAAATTCTAATGAAAGATAAATTTCAAAAACAAATAGAGTAAAAGAATAATAAATAGGTTTTTATTCATAAATATGGTGTAAAAGGAAATGAGAAGTAACTTCCTTTATAGAAAAAAAATTGACTATAAAAGGAAATGATCAATGAGTCAAATTAAATTATTTAATCGATTTACACATATTTTAATCAATCAAAATTCTTCAAAAGGAGGAAATACTAATTTAGAAAAGTAAACTCTAAACATCTATATGAATCAATCAATTATTAGTTTTTATATCAATTAGATGGTCTTTCTCTTTGCTTTAATCGATTGGACAAAGTCCTTACTCGATTAAGTAGTGAGTTAACTTTCTTAATTAATTAAAAACACTTCTTAATCAATTCCTTACATGCCTTGATAGGTTTTAAGAAGTTTTAATAAAATAGAGAGAGTTTTAAAAGATTTTTTGTATGTGTGTGAGTGTCTTAGTACTTCAAGACTTACTCTGTACCTTTAAAAAACTTAAACGGATCGCTCTAAGACGCTAAGCGCGGGAATAGACAAACTTTCACAATTTATCTCATTTATATTTCATGATCCTCTTATTGATTCAATGATTGATTAACACTTTAAATAGATCTTTGAATTACCTGGATAATGAGTCTTGAAGTATTTTCTTGATCAGATGCCATCATCAAGAGCTTATTGGGAAGTTACATTCAACTCCTCATTTGTCAATAGTCACATAGAACTCTTCAAAAGAGACATCAACATAAAAAAAGTCATTTGACTTATGGAGTTATCATCTTTAAATGTTGGTTTGACAGTTGTCATCATCAAAACCAATTGGCGGTTATACCTACATATAACATAGATCCACCTTCTCCCATTTCTTGATGATGACAACATATCTCTCAGAGAGATAGAAAAAATATAAAAATATTTGGAGTGGTTAAATTCATTCTCACGGATAAAGAAAATATAGTATACTCCCCCTAAGAGTATAGTAGAAAAATCACATATGAAATTTGATTCAACAAACTTATAATAAAGGGTAGTAAAGTAGAAAAATCATTCCAAATAATCACTCATATATGAAGAAGTTACAAAGGTAAGACAAAAGTAAATAGGAAAACAAAGCGAATAAGAAACAAACAACAAGCAAACAAGAAAAAACTATTAAGTATCAATCATCACCATCATGAAAAATCCTAGGAAGAAAAGTCACTCCAGAGTTAGGAAGGTTGTGATCTAGGAAGTCCACTTTAGCAGCTATCTTGTTCATGGTACTAGAGTGAGCTTGTTGGTTGGTGATTATGTTATTGAGAAGAGCTTCGGCAGACAGAGTATGAGAAATATCATAGTCATAATATTCCATATTTGATGGTCTTGCTTGCTGATGAGGTGGTGTTTGTTATTGTTGAGAGTCTTTCTTTATTTCTTTGGAGCCTTTTTGGACTAAGATCGCCTTTTATCTTTAAATTATATCTGACCTGGGTTATGTCTCCCCATTTTGTCTGAATTATCAGTTGAATATTCCAATTCTAGATCGAATCTAATATGCGTCAAAATATTTGTAATCAGATCACCATATGGTAACCCTGCACCTCCCTTCCTTCAAAATTAAATCATGCGGTAGATTACATCCACTAGCTCAATTGGTTTTAACGTTGTTGGATAATGACCATGTAATTACCACATCAATTTTTGAGACTTTCCCAAGATTGAATTTCCTTGGGATAAGAATATGGGTCTCCATATAGTAGATTAGACAAACACCTAGAGTTAATATCTTGTGGTGAGGGGAAATTTGTGACTTGTAGTTGGATTTATTAGAAGAGATTTAGAGGCAGAAAGATAATTAAAATTAAAATTTAGTTTAGGAAACTCAACAGAGTAGAGAGAGCCTAAATAAGGTAGATCATAAACATCAATAAGTTTTTTCAAAGAGAGAGAGAGAGAAAGAGAGAGAGAGAGAGAGAGAGAGAGAGAGAGAGAGAGAAATTTCATGCTTACATACCTCTATCTTGATAACCTCTTCTTCATAGTTAAGATTAACGTAAAAAATCCTCACTAATTTGAGGAACATCTTTTCTGGTTTGTTGTAGATGAGATTCTTTAGATCAGCTTGGACGAAGACATTGAAAAACTCAAATTTTCCATAAGCAGTTTCATCCACATAATGTGCTAAGATGATATTTTTGTCAGTAAAGTGTTCATAGAACCTCTCTTCTTGCTCTTGGGACAAGAATTCATCTGACACATAGGGTGGAGCGGATGCTCTAGCATGGGTGTAGCGGTAAATTCATGATCATCAAGCTATGGATAAGCAAGACATCAATAAAACCAGAGTCGCCACCGCACTTTTATTGTTTCCAAGGGAAAAGGGAAAAGTACGAACAAAACCCATAAATAAAAAGTTTTCAAATCAAAACTAATAAAATGCCAGAGATTACAGGTAAGGGGGTTGGTTACATAGAGGGAAGGTGTTAGCAGCCAAAGTGTCCTAGGTACTCCTAGGGAGCCCTTTCTTGTGTGTACATATGTATTTTGTACAAAATGATGTTTACAAAGAAATAGAATGGGGGGATGAGAAAAGAATTCATTAATTATATTTTTGTGTTTGATAAGACCTTCGAACTTGTGCCTACATACCAACATAAAAATGAGGGATCAAAACCTCGTAGTTCGTGGTATAAATTTCAAAGTGGATGCATTGCTTAACAAAAATTTAAGTTTGAAAGGCACAAAGGCCTAAAAATGATTTGAATTAGTTAGTTCTTTTTGGCTTCTTTTTTTAAAGTTTTAAATTAAGTATGATTAAGTCTATTTACAAGTTTGATTAAGAAAATAAGTTTGAAAATGCAATGGCATAAGGCCAAAGTTTCTAGTTTGCAATATGTTTAAGTTTGCAAAGAAGATTTTTAAAAGGAGAGAGAGATTTTGAAATTAAAGAAGTTGGGAGGAGATGAAGAGACTAATCCTAAGCATAAATTTAAAAGTTAAGAGTTGAAAAGATTTGACCAATGGGCTGCAATCCAATAGACAAGAATGTCATATAGAAACCCAAATTCCCTTGGACATTAGAATCAGGCAACAAATAATGCACAATATATCAACTTGAAGAGTAAGGCATCAAATAAAGATAGCCATATCCAAGCTTAGCAACTCCATGATCTTCTTCAAATTTGCCCATCTAGCAGATGAATTCCACAAGTCACAGGTTCAAAGTAACAGCTTTACAATGATCATGTTGCAGATAAACTCAAATGGATCTTCAATATTATATCGGATGAAGTTTCAAATTGCAAGCACTTGGTTTCATAAAAGTTGGCATTGGCCAATTCCTTTGCATAGGGAGTGTTGCCTAAATTCTAAGTCAAATTGTCTCATATCAAACCAACAGGCCACACAAGATATTTTTTAGGGTTTTTGTTTTTATTATGTACATTAATGGTCAAAGCCCACACAAACAAACACAATATTCACAAACAAGATATATCACAAAATATGGTCCAAATGGACAAAGTGAAAATGGCATTAACATAAACAAATAATGGCAAATGAATAAGGCTTAAAAATAAGGTGCATTAAAGTAAATAACTTGAAATTAAATGTTAGTTGTTAATGAGTCAGAAGTTAGTATTGCTTTTGCTTTTGCTTTTTTATTTGAAGTCATTCTTTGGAGAACACTCAACCCACTTATCACAAGCATGGGCCCTTGAACCAAGACATCTTCCAAAGGAAGGAAAAAAGGCCAAGTTTCCACACAATACCATGAAAGAGGGGAGACTTACAATCTCACTAACTAGAATGTTATACCTTTTGTGTCAAAATTTAGCGCTATGTTAAGCAATCGTAATTGGACTTATGTAGAAGTCACAACTATTTAAGGTCGAGCAATAGAATTTTGGTGTTAATGCATGTTAGAGACATAATATAATAGACTATGTTGATGAAACATACCACACACAAAAAGAATATGAAAAAGTGGTGGCCTAATCTCATCCATACTTTTGTTGATTTTGCAATCAACTAGCCTTAGGATATAGAGATATCATAGGTCCATAACATGAATGCATAAAGAAGGGGAATGAGATGAAGAGGGAAGGGAATGGATCAGACTCAAATTGTATAAGGGAGGACTTTTACCAAATTAAGATCATTCATTCATTTTGGGAGATGGAATGTACATTCCATCAATCCTCCAAATCCAATGATCTTAACCTAACAAAGTCAAATCAACATTGACCAAGGCCTAACAACACAATTCAAACTTACAAGGTCAATCAAGATGGCTCAACACAATTATTTGGCATTTATTCAATTTAAAAAATACTAAAAATAATGCATTAAATTAAATATGATTTTTCAAATTCCTAAAACCTCATCAAAACACCAAAGAAATGTCCATGAGATTTGTCATAGGTTAAACAAGGTCAAAGGACCTTGGAGAAAAAAATTCAGAATTTTTAGAAACTTAAAAGTATTTTTAAACAATTAAAATATTCACAAAATCAACTAAATCATGAAAAATATTAAGAATGATCCAAAAAATAATTTTAATTCAAAATATGAAAGAGGATTTTATTTTTAAAAAATTGGTGAAACTCTCATATTTTTTGGATCAATATTAAAATTAATATGAATTAATGAAAATCAAAGGAATAAAAGGAAAATCAGAAAATACAAAAAAAAACGTGGACCACTTGATCTCCCTCATTAATTGAGGTGGCAGATCAAGTGGTCTAAAACGCGCGTTCCACCAAACACACGAGTCAGCGTGCCACACCAATGGTATTCAAAAGCAACGCTCAAGATTAAAACGATTTGAACTTATCATGTGGCTCAGAACCTGTCCAGCACATCGCCGGAGCAAATGGCCGGTCACCTTCTCAGGCGAACCTCGCTGGACTGGTTCAATCATCACCATCACAAAAATGAAAAAGGAGGACATGATCTAAAAGAAAAAATAGCGTAGAGCACGAATCTGACCTCAATTTTAACTAACTCCAAATATATAGAAAGATATGAGGAGTTGAATTTTGAGGTGTGTCAACTGCGTTGCTTCGATTTGACCTCAAAGCAACTCAATCTTCTTGCCTACATTGGTAGGACTTCAGACAACCAAAGATCCAAGAGAATTGATGAGAATTAAGTGAGAATCAAAGAGAAGAAAAAATCTGGAAAATACCTTTAATGTTGTGCAGAACTTGCTCTTCCTTGCTTCAATTCTTGTTTGATCTTGCTCCAATGACTTGCAGAAGTGGATTAGGAATGGTAAGAAGCTTTGGATCCTGGAGTTTTTGAATCTCCAAACAGTGAGATTCAAACTCAATTTTCAAGTGAAAATTATCAGGTTTTCCTTTGAATTGTGAGGTTTTGAGGAGAAGGGGCAAAGCTGGCGCGCAAGGATCCTTTCAAATGAGCTCAGAGGGTCCCTATTTATAGCAATTTAAAGTGTTATTTGCACACTTGAAATTCCTTCCAAAATTGGCAATGTCATGCACAAGCTTGCATGGGCGTGTACAGGGCCATGAAGCAATCCAATTAGGTCCAAATGCAATTGTTATGAAGTTTGAATGAAGCTTGATGGCGAGGCAATGTTATGTGATCATTTGAACTTTTGATTTTGCCAATTGATACAGGCCTGTTAACACCATGTGCAACCCTAGCAATCTTTGTATAAAATGGTTGAATTAGGAATCTTTGGAATACTTAGATCAAGAGGAACAACTCTTATGTTGAACACTTTTACATTTGGAGCTTGGATCATGGTAAATTTTCAGGTGGAAGTTTGGAAATTTCAACATGTTGAAAATTTTTCTAAGTGTCAAGTCATATACTTCAATATTCTACCTTGCTTAACTTTTCATATGAGCTCCAAATGAGAAAAGTGTCTTCATAAAAGTTGTAGCTAGTTCAAATAACTTCAAAATGGTCACTAGTTTGACATAATTTGGATTTATAATGAGAGAGTTATGCATTTTTGAAGTTGAGGAAAATCACTTGTTCAATGGTATTGGTCCAAAATGACCTATAGTGTATCCTCATATCACATGCTCATAAAACCTTATTTAGCTTTCACTCCAAACATAAAAGTTGAAGCAGAACTATTTAAGTTTACTATGAAACTTGGAAATCTTTCATCTCATAAAAATTGAGCAAGTTATGGCCTTGGGAAGTTGACTTTCAAATTAGGGTTTAGACAAAATGACCTATAATGTTTCAACATAGAAAATGATTTTCCAAGAAAAATTAGATCTAGGTCTCAACATGGAAGTTGTTTGGAATGTCATTTAGAGTAACTTTTATCTTGGAATTATTTCCATATGGTGAAAATTTTAGAAGATAGAGGCTAGGGAGACCCAGTTTTGATCAGATGAATTCATCTGGCCAACCACCATCAACCAACTTGCTAATTTGCAATTATCTTGACTTTTTAGGCTCATGGTAGATCATATATGCATAATATGATGAATTTGAAGTGTACCTTAAGAAATTTGGTCAATTTATGAAGAAGCTTGTTCAAGAAGTTACACAAGATACTCATACAAATTAGGGTTTCCAAGGCAAACCAACTCCAAACTCTTGAAGAATACTTGATAAAAATAACATGTAAAGATCATTGGGACTCATATATAATGCTCAGAGACATTATGGATCAATCCTTGGTTGTGCTCTTAGCCATGAGAGTCTTAAACCCTAGGTATTAACTTGATAGATTAATGGGGATCATGCCCTACCTACAAAAGAGTTAGGCAAATGCAAAGACATATTTTTGGTATTTTTATTAGTAAAAAAATGATAATATACAAGTATGATACAATCACATATTGCTTGGTGATCTCTCCCAAAAAAACCCCAATGAAAGAGGGGTAATGAGGATGTCAAGGTATGATCCCAATGCTAATGCATATGATGAGATTGCATGAGGGATCTTAGGGTCAAAATTGGGGTCTTACAATGGGGTGCATACGCTTTTTTCTTCCATTAATGATGATAATGATGAAAACATAAAAGTAGCCCAAGAACACTAGAAAGCAAGAAGATGAAGAGAAGATTGTGAGAGCAATGAGAAGAAAGAGTTTCATATTACCTATGTATAAACTAGATTTAATCGATTAATTATTTATTTAATCAATTAATATTGTACTCTTCAAAAAGTATATGGTATGTGTGTTCCCTATACAAGGGCAAGGAGACTCAAAGGCCTTAGTAGATGTATTACAATATGGGTAATGAGGGTTTCATCACAGCGAATAGAAGCATTATGTGGTAATTTTTTTAGTCTATTTAAGGGACCATCCCACGTGAGTTGAGAGACCCTGTTGGTGGTCGGCACAACTGGGTTATATGCGGGCGATTAAGTTGATGATGTGTTAAGACTACTGGGAGTGTAATGTTATTTGAGTAGTAGAGAATGTGTATGACTTGAGAGTCTGTTCACCCCCTTGAGGAATACAGAATTTATACGAGTTACCACCGCTTAGGGTTTTTTTCCTCCTAAACATTGTCCTAACCACTCCCCTCTTACTAGAGGAGGTTATTAACCGCCTATCCTCTCGGAGTCAGCGGGGACTTTCTCTTGCTTGACTCCCACGTTGATGGGACCTCTCGGGCGATTCCCTTGGATTATGTATGGGCAGCATAATTGTTATGCTAGGGCACCCAAGTCTAGGCTTTACCAAATATAACAATACATAACCCCTCAAGTACAATGACTTTTTCCTAAAAAGAGAAGTGTTTAAAACCACTTTCTGTTTTGAAATTCCCCTTGCCCAATCGATGATTCCCTTGACTAGGAACAACTTTGTTGTGTAGCACTTTCTGCATAAGTGAGTCCCTCGATGAATGGCGAATAAAACAATAGGTGATTCCCTCAACCAAAGGCATATGGGTCATGGGCACCCGTGTGGTATGCACATTTAAAAGACTTGTGGAAACATGTTTGTTTTGAGGTGACATGCTGAGACATCCAAATGTCAGTCATTTTGGCCAGATTGAGAGTTCGATGGGAAGAGGCATGGTTACCATTTAATGCACCTAGTGATGGTATTTATCAACAAGGAAAATCAGCTTCCCGTATTCACACGTGGCATCCAGGCATGGATATTTTCCCGCTTCTGGCACCAACCTATTAGGTAAACGTGCAAGTCCACTTCTTTGGACTTTCTATTTATTTTCAAAAGCATTGCTTCACTTCTTCCTCCTTCTTTTCAAAAAACAATTATGTATCATACTGCATTTTCTTGAACCTTTACTTTCATCGGACATGGTGAGGGAAACAATGCTCATCCTCGTGCGAGACATAGCCTCTTTGTATTCTATTGCGAACATGATCGACAAGTTTTATCATGGCATCAATTTTTCTAGCACGGAACTAGAGAAGGATATGCTCATGGAGCATTGCTCTAAGGATGAGAGGGCAAACATGGACACTTCTGGTGTTCCATTTTCTATTCACTTCTACCTCCACCTCCCTATTATCTATGATTTGGGGGTTCTGGTTCCTTTCTATTATTTTGAAATAGAATTTTTAACCGCCGCTAATGTGGCCCCTCCCCAAGTTACTCCAAATGTTTGGAGTATACTTAGGGCTTTCCAAATAATTTATTGCAAGTTTGGGGTTTCTCGTAACGCCAGGGTGCTTTTGTACTTCTACATAACGAAGCTCCTTCCCGATAATGGTTGGGTAACGTTGCACCCTTTTTCTGGGGTGCCTTTTTTAAGCCCTTCGCTAATTTTTATGAGGATTGGAAAGATAAGTTTGTCCATGTGAGAGGGCTGGATAACATGCCACTTGTTATCGCGAGAGCTGGAGGTGAGCCCTTGTTTCCCTTATATTGGACCCCATATTTTAAACTCATCGAGAGAGTGGATTCACGTGTTCTTTCTCCTTTGGACCATGAAGTAATTTAGGTTTTAGAGTGCTTTCACCCCTTAGAGTCCAACATGCTTATAGCCATGTTGGTGGCCAAAGTTGTTGTGTTACAGGTGAACGGTTAGGTTGATGATGTGTTATGAATACTGGGAGCATAGTATTCTACGAGTAGTGGAAAATGTGTATGACTTAAGAGTCTGTCCATCCCATTGAGGAATACGGAAATTATACGAGTTCATATCGCTTAGGGTTTTTTCCTCCTGGATTTGGTCTTAACAACTCCCCTCTTACTAGGGATGGTTATTAACCGCCTACCTTTTTGCTAAAACCTTAACTTTTCAACAATTGATTAGTAGAAAATAATTAAATACAATAAAGATTTCTAAGTTTATTCTCTACCAAGTTATTTACCTTAAACCCCAAGGAACTTTGATAGTTGTATTTTCCCTTTTGACAAAAATGAACCAAACTTTAGTCTCTTACTTTTTGCATATCTTTGAATCTTTTGATATGAGAGGCGACCTTTAAATTTTATTTCCTCCTTGGCGAGGTTCCTTCCAAAAAAAAATTCTTTGAGCATTAGATCATTTTTCTTCGAGGAATGTTTGGACTCGCGCTTAGCATAACTTTTCTTGATTTGAAACTTTGGCCTCTAAAGCTGCAAAGCATCCATGCAAAACAAATCAACTTTTTTTATCTTTGGTACCCAAATCTTTTTGGATCCTTTAATATTAGTGGATTTAATATGTCTTGGGTATTTTGAGATACATCCCTTTCTCCATCTTATATAATGCATTTTGAAAAAACAATAGGGTTCAATATGACCATATCACCGTTATCTTTTCTTCTATATAAAGCTCTTTAGATAGACAAAATCATATCATAGTTATTTTTTCTTATAGTAAATTTACTTAAGGTTTCATGCAAGTTATCAAATTCATTTCTTAATGCGTCACTTTTTCACATCTATTTGATTTTATGGTTTGTCTTCTAAGCGCATTAATTTCATCACTTATCCTATCATTTCCATTTTCAACAACTTTAAAATGTTTTTCAAATTCTATGATATTTCTTTCAAGCAAATCATTTCTCTTGCTAAGCTCAACACTTAAATCAACCAATTTCTCTTAGGATAAAGTATTAACCTCATTGTCTTCACCACAAGTAGCTTTAAGAAAGAAAAAAAGTTTACCTCTTCTTCTGGTATTTTAGAATGTTCTTCACGAGAATTTTTGGATGAATTTTTGAATGAATCTTTGAATGATGATTCATATGTTTCTCCAATTTATTCTTAATATGTTGTCATGAACTTCTTGTACGATGGAACGAACACCTCATATGATTTTTCTAATGTTGATTCTTCAAAAGATCCTTCATATATTATTACAATCTTTTCATATGATGTTTCTGGTGATGATGTTTCAAATGTTTATGGTGATGATTCTTAATAAACTTGATCAATTATTCTATGTTTTCAATTATCTTATTCTTACTCGACCTGATCAGACCCGTGAGTAACAAAGAAAATGACATGCATGGATGAGTCGACCACTCCAAAGCATAAGTCGACTCAAAGATTTTAAATGGTCAAATATGAGTTTTTAAGATGTATTTTGTTCAATCCAAACCATTCTCTTATGGACCTAAGGTTCCAACAATGACCAAGTGCAATATTGACATATATGAGATTCTCATATATGCATAGACACATTGAATTGATACTTTGAGTATGTTAAAGAATGAATGCACTCTACAATATGATGACACCGTCCAAAGTACACAGTATGAGCTACTAAAAGGTTTGACATCATTAAAAAAGGACTAAGAACCTTTGCCCTCACAACAAGTTCTACGGGTTTGATAATGAGCTTTCCTCATGACTTGGCCTCCCTAAACCTGACTCCCCACTACGAGTCCTTTTAAAAACAATCTCATCGGTCGAAGGAACTCCATCGACGCATATGATTTGCGAACCTTCACCAATTACTCTTAGGGATGTCCCTAGAACATCCTTGATCGGAGGTTGGCTGTAAGGACCTCTCATCTTTGACCTCCATAGATAAGGAAGGGATGGATAAGTTGAAGCATAAATAACTCTTAAGGCGGAACTCTCTTTAATTTGGCACAATCACAACCTCAAAAGGAAAAGGAGTATTTATGGACACCCTCGTCATCTTGAGCATATTTTTATAGCAACACATCTTGTCTACAAGAAGAAATTAAAATCAATATACTGAGAACACCCAAGTTGGAAAAATAAAGGTGAAATTGGGGAAAACCAACCACTCCCTTACCAAGTATATTGTGATTTTCCTCTATGGTGGCATTCTCCACTAGTAGAAAAGTTTCTATGTACCATTACTTATGCTTCCTTGATGCACCATTTTAACACTTAACACCATCAACAAAATCCAGACCTTACCAAAAGGCCATTGACTTATTCATCAATTAGGACTCTTCTATAGACAAGTCATCAGAATGGTAAACATAAGCTCTCAGACCGACTGAGAAATATATTTGGAGCCAACATGTAGGGAACCTATCAAATCACCTTAGAGGAGCGTTGGGTTGGTTATCACAAATACTCGTTTGTGCAACCTCTGTGAGGAGTGTAACCAAGTAACAATGATCCTTGAAAATTTTCATACTGTCGACATACACCTTAAACATCTTCGAGCCCTTCCCGAGGGAGAGGAAACCCTAACCATACTCTGAGTCAGTCGAGGTTCGTTGAATGTTGAAAATATGGAAGAATGGTGTCAGGCTGGTCACACTCTTTTTATATTTACAATTGTTTTGAAAGACTTTAACATATATATGATTTAGAACCCCCACCTCAAAAATATGGAAGAATAGTGTCAGGTTGGTCACACTATTTTTATATTTACAACTGTCAACTATTTTCTAATTGACTAGAAGGAATTTATCCTTGCTTTAATCGATTAGACCAACTCTTTAATCGATTAGGCAATGAGTTAAATTTGATAATTTATTAGAAACACTCCTTAATAGGTTTTTAATAAGTTTCATTGAAATCAAATAGAGTTGAAGAATATTTGTGTGTGTGGGGGGGGGGGGGGGGGGGGGGGGGGGGGAGGGGGTGCACACGCGCGCATGTGTGTATGCGCGCGTGTGTATTTTTGAACTAACCAATGGCATATTCACCATGAATGATAAAACTAACACAATAAATTAGAGAAATAGATCACCAATGAAAAAATAATGATAGTTAATAAAGTTCAATGAAAAGAATAATCTCCAAGAAAAAAATCCAAAAGAAGAAGTGCATATGACGACTAAGTGTAAGGGATGAGGATAACCAAGGAGAAAAACAAGGTAAGGAAAGAGAGACCCTCCTTAAATAAGCAAGCAAAAATATAGTGAAGAATATCAATAGAAAAGAACCAACGACAAGGAAGTGAATACTCAAAAAGCCTTAATGAACTAATACGAGATCGCTATATAACAATAATGAGAGTTACCTTTCCCATGAAATGATCATTATGCCTAAACTTCCACAAGAACCATTAAAAGCACACCTCATTCTATGACTTATAGACCCAGACCTAGTAACCATGTAAAAAAAAGGAATGCTTGATGGCTAAGTTGAGATTATGATAACTCCCTATAAGGCTTGGTTGTCTAGACCAAGGCCAAACCCACTTAGTGTTAGGTTACCGGGTCTAGAAGCTTAGATAAAACCATAAGATGGTTGATGATTGCAGTATTCAACATCAAAAGTAAGTATTTGTTTATCATATCCACAGGGACTGATGTGATATTAAATGTCGTTCAACAGTTCATATAGTTTAAATGAAAAGTTATTGAGTTATTTGTTTGCATAATGTACGTAATGTAAAAACGGAAAATGATAATTTAAGTTTCAAATATGAGACATCTTGTTGGGATTGGGGTTTATCCGCCGATTACGCATACATTCTTCTTATCAGTTATACATAGATTAGTCGTTTGATCAATATTATCACGTACCGTTGCCGACAGTGTTTATGTCTAAGCTTCTGACGAAAGTTTAACTGTATTGTTTAATTGACGATCTTTCAGCCTATTAAACAATACGGTAGCATTAAGATTCGATACTCTTGTGAATGTTAAACCTAAATTATGTCTAGAGTTTAGTGTCTAACAGATGATTATCCTAGATCGAGATTCGAAGAGTATTTCTCAATAATGGTTCGAATCTATAAGTTAAACAAGTGAACAAGGATAACATCAATATCAATAAATGACTAATTCATATATAACGCCATGATCATAATAAATACCAATGGATTACATCTAATCTAAACAAAAAGAGATTTAGTTAGGAGTTTAGACATAAACATTGTCGGCAACTGGGAATATTTACGGTTTTAAATCACAATCCATATACAGATACATATAGTTTTAAAATCTTAAACCTCATACTTACGATTATTATTAATTTAATCGTTAAAGTGTAGCAAATACACCGCCATCGGGAATATTTACAAGAGATGGCAGTATTGGAGTTTGTCAACATCATTCAAAGGAAAAGATCCTCCCATATCAAAATGTATGTTTTCAGTATACATTATACATCGTTAGGCTTGTGTATAAACACAAGGAAGATGTAATTATGAAATATATACATACACATATGCAGTAGAAGTTAAATTTTAAAAAATTCCAACTTTTTAAATCTATTAGTAAAAGATAAATTCAATAAAAATGTTTTAAATAAGTTTTAAAATGAATGTTTTAAATAAGTTTTTGTGAAAACAAATTTAAGAAGTGTCGAGTGAACATTTCAACTTTTGTCATTGACTCATTTAACAATATTATAAAAAAACTTTATGTAATATATTTTTCTTTTATTTTGATATCCAACATGGTGAAATCTAGAGTACCAATCCAATAGTCCACTTGTGAGGATCCGAGTAAAATTTTGTGTAACACAGTATCGAATGTTCTATTTATTAATACTTTCAAAACCATTATCTTAACCAAATTTAAAAAGCATCCATGTAATGTAAATCAACTTAGAAATATAGTTGAAAGATCCTTTGAAATTTACTTAAAAATGTCCTCTATGTAGATACAAATTTCATGTAAATTATAATTTTAGCTCACAGTAATATATATATATATATATATATATATATATATATATATATATATATATATATATATATATATATATATATATATATATATATATATATATATATATATATATTCCAAATCTAAAAGTGTCTTATTTTAAGGAGATACCATACTTTTTCTCAAAGAGCAATCGACAAATTTTGTGTAGTGCAATTGACATGTTACAGTAATAACATTGTTTATGCTTTTATCATTAAATCAAATCACCCTTATATATAAGTTAATAAAGAACTTAGCATGTAATTTTTTTGGTCTGAATATTAGTATTAGACTTTGTTCATATTTCAATATTGGCCGTGTCAATGTATTGGATCCTTCTTTGAAGGAACATGTCATGCACAGTGCATTGCACACTCCTCAGAAAGATTTGGTAACCTTCATTGGTCATCGTAAGTAATAAAATATTAACTTTACCACTGCGTAAGAATGTGACATTATTCGGAACCCTCGTGCATGCAATCTTAAACTATTACTACTATTTTTTTTTCTTAAATAAAAAATTACTAAGCAACAATGTCGTGACGCTAACTCCCTAAGATTCTATAGGGGACAGATAACAGTTAATTATGTTTTCTTTATAAAAATTTGTATACTTTGTTCATATATGAACCTACTATCTAAAAAATGTACTTGTGTTTTAGTGTATTATTATATCTTTGAACATGTCGTTATCTGATTCTGGCCAATCTTGTTATGTACTTAAATGATTAATAGAAAGACATTGGCCTTATTGAAACATCATAGGGCAGTGTTGGTTCCATGTAGTATATTTAAGACTATGTTGTAGCTATGGGGCATTGATGGTTACTAACATATACCATAGGTAGTAAAATGACTGTGACTCAAACTTGGTCAAACCTAGAAGCATAAAATTGACAAGGGACACATGCTGTCTTAAATTGCATCAACTTGGTTTATTTTGCCACATCTAATCTATATAGAATCATTTAGGTCAATTTTATTCTTAAAGCACTATAAACATAAAATATAAAATTGACAATGACACACGGTATCCTAAATTGTTTCATCCTTGCATACATTCCATGCTTTTAGGGACAAAGAATATTGAAATAAATTTCAGCTTTGTCAAAAATTCTTTGAAAATTGTATGTAAATTGTATAAAGCTAATAACATCATTGGTGAGCTCTTCAACATTTATTTTCAAAATATTATTCTCTTTTTGAGCTTCACAAAGATTATGGGGATGAATTTCATTCATCCTTTCATTGAAGATCTTATGTTGCTCAGATATTTTATAATAAATATGATGTAAATTTTGAATAACTTTAATATATTTATCATTCTTAATTCACAACTTTTTATTTTCTTTCTTTATATAATAAAGTTGGATATTTAGAGATAAGCGTTTTTAAGATAAAGTGTTTGAGTTATTTAGAAGATATTTATCTCTTCGATATTTGAGTTTGTCATTAAATATATATTGATTTCTTCTTTGTATTCTAATTTTGAAGATGATCTTTTATGAATTTGCTGTTTTTTTTAGAATTCATTTTTATCGTCAACTTCTTGAATGTATTGTTGACGCTTCATCTTTCTCTTACGTTGAAAGAGTCTTTCATTCTTAATCTTTTCATTACAATATGTTGGTTTACCTGAGAATTCTGTTGCAAGTATAGAATTTGTTGGTTTTTTTATCTTTCTTATTAGATCTTTTCTTCTGATATCAATTGAAATAGTTAAATTGACACTAGAAGATGGGTTGAGTAATGACCCTTTTTTAAAAAATTGTGTTATAATGTTTAAAAAAACTTATCAAACAGCGAAGATAGTCAATATAATAAAAATATTGTTGTATGATCGTGTGTAAAATAAATATAATATTAAAAAATAAGAGTTTAAGAAGAATCACACAAAGATTTATATTGACTCACTGCAAATTGATTACTCTATGTTAGTGCGTGAGGATGAGCATCAACATTAGGCTAAGAGCAGCGTTCAAATGAAAGAGACACAACATATTCACCCAAAATCTAAGGTGATAGATGTGTGGATTCTCTCACTTATAACTCCATATTTATAACCAATGTGGGACTCCAACTCACACTTGACTTATTATTCTTAACACTTCCCCTCAAGTATGAGTCCAAAATGCCCCCCCCCCCCCCCCCCCTCAAGTGGAAACTCTTTTGTCCACATACACGTGTATTACCGCTGATACCTCTTCATGGGCATTTGGATATACCTCTTCCTGGACATTTTGATTTCAACGAGACAACTCTTCTTGGACATTTCGATACAAGTAAGTCGGTCCCTTTATTTGAATCAAATGCTTGTGATACCAATTTGTTGGGTCATAGGAGGAGCATCAATATTGGATCAAGAACAAACACACAAGTGAAAGAGACACCACATATTCACCCAAAATCTTAAGGTGATAGGTATGTGGATTTGTCCACTTATAAATCCACATTTATAACCAATATGAAACTCTAACTCACATTTGACTTATTATTCTTAACACTTAATACCTCACAGTTTGTGAGATTTCTCATTTGATATTCAACATGGTGTTTGATCTTTTCTTAAATCATCATGTATTTTTATAACTTCATTAGGCTTATAATGCTATTTTATTTTTAGATGACTCTAAAGAAGATTCGATCCTTAATACTAAATTTGAGTTTATGGTAAGAGTGAGATTGATGTGGGGTAAAAGGATGTTTCTTTCTCTTTCTAATTTTTTTGGACAAGTGTTGTGAAATGATACGAGGATGAAGGAATATTTATATAGGTCTCGATCCTCTAAAAGAATGAGAGACATTGAAGTCTTTTTTGTGAGACCATAATTACGAAACTATAATTATGTTTCTATTTATGAAAGTGCTCGATCCTTCGCTCTAGGACAAATATACAATGAAATCATATTTTTTTATTTTAGTGGAAGACTTAATCTTCTTGATATATAGCACATTTGTGATACTACCATTAGATAAGTTTGTTGATCCTCTATATGATGTAGAATTATGAAAGTGATATTGGACGACTTGCCTATTCTCAATTTTGGTACATATTTACGAAATTTCTACTTTGTGTATTTATGAAAATAGCTTGATCCTCAACTTCGATACAGTTTTACATAAATATAATTTTATGCCTTATTTCTTTTTCACATTTGATACTTTATGTTTCTTTCAAAGGTATGTTTATGTTTTTTTGTAATGAGCTTAATAATAAACTTGAGAATCATTACTTCTTTTAATGTCATACATCGATAAATTTTAGGCTTAATACCCTATTTGGTCCCTTAGTTATACCGTGGGTCCATTTTGTCTCTTTTCTTTTAAAAAAGATCAACTTTAGCCTTTATCTATTCATACCGTCTCATGTTTGTCATTTATGTTAGATTTGTTAGTCAAAGTCAAATTAAATTACCACATGGAGTTTATGTGGAAATTAGGCACTAATGTGGAGAAAAATAAGTTGATGTGCATATTTAGTGAAGTTAAAAATTTATTCTTGATGATAAATTCATTTCGCTCTCATTTCTTAACCCTAGTAGAAAAATGTTTGAAGAAGGAAACTACGAAGCTTTGAAGGTGACTACGAAGAAAGAGACCACGTTTGAAGAAACTTTGAAGGCAAAGGCAAAAGTGTAATCAAAGGAGTGAATGAGACATCGATTGAAGGAGAAATCAAAGGTACATACGCCATTGAAGAACCTTTTCATACTATTAATATCAATTTATTTGTTTCATATTTTAGGGTTTTAAATGTTATATGGTGTTCTTGTATAAATGAGCTTTCATCTAGTGTTACGATTTTAGGATTTTCAATGTTACATTGTGTTCATGCATCAATAAAACGTTAGGGTTTTTGGTGTTACGGTGAGGGATTTTAAAGTAATGTTGTGTTCATGAATCAATGAAATGTTAATGTTATCTATTTTTACCATTTTAGGGAAATTCAATGTTATCTTGTGTTCATGCATCAATGAAATGTTATGTTTTTCTGGTGTTAGGATTCCAGGGTTTTCGCTCGCCTTTTCAAATTTGAAATTTTAAAGACTTATGTAGAAATTGATGAATACTTGAATTTGAAAATTGATCATGATGGTGAGTTTATGGATAGTGAATAAACTGTGTATGAAGGAGGAAAATATTATGAACTAAAAATTGATGTTGATAAGTGGACTTACTTTGAGTTGGTAGGTATACTGAATGAACTAAGTTATAGTGAAGTAGATACAAATTATTATAAGGGTCCCACTTTTGGGATGAATGTTCTGAATGATGGCAAATGTGCATTAGACATTGCTGATATTTGTAGAGTCGACTTAAGTGTTAATGCTTATATACAATATCCGTAGTTCCAACCAGAGTATTTTGAGGGCCCTCTTGTTGAAGAAAAGATTTAAATTATGAGGGCATAGTAAGTTTTAAGGAAGAAGATTTGATTTCAAAACTTTATGATGAAGTGGTTATGAGGGATAATGTGCAGGATGATGACCAGGGTGGTGATGTTAATGTAGGTGAGGGGTCGAATGATGATGAAGTGCAAGGGTTGAATGATGATCAAGGTGGTGATGTTAATGTTGGTGAGGGGATGAATAATGATGAAGTTCATGGGTTGAATCATGATCAGGGTGGTGAGGTTAATGTTGGTGAGGGTTTGAATGATGTTGGTGAGGTGTATGATGAGATAGATACTGATCAAACTAATATAGGTGTGTTGAATACTGATGTTAGCTTAGCTTTGATGATAATGAGGATGAGAGTTATAATTATGATAGTGCTTTGAAAATTTGTTTTGATAATTATTATGAGAGTGAAGAACACGGTTAAGAAAAAAATGGTAATCTAATTGACAATGAGGGAAATCAAGCGGGAACTAGCAAAAATAAGAATTTGAAATGGGAAGAGCATAATGGAGAATCAATGGAGAAACAAATACAAAAATCAGGTGTTCTTTGCAGAGAATCAAGTAAAGTTTTATCAGTTAAAGATTTGAGATGATGACGATGTTCACCATATGTTTCTCAGTCATGAACAATCTGGGTACATGGTTGTACGGGCGTATCAATCATGCATCAAAGGTTTTGCTTTTTGTAAACCTATTATACAAATTGATGGTATATGGTTGTACGGGAAATATAAAGGAACGCTATTGATGGCAGTGGCACAAGATGGCAACAACGACATTTTTCCAATCGTCTTTTCCCTAGTTAAAGGGGTGACTGTTGAGGGATGGAGTTTTTCCTAAAAAATCTTTGATTGCACGTTACTCCTCAGCCTAACTTATGTTTGATCTCAGACCGACACCCTTCAATAGTGAATGCCTACAAAAACATTGACAATGGATGGCAGGATCCTTCGTCGATGCATGTCTACTGCATTAGACATATCGCTCAAAATTTCATGCGGGAGATCAAAGATAAAATGATGCGGAAGAAGGTTGTCGACGCGGGGTATGCATTAACAGGGCCTTCTTTCAAACACTACCGTGAAGGCATCGGATTGTCAAACGCATATGCAGTAAGGTGGATCGACAATATTCCATTGGAGAAGTGGACTAGGGCATACGACAACGGTCTAGGTTGGGGCCACATGACAACAAATCTTATGGAATCAATGAACTTTGTCTTCAAAGGCATCTGAAACCTACCTATAGTGCAAGCAACCTATTCCAGACTAGGGGCACTAATTGAGACCAGACGTTCCAAATAGAGTTTGGTGTTACAATTTAGGCAGTTGTTCAGTGATGCTTCAATGAAATTTATTAAAGAGGAAGCTTCCAAAGCTAACACACATGTGGCCACGGTGTTTGACCGTACTAAAGGTTGGTACAGTGTTGCTGAGTCCATGGATCACAATGAAGGCATGCCGAGGGGACACCATCGAGTGGAACTAGATAGAGGTTGGTGCGACTTCGGGAAAGTTCTAAGCCTTTTGTATGCCCTGCTCCCATGTCATAGCGGCATGTTCAAAGGTTCAACGAGATTCATCCAACTTACTATCTGACGTTTACAAAGTCATAAACCTTTGCAATGTTTACAAAATTAGCTTTTTAGAGGTAGAAAAAGAGGATTATTTGCCTGTATATCCAGGGGACATTCTCTGCCACAATGAAATAATGCGAAGAAAGAAAAAGCGTCGTCCAAACAGCACCCGTATTCGAACCGAAATGGATATGACGAACAAAATGCTTAAATTATGTAGTTCATGTCGTCAGCCCTGTCATAATCGTACTAATTGCCCCAGTGTTGGAACAAGCACAACAAGATAATTTTAATTGTAACTCTTTTGCTTTATATTAAAAACAACATTCATTTCATATGATAACTTTGGGAGGAAATACCATCACAAACAAATACAACACATACAACACATAACCAACACATAAAAAACAACAAAACAAACTACAACAAATAAAATACTATCACTAACAAATACAAGACATAAACAACATAACTATGTGATTACAACAACATAACTATGCGATTACAACCATCAAAATAATTTTGTAAGGAGTATACATCATCCTGTGAACGTCTCTGTCACTCTTAATATTCATCCATAAACGAACTTCTCCATTTTGGTTGAACGTGGTATCAAGCCATTGAATTCTTCTGGTCCTTTCATCCTGTGCAATTTCCCCTTCTAACCAACAGTTCAAGGTCTTGTTAAGCCGTTCGAACATATCTATATTCCAAAGACGGATCTTTATCGAAGGTTGTACTGCTGAAAAGATTAAATCGGTATTTCTCTTGTGAATATATAAATATACAGACATTTTAAAGAAAAGAAAATTGAAGGAGATTGAAGGAAAATGGAAGGAAAATGAAAGGAGAGTAAGAAGTTGTGTGAAAAATCATGGGAAAAATGTTGTGTATTTATAGATCAGCCCACACATGCATGCGCCAATGCTTTTGGCCACACTCACATGGCTACATGCATGCGCCAATGCATGTGGTGTCTTCACATGCATGCACCATTATATGTGGTGTCTTCACATGCATGGCACAATGCATGCGACAATGGCTAGGATGCCTCATTTGATTGGATAATATATGCGTCAGTTCAACTGATGCATAAGTAATGAAAGATGGTTATTTATGTAATTAATTTAAAAAATAAATTATTTTAGAATTTAAATTAAAAAATATAATTATTTTAAATAAAAAAATCGAACTGGTACTATTCTAGGTGTTTCCGAGAAAAATATTATGATAAATATTGTCATGCATTGTTTCCAGAAATTCAAAAAAACTTATTACTGATGAAATAAATACAACACGTTATTTGGATTACTGAAAACAAAATTTAGTTTACCTATTTAATTTCCTAGAACATCTCACTAGAAAACTTTCATGTGAATCCATTTTTTGTTGTAGTGGTTACTCTTATCAACTTCGTATTGTTTTAATAATTTAAAAATAACTTAACTTATAAATAAACATAATACATCTTTTAATCCTTAACTTAATTTAATGCTGTGTTGGTTCCATGTATATTTTAACACTATACCATAGATAGTAAAATGAATGTGACTCAAACTTGGCCAAATCCAGAAACATAAAATGATATCTTAAATTGTACCAACATGGTTGATTTAGGTTAATTTATCTTTAACTACTTTTCTTTTTTCTCACATAGTTAAATATTGATTGAAGAGTTATTTTATTATATTTATTTAAATAAATTTGAAAGAACATTCAAAATATAATAATTTGATGGTTGACTTGACATAGGTTCAGCAAAAGTAGTATACCCGAATCTATAATAAGATAAAAACTTTGAAGAAAAGCCTTCACTTTTCAACCAACGTCACTACTAGGCAAGTCCTCAAAATTCAATAATGGAAGAAAAGCAATTGTTTGCATTGGCAGAAGTACTGTAGGTCAATATAGGACAAGCGTATTTGAATTGTACTGGTACATTATGGTGATTCTCTTCAGGAGTAGCAGTTTCATTGAGAAGTAATAACACATGAAAGGCCATTTTTATTTTCAATCATTCATCTTTCACTGTTATTTTTTATTTGATGTATAGGTAGGACAGATAATATCTCGAACTAATTTAAATACAGTTTGAAATTCGATTCCACATCTTGTACCAAACACGAAGTGTGTCAGCTCCTCAATCATGGAGTAGTAGATTCTACTACATCCAATATTTTAAAATGTCACATTTTACATGACACTAGATGCTAAAGGATATCCACATAGGTTAGTTCGTCGAGAGATATTAGAGAATGAACATCCTATAACATATCATGATGTTGATGTGTTACTTGCATGTCAACATATTATGGCTACAGGGCAGACGAATGTAAAGAGAGGAGAGTTTCTAGAATGCAGTCTTGTGAGGGAGATTATAGAGGCCGTTTTATCTGAGACACATACTGCATTACAGTATAATAGATACATAAGACATCATAGGATTAAGCATACCTAATAGTTCACTTTTACTTATATTTTAATAATATTTATATCACGGTTTATATTTTGTCAACACCTAAAATATAAGATTTCTTTAAAAATATCAAATTTATAACCTTAAGAGTTGTTACGGAAGTATCCTTCTAAATTTTTCTCTGAATAATGAAATAAATACACTATCATAAATTCAAAATGTGTCTAGGATCAATACAAAGTGAACATACAAACTTGCCCTTCCATCAATACGGAGATACATTTCCGAATTAATTTTTGACAAAATGAGATGGGTGGTTCACTTGCGAAGGGATGTCACAAATTTGAGTGCGTGCGAGAATATATTTTCAGATTTTCACCACCCAACATCAACCCCTTTCTTTATATCCACATTGAGGAAACTTTACTTTATACCCCTCCATTTATCCACTTACCCTTACATTTTATTAAAAAAATACCAATTTTATCCTTATATATTTTTAACTAATTTATTATTTTATTTTTAAATATTTTTTAAATTTTATTTTGCTTACCGAAAGAGTTTACAAAAGAGTTCCGATAATATATTTTAACTTTTTTTGTGTGTACCGGAAGACTTTGCAAAAGAGTTCTGGTACATCAAAATTGACTACCAAAACTCTTACGGTATACAAAAAAAAATTAAAAAAATACATGAAAAATGTACCGGAATTCTTTTGCAAAGTCTTTTAATACATAAAAATTGACTACCGAAACTCTTTTGCAAAGTCTTCCGGTAAACAAAAGAATATTTAAAAAAATCTTGAAAAATGACTACCGGAACTCTTTTACAAAGTCTTCCGGTACACAAAAATTGACTACCAAAACTCTTTTACAAAGTCTTCCGGTACACAAAAATATATTTTAAAATATTCTTGAAAAATGACTACCAAAACTCTTTTGCAAAGTCTTCCGGTACACAACAATTAACTAACGGAACTCTTTTGCAAAGTCTTCCGATATAAAAAAAATATTTTAAAAAATATTTAAAAAATGCTTAAAATGATTACATGAACTCTTTTGTAAAGTATTTCGGTACATAAAAAATAAAAATTAAATTAAATTTAAAATAAAATAATAAAAATTAAAAATATAAGGATAAAATTGGTATTTTTATAAAATATAGAAGTATAGGGATAAATGTAAGGGTATGAGTAAAACTTTCTCATAGATATATTTAGATCTTATTTGGGCCTAAATGAATAGTCATGTGGTCATCTGATATCAAGACATGGTTAGTTGATAGTCATAGTCCAATCTCTATTTTCCTTGATGTTGTTCCTTACAATCACAGTTCCACTCAGATTTGAAAATTGAAATAGTTTATGCCTAATAAGACTCTTCTCTTTTATTGGGGGAGAGGGTGTTTCTCGTTAGCTAAGAATGGAAATAGTTCATGCCTAAGGTTATACCTGAAAACTTTAACACAGAAAATGTCATGTCTAACAATTCTAGTATTGCCAATTGAGCTAAATCTTCCTGACAAAAAGGCTTATATCTATTCATTGTTTCTATGTTAAATTTTTATTGCAACAATAAATACTAAAATCATATAGCTGAAAAGTTGTATACTCCTAAACCCACATATAGTTAGTTAAGTGTGTTAATATATATACTTAGTCTATGAACCTAATTAAGAACAAACGCATTATTTACATTATCCCAACAAAACAAAAAGTAGGCAATTTTTCAGGCTAAGTCAAACCTTTGAAAATATCAGGCTACGCTACACCTAAAAAGACTTTATCATACATACAATCAAGTTTAAATATTAAATTTGGGACACAAGTTAGACTTGCGTATTCTCTCCAAAAGAAAGAAGAAGAAAAAAGGTTAGGCTCATGTAATTAGAAAACTGCCTAGTTTAGCCTCTTTCCACCCACCCTTACACATAACTATCATCAATGCAAATAAAAACAAACTTGAGCATCGTAAATGTGGCCCTTTTATTTATTCTGACATCGCAAATAGTCTTCCAACTGCATTTTGACCTTGCTTATACTGTGGCGCGTTTGAATAAATTTGAATATGAAAGAGGTTCTAAATATTAACAATTATACATCTATAATGGAACAAATTTGACTAAAAATTACACAGAGAAAATTAGCTATTATCTATTTAGCTAGCCAAAAGAAATCTTGATAATAAAAAAAAGGGTAAAAAACTATATTGGTCTCTTATCAGTCAATGGACTGGATGTGAGATGGAACTGAGACCTGTACAGTAAGCAGCTGATTTTGAACCTTCAGAAACAGATTCCTGACAATTGCAAGCGCAAACAGAAAAATGAAAAGGAAATATCATTGACAGGAAACTTCCATCAAGCTAATCATTGGATGTAGTAAAAGACAGTCATCTCTGAAGCTAATCGGTTTGGATTGTTTGACTGACTTCTTGAAACTTGCATCTAAAAATGCAAAAAGAAACTCAAGACTTCAGCCATGAAAAATTCAAGCGAATAACTCTTCAAAATGCTAAAAAAGAAGTTTGACATTAAGAGCAATTATAAATTGTGGTACGACAAAAACAAGCAGCCCGTCTAATAATCATCTACAAGATT
The DNA here is from genome assembly GCF_024323335.1 of Lathyrus oleraceus. Taxonomy (NCBI): domain Eukaryota; kingdom Viridiplantae; phylum Streptophyta; class Magnoliopsida; order Fabales; family Fabaceae; genus Lathyrus; species Lathyrus oleraceus. The sequence goes on along the minus strand of NC_066580.1, from coordinate 412,035,771 downwards.
TTTTTACCACAACACCGAGAAATGTTTCTAATTCTAACCTACAAGATATGTGGTAGTAGGGATTGCATTTTTCTACATCTAAAGAATCATACCTGATAATCAGACAATTGTAACAAAAAATTCAGAGCTGAACTACTTCCATGGCTGTGACAAAGAAACGACAGGAGTTGATGCTTGTAATCCTTTTTTCCCGTGTATAGCAGACTTCAGCACATCATATTGTTCGGTCACAGAATCATACAAGGCTTTTGTATAAGCATCCTTAGCCTACTCCATACAGAATCCATGTTTCAATAATCAGATTAAGAGGTCAAAGAATCTAAAAGATCATTTAACTACACAGGTGTTGCTCATTATATTGCTAACTTGAATAAACTTTAATCAATTTCTATAACCTGCAAACATTAGCAAATATTAATACTAAGTTTCAGTAGAGGGTTTCATAGGTTAATAAGAGACGAGGTACTGCTCTGTTTTGTGTAGTATCTAAGTTTGTCATCCAGAGGCACACAGGGAAGGGTCTCTCCTTATATGCCTAAAAGCTTACATGAAATTTAAATGTGCAATATCAACAACAAAAACAAAATGATACTATCTGTACTTAATATTGTTTTATAAGTGGTGTCAAGTTGCATTGCATTCTTAAGCAATCACGTCTTCTCACTTCAAGCATAAAAAAATGTCAATAGGTGACTTATCCGAAAATGTTGATGTATAGAATCAAACGACAAAATAATAATTTTAAGACATAAGTTGAAATCAAAGTCATCAAATTTTCCTTACCTTTTCAGGATTTTCACAAGCAGCAGTGGTGTTGGAAAAGCTTATTTCTGGAGCAGTTGATATGCCAGTCCCATGATAGGATATAATTCTTTTCTCCCCAATTTCTTTTTCGACCTGCAAAATCATACCGTGTCAATAAAAATAAGAAAAATATATCAGGGCCAACTCTGAAAGGAATGAACCCCATACCTTTAGTGGAGGAGGCATTATGTCATGGCACAATATTGCCAAAGGATAGATATGACCTGGTGGACCTGAATGATCGACAAGCCTTCGCATATTATCCACTGAAGAAGAATCAAAGGGTGCCTGAATGCCTCATATAAGCATGGAAAAATCATACTCAGTATAGAAACATCACAGAATTGGCTGTATTACATTGAGGATGTTGTGCACTTAGGATCATTATTAGAGAACAGTTAGTGTAAGCTTGTAATCATTGGTTAGCAAATGCCTAGGCCTCAAGACTGACACTTATCAGCTTGAGTGTAACAAGGAACCTGCTATAGCAGGTTATCAGGTCAACTGTTTTGTCAAGTATAAAAGTAAAAGCAAAACAGATCCTATTTTTGTAACTGACATTTCAGAAATCAAAAGTTATTAAGAGACTCAAGATGAAAATCTCAATTCTACCTACTGACTATTAATAGCGGTCACTCCAGGCGCTATCCCGGGATTCTCTCCCGGTGCTGCAACCCTCCGCTACGGAGGAGCAGCGCGCATCCCAGTTTTGCATAGCGGCCAGGAAAGCTGGGATAGCGGGTTGCGGGAGCATTGTGCTTCCCAGCCCGGAGCGGTTATTAGGGCTTTTTTGGAGTGCAGAAAGACCTTTTTACCTTTTAAAAATTGGAAAATTGGAAAATTGGAAAATTTATTATAGCCTTTCGTGTTTTCTCCTCTCATTCGCATTTTCACCTTTCTCCATCGCATTTATTCTGTTCGCTGCTTCTCGCGTTTTTCGCTCGCCGCTTCTCTTGCCCCAACTCCTCTGCCTCAACTGCTCCAAGCTTCTCTCTATTCTTTTATTCTTCCTCTTCTCTACTTCTGTTTTCTGCTTTTCTATTTTTGTTCTCTATCTTGTTCTTCTCTATTCACTGTTTTTCTATTCGTTTTTAGGTTAATTTTAGTTTCAAATCATTGTTTTTTTTCTTTCTTTTAAAATAAGTAAAAAGGGGCAAAGTCATTTTGTGTTGATTGTTTTCAAAATTTAAGTTGTACTCTTCTGCATGTAAAAAAGGAATAAATAAATCAATCAAATTCCGGGAGGCTTCATAAAGTGCTTCCGTAGGAGTTAAACTTCCATTTGTCCATATTTCCAGAAATAGTATCTCTTGTTTTTTATTTCCATTCACATAAGAATGAATACTATGATTTGCATTTCTAACAGGCAAGAATACAGCATCTATAGTATAACTTCTATCTTGAATGTTGTTTAGTGTTTTTATACGATATCCCCACTTTCTCTCAATTTGTAATTCAATACACAAATTAATTGGTTCTGTTAGGTTAGCTATATGTTGTGTATTATTCAATACTCAGGGATTAATATAGGTAGATTATTCATATAATTAGTCCAAAAAGTTATTTAATCTACATTGAATATATATTGGCAGATTATTCATATAATTAGTCCAAAAAGTTATCCCGCTATCCCATTTTTGGGGTCGGACGCTCCGCTCCGCTCTCTGGGATTAATAACTAGAATCTAACATGGTATCACTTTGCTAGGTTGTGATCTAGGTTGTTTCCGTGGATGCAACACTACAACCGGTGCAATCACCGGTGGCTTCCACTCATGTTTCTGATTCTCAGTGCATTATGTCGAGGATTAAAGTAGTCTTCACTTCTCGCTCAACCGGTCGTTTCCATGGATGCGACACCGCAACCAGTGTAATCGCCACTGGTGGCTTCCACTCATGTTTCTGATTCTCCGTTGCTCGCAACTTTGCATTCTGTCGAGGATTCAAATCGTCTTCACTTCTCGCTCAAGATCGCTCAAAAACTTGACGAGAAAAACTTTCATTTATGTTGGCAACAGATTGAACCGTATAACAATGCACACAACCTCACTGAACTTGTGTGTAATCTAGTTCGCTTCCATGGATGTGACACCGCAACCGGTGCAATCGCCGATGGCTTCCACTCATGTTTCTGATTCTCCATCGCTCGCGACTTTACATTCTGTCGAGGATTCAAGTCGTCTTCACTTCTCGCTCAAGATCGCTCAAAAACATGACGTGAAAAACTTTCATTTATGGCGGCAACAGATTGAACTGTACAACAATGCATGCAATCTCACTGAATTTTTTGTGTGTACTCAAATTCCACTGAAATTTGTTGATGATGAAGCTCGCACAGCTGGTAATGTCAATCCTGAATATTCTCGTTGGCTTCAAAAGGATCAAATGCTCCTTTCTTGGCTTCAATCTATGCTTTTCCACTGAAATTCTCTCGCGTGTGCTTGGATGCACTCATTCACACCAACTCTGGGACCATTTATTCGGTTATTTCAAAAGCAAACTCGTGCTCGTGCTCAACAGTTGCGTGTTGAGCTTCGTGCTCTCGCTCTTGATAATTCTTCTGTCCAAGAATATCTTCTTAAGATTCGTAAAAAAAATTATTCTCTTGCGTCTATTGGTGTGATGCAATTCCTGCTTCTCATCACATAGATGTGGTTTTGGAAGGTCTTCCTGACCAGTAGTTTCTATAGTTGAAAGCAAATTTGGCTGTATGGATCTAGATGAAGTAGAAATTCTTCTTCTAGCTCATGAGCTTCGGTTGAACAGGTTTAAGAAATCATCTACACCAGATCTCGTTTATCCAGAAATCACTATAAACAAGTCCTAAGGGAGAAGAGTAAGTAAGTGGTTTGAGAGGCTTCAAACTGCCCTGCTTCAGCTTGGGTTTAAGGCTGGCAACTGTGACCCTTCACTTTTTATCTATCTTTCTCAAGGTCAAACTACCTATCTACTAGTTTATGTAGATGATATTATACTTACAGGCAGCTCTATTGAATGTAACTTTTTCTGTCAAGCACTTGGGTGACCTAGATCATTTTCTAGGTATTGAAGTGAGCACTCCACTCCAAATTCTCTTTTGTTAACCCAGTCTAAATACATCAGAGATTTGCTGCAGAAGACCAGTATGCTTGAAGCTAGTCCTGTCACCACTCCCATGCAGACTTCCTGCAAGATCACCAAAACAGGTTCAGCTGCAATGGTTGATCCTTATATGTACAGGTCAGTTGTAGGTGCATTACAGTATGCTACCATCACTAGACCTGACATTTCATACTCTGTCAACAAGGTTTGTCAGTTTATGGATCATCCCCTTGAAGCTCATTGGGTGGCAGTCAGAAGAATCTTGAGATATCTCAAGGGAACCATTGATCATGGTCTGCTTCTTTCACCTCTTCCTACCATGTCTTCTCTTCTCCTTCCATTCAGGTACTTTGTGATGCAGATTGGGCCTCTGATCCTAATGCCAGAAGGAGCACTTCTAGTGCAGCTATCTTTTTTGGCCCTAATCTCATCTCTTGGTGGTCTAGAAAGCAACAAGCGGTTGCTAGATCTAGCACTGAGGCTGAGTACAGAAGCCTTGGTCAGGCTACTGCAGACCTCCTTTGGTTCAAGGCTATTAAGGAATTGAGCGTCATCTCCAGAGTTCCCACCATTTTATGTGATAATCAGTCTGCAGTGCTATTGGCTCATAATCCCATCATGCATTCAAGGACCAAACACGTGGACAGAGCAATAATCTGACTTAGAGTACAACCAGGAGAGAATGAAGATAGCCCAATAAGCATGGAAATCATTACCAGTTATTTGTTTTCATGATAAACAAATCATAAGGTAATAAAATTATATGCTTGGTTTTCAACTGTAAACCAATTAAATACAAAAATGCTAGAACTCCACATTTGAGCCAAACCAGGACTTCACTTTTAACCCCATTCTCAGCCCAATGAACTATCCATGTACTTAAACTCTACCGAATTCAAATAGTATTTCTACTATTTTCAGTGAAAGGGTAACTAGGCAGCCTTTGCAAACAACTGATTATGCTTAAACAGAGTACTAGACATGGCTCGCCCGCTCTCCTCCTATCTAACTCTAACATACTTCCTAATACCTTCCTATAAGAATATAAAATACTATAGAAAATAAACATAATGACATGAGCTGGACTGCTGGAGTACTCTTTTTGGAAGCATTAACCAAGTTAATGGTATCATGTTTCCACATATACTTTCAAGTCCATTAATCATGTAGTGCGTGAAAAAGTAATACCTATAACAGGGTGGGAAGAAACATTTAGTACATAATTTATTACCTCACCCACCCCTCCCCTTCATCAGTACCTTTTATATATAGGAATTGTTCAATGCTTAATTTTAGTACTACACATAATTATCCAAGCCACCAACCATTCAACATTTGCAGTGGTTCTTTAGCATTAACTTAGCCGCCTATCTAATTCCAACATACTTCCTAATGCCTTCCTATAAGAATATAAAATAATATAGGAAATAAACATAATGACATGAGCTGGACTACTGGAGTACTCTTTTGGAAGCATTAACCCAGTTAATGGTATCATGTTTCCACATATAAATATCGATCTAAAATGTGGCAAGTTTTGAAACTTTAATGCATTTACAGATTTGACTTTTACAAGAAAGTGAACTTACCGGTGCCCATTCCCCAGAATTGGCAACTGGTCGATCCCTACCACCACTTGGAGCAATCCAAATTATTTGTGATCCACTCCTATAACAATAAAACAGTACATTAATATTTAACACTGGAACATCAATATAATGGATTTCTGACCAATCAACAACTATTACACACAACAGATACTATCTAAAGGGATCCTATCAACTGCTATTACATGCTCTTCCCTTTTAAGATTTGGATTCAACATATCCATTTTCAGGTTTCTAGAAAACATGCACTCAAATGATGCGTTGCGGTCTGAATTGGAATTTAAAAAATAAAAAAACAATCATTTTGCTATAAATCAGTATGTATATATACCTTAAAAGCATAGCCATTTCCTTCAGACTTCTTGTATTTGCTTTTCTTTTCATATCTACAAGTTCTGGATTATCAAGCATGTGCTTTTTCGAATAAACACAGATCAGATTCCTACAGAAATGAAAAATGTAATTGAAGAGTTTCAAAGTCAGCCTCATATAAATTAGGAAATATGCCAGCATAAATTTCAAATTTCATTAAAAAAAAAAGATCCACCTGCCAATACTGAAGGGCTTGCATAGAGGATCGGTTATAACTCTATCTCCTGCTACATAAATCTGTAAAACAAGAGCAGAATTCAATTAGTTCTGCATTTACATATATGAAAAATGTAATTAAAGAGTTTCAAAGTCAGCCTCATTTATAGACTGTACATTCAAATAGTCAGACAATACACATGCAAATTTTACCAAGTTTTCAGCAATATGTGGAAGTCGCATTTCAAGCAGCAATGCAATAATAGCTGGATCTGCTTCACTTTGGTGGTTTGACATCAAGATAATATTGTGCCCCTGCAGCAATTTGTCAAGCCTTTCAAACAACAGTCCTACATCTACGAGAATCTTAACATAGGGTAAATATACACAAGAACCGATAAATCAAAACCAAGGTTAACACTTCATGAAAGGTAGTGAACATTCCACCAGTACTCTCATTGATATAGTAGTACTTTATGGGGGAAATTAGATATACAACAACAGCTTCATCAACTCAGAGTCACGTGATTTGGTCAGTTACCACAATCTAGATTTAAGATTGATTTGTTAAAAGAAAAAAAGGTGCGACATAATTAGCATGGTAGCGCATTAAAATAAATAACAGTTATTTTTCATATTGTCCGCCACTTTAAGAAGACTATCTTTTTCACATCACATGCATAAACTCCATATATGTCAACCTTACGCATATTGCGTAGAGATACCAACATTAGAACTTGGTTATTGTACATATTTTAAGAGAGGACTATTTGACTTTCTAAATCCCTTCGCCTTTTCTCAGGGGTAAAATGTTCTGCCAATATTTTACAGTAAGCAAATGAATAATCTTACAATGTAAAAGTAGGCATGTTAGAAATTTGCACCTGCTTAAGTTGTTCTTCCATTTGAATGAAAAGGGGCATGTTACCAACATAAGAAGTTCTGCAGAAAAAGCATCCCATTTAAGAATAGATATGAGGTGCAGTAAGATGGAGTTGGCATGCATATGAAAGCGCAACACGAAGCCTACTTCTGAAGGCATGCATGGTTCCAAATATTTAAATTAAGAATGTGAACAAAAAAAAACAGCGATGTGACTTCTATACATACATACAACTAAGAAGGATTGAGTTATTTTTCAAAAAAAAAAAAAGGATCAAGTTAACAATAGATAAACTCAGCAAGGGAGTAAAAAGCCGAACAAGTGCCGCCTTGTCTGCATAAATCATAAATTCATAAGAGATCTTCATCTGAGGGCACAAAGAAAACTGAGGATGAAGCCCAGTAAAGTGTAGTTAAAATATGCAAAGGCATAAATTTTTTGGTTATATTTTGTCATTTATATCCTATGGTTAAACATGAGCAACTTATAACTAAACACAAATGTAACTGAATTGATGGGCATCCCACTGCAGTGCCTAATGGGTATTTCAAACCAAGTTTAGCCGATAAAGAAGAAAAGTAGAGAAGGAAGGGGCAGGAATGAAAACGTGTTGGACAAGTGTCAAAAGGGAAAAGGAAGATTCTACATGATGGAAACAGGGGAAGGGGTAGCAATATGATGTAGGGATTTCAACAAAACAGGAGTATGGATCTGCAAAAGAAAATCTGGGAGGCTTTGAGGCAGGAAGGATAGCATCTAGCTTCTCCCATTTATTATTTTATTTTCCATCTGCGTGTACATATTGTAAAGAGATCGCTTCTCCAAATTGCTCTTACATTGTCTGCATAAATAACAAATCTACTATCCAGGTGTCATAGACTCATATCATATGCAAATATTTATAGCAGCTGAGAGAAATTGAAAACCAATGCATTCAGGATGTATAAGCCAGCAGCAGATACCAATAGTAGAGTAAACAAAATTAATCTGCAATCACTCATTGTTCTCGGTGTCCAAGGTATTTGCTTGCGGTTTGTAGAGAGATGATGCCATCTGGAGTGTGTCTCCGGGACTCCACAAACCAAAGAGCACTCAGCTTACATGCTTCACTAAAAAACTTAACCAATAAGGCTATTAACTTGCATACAATTGCTCCACCTACTACTCTACTTCTAAAGAAATTTTCTCCTTAAGCCTAAGTGTGAGTTGTCTTACAATCAGGCCAAGTTCCATAACATATTCCTATGGGTTATAGAGTATGGACAACCCGTTCACAAACATCTTATACTTCCTATCACAGTCTTAGCTTATAGTAACAAAATCTACATATATGAGTAATATCCAAGCAGGAAATTTCACTAATCACATTTGTAGACTATCAAGGAGCAAAGTGAAATACAACACCAACAACAACAACTAAGCCTTAACACACTAAGTGAGGTCAGCTACATGGATCAACTGTCGTTATAATGATCTATTAAGGACCATGTTTCTATTCAAATCATTAATCTCGAGATCTTTCTTAATAACTTCTTTGAAAATCTTTCTAGGTCTTCCCTTTCCTCTAATTGTTTGTCTTCTCTCCATCTGGTCTACCCTCCTTACTATAGAATATCCTGGTCTTCTCTCTACATGCTCAAACCACCTAAGTCTATTTTCCACCATCTTCTCCACTATAGGCGCTACTCCGACCAAAGTTATTAATAGTGGCCGCTATCGGCGCTATCCCGAGAATCTCATGGAGCGGGTCACGGGGCGCTACCCGCGTGGAGCGGTTTGACTGGGTTTTTTTTTACTTTTCTATTTGTGCATTTGCGATTTTACCCTTAAGTTTGAAAGGGTCAAAATAGCTTACAATTACATTTGGGATTAGTTTCGTGTTTCTCTTTGCTTCGTCTTTTCTCAGCTCGTCTTCTCCATCAACCCTAACGGCCGCTCATCCTCGTCTTCAAAACTCCGGCGCTCTTCCTCTAGCCACTCTCCGGCGCTCCTCCTAATAGTACTCTAAGTTTGATTTCTATGTTTGTTTTTGAATTGGAGGAATAGTTTGAAGCATTGTACTTTGATATTTGATTTTATAAATCTTTTATGGATGTTGTGTTATTTGTTTAGTTTTACATTAAATATATAGGTAGATTATTCATAAAAGATTATCCCGCTTTCCGCTATTCCACTTTTGGGATCGGCCGCTCCGCTCTGCTATCCAAGATTAATAACTCTGACCCTGACACTCTCTCTAATATTTTCACATCCACCGCAGCAGCAGCATCTCTTCTGCATTTACTTTATTATTTACTTTACTCTCGTGTTGATATTTAACAGCCCAACAGAAGTAAACTAAACTGATGAATACCAAACAGAAATAAGAGTAGAAAATATAGCTTGTAACTCACTCGAAATCAACTAAGGGACGAATATAATTTTGACCAAACATGTAGTAGTCAAAAGGCTCTCTCTTTGCTTTGTGGTGTGCTTCAAAGACAAAAGGCTCCTGTTAAAAATCAGTCCGATTTTTTAGCATGATATTTAATAACACAAAACTATAGCATGATTAACTTGCATAGATGCAAAAGAATATGAAAATTACAAAAATCAAAGACTCTCCGCATGCATGGAAACAATTTGCAAAGCATATTCTAGAATTCAAGCTTACCTTCACATCCAAAAATATGCGATCTAATAAGGCAGTCATATTTGATAATACAATTTCATTTGCTTTGGGATCTCCACTTTTAATAACCTGAAACATGGTGGCATAGAAAAGGAAATGTAACCAAGTCACTTGTCAAAACCTGAATTAACACATTAATTGAAACCTTATAAACATGAAGATAAGACATAAGGTTATAAACTTACTGCACTTTTATAATTAAGGTACACTTCTTCCATCCCTGCAGCAATACTAGCAGGCAAAGTTCCCGCTTCTACTTCTTTCTTAATTCCAGAAAGAACATCTTCATACAAACAAATCAATACGACAAAAAAAATCAATACTAATACTATTATTAATAATAATCAATCTTCAATATCTTCAATATTAAAATAAGTAAACCAGAAACAAAATTATATACAAACAAAAAAAAAATTCCTTCCTAGTCCCAATTTCAATTAACAATAGTCAAACCACTAAAAAATAAAGCAGCAGCAACAAACTTCAACCAATCAGCATAAGCATAAATAAACTTCAAAAAACAATAACTAACTATATTAACACAAAAAAATAATAATACATATAATTATATTCAATCACTTGTATTTTTCGAAGGTATTATCTGTTTCTAACTTCATAATCACGCTTTCTTAATTCATTTTGAATATAAAAAAAAGGCACAAATCGAGCGAATCCTGAACATGCAAGATTTGAATTTAAAAAAGTAAAGAAAGAGAAATGGCGAATAGGAGAGTATATGAGTAAGAGTAAGAAAGTACCTTGTTCATTTTGAGCGTTGAGAAAAGTGCGAGAAGAAACGGAAGAGGTCATGTTCGCGGAAACAACGTTTTTCTCTTTATGTTTAACAATGTTGAAAGCGAGTGAACAATGAGAAGTGGAAGTTATAGAAGAAGAAGAAATTGAAGAGCGAAGAGAAAGAGTAGAACGAAGAGGTTTAGAATTTGAAGCCCTAAAAGGTGAGAAAAACGCGGTTGAAGGAGAACAACACGGTGTGGAGAAGATAAACATAGTTTTCATTTTGTGACGGTAATTAATGTGTGACGCACAGTGAGCGAAAGAATCGGTCATCTTCTTCAGAGAAAGGTTCAAGAATTCGAGAGAAGGATAGGATTTTGGTGAATGAATCAGAGTCTAATGTGTGCAAGGGTGAAAGGGTCTTTTCTGGTTGCCATTGTTGGAACCAATCGTTTTGGAGGTGCTGTTGTTTTGACACGTGGAGTTTCATTTCAACGGATAAGATTCGTTCTGATTTTATTTTAATCTTGTCTTGAATATTTTTGTTTTCTTTTTTGTATATTGCTTGATTTTGTGATACGCATATCGTTTTCTTGTGGGATAGGATGGCTTAAACTTAGTATGTAAGGTAATAATAGCTTAAGCTTTGTCCATATATTGTACTATATCTTTTTAATTTAACATTGCAATAGATATATATTTTGACGAAAATGTATAAAGACAATGCACCTTATACCTTGTTGATTAATTCAACTCTTATGCATCTTAATTATGATTATACTAGGAAAATATTTGTCAAACTCCTATAAATTGACTATGTCAATTAAATAACTTGTAGATATTTCTGGTCCATATTAGTTATACATATTCGATCCCCCACAGTTAAAGACATTGAGTATATCATAAAATCACATGAATCACGAGGAAATACTATTTTCATTTTTTATTTTTGTTTTCACATTCATCGCTTTCACTTTTTATTTTTGTTTTCACATTCATCGCAGCGAATGCCACCGCCGACAACTTTTTCTGTTATACACTTATATCATATCAGAAAATTTGACTTCACCACATTCATCGCAGCGAATGCCACCGCCGACAACTTTTTCTGTTATGCACTTATATCATATCAGAAAATTTGACTTCACATTTAAAAACATTACATAAACTTGTGATTACAAAAAGAATCAAAAAGAAAAAGGTGTACTCCGTATTAGAAATCTTGGTTCGTATTTGAATTCATAAGTCTTAATATAGAAACATTGATATTGATATATTTAGAAACTTTCAATTAGAATTGATTTTGCATCTAATATTAATTCTAACTAAAGTAATTTGTATGTGTCAAAAGAAAAACTAAAGCAATTTGTAATTTTTGCCTCCAAAAATAAATTTTACACAGACATGTTCAATTCTTTTTCACATGAATATGTCTGATGATAAATTATTTTACCTTAAACTTCAACTCAATGAAAATTATTTTTTGTATTGGTAATGAATTTGGCAAAATTACAGTGTGCCAAGTAATTTTGACAAAAGCTGCCCTCTAAAATAAAAAATAAAAAAATCACTGTAATTTCGCCAAATTCACCCACAAGCATAAACTTAGTTTTTGGAGTAGTAACGAGGATTACGCCAAATTCACCCACAAACATAAACTTAGTTTTTGGAGTAGTAACGAGGATTAGATATCCATGTGAAAAAACTGTAATTCATCAATAATAACATAGCTTAAAAGAGAAAAATATCTAGCATCTCAACAAGAAACTACATTAATTTGCTAAATCTCAGTGACTGTCTTTAAATACTGTTTCATAAAACTCATGTAATACTATTGATCTTTATCAACCGAGGGTTCTCTTGGAAATAACAAAACTGCACCAAACCAATTTAACCAAGGAAGTTCATGATCACCAAATGAAGCACCAAATTGCAGAGAACAAAATCAGCAAAAGCACGCTCGGGCGCAAGATCCTGCAGAAGAATGAAGGACTAGATTATTAAAAGAATATATCAAGTGAAAAAAATCATATGAAGATAGCACAGCACTTCTTCATTTCCTTTTGTTCTTGCTTTGTTTTGTCTAGTTAAAGATGCAGGGATCTAGAATCTAGCTTCTCTAAAGTGAGTCAAGTGAAAGAGCAATGGTTGTTATTTCAAAAAAAAACATATGATTTGTTATGATATACTCACATTATCCACTTTTAATTTGTTAATAATCAATGGTTGATAATGCACACTTTACACTTTAAAGTGAGTTGTTCACTTCAGAGGAGCTGGATCCATGGATGTAAGTGTAAAATTATAATTTTACAAGGTAGTTGAAATATAATATGGAAAATAAAAAAGAAAGCAAATATAAAGATATTATGGGAATTTGCAGGTCTCTATCATTTACATCAAGACAAAATCAAAACAGAAAAGAGAATAATGTTTACCTTGAATTCCTTGTTCTCTTTGTTGACTTGGATCCGGAGACAAACTGATTCAAAATAAAGGATTATAGTAAAGATAAGGAAGGCAAGAACTAAATTTGTGCACATGTATCAAGTAGGTTTAGAAATCTCAGTTTATTGGTATATAAATAAATGGGCATAACATGCTAACTCACTAATCGGAAAAGATCATTGACACTTACCAGCCAGAACCGCGGTTCCTACACAAGAGAGTACTCCAGAAAGGAAGGAGTTAAATGGAAATGTTCCAACCAGAGCCATGTAAACTACCTATTCATAAAAAAATAATAATAATGTAAGTCTTAACAAGAGTATTACATGTTAACATAACATAGTTTCCGACCTCAAACCATGACCAAAAACTAATTTCTATTTGCAGTTTTTTTTAACGGTTAAAAGTGAGAACTTGTTATACTAGAAACTGGAAGAGTATTCAGTAAAGTAGGATTAGTAGATAACACATTTCTGGTGGTAGTTCATCAGCCAACAATCTGCCACAACATTGTTTTGCTAGAATAGCTAAGCAAGAGCTATCTTATTACAATTTCTTCTAGTGCATGGGTGAATGTACATCCTCAATGCTGCTGACCTAAAGAAATGCAATCACCTACAAGTTCTAAGCAATTGAATCCTGCTTCTGTATTTAGGAGTGATTTTGCTTTTTTTGAAGCTTAGAACTCGGTTTAATGAAAGTTACATAGTGATTGTGTTTCAAATTCCTGCATAAATTTATGCATATCTTTTGCAGAATCCATATTCTGTTGGTAGTTCATCGTTCTAGGAAGAGAACATATTTCATATGAACTCTTTTGTAATGAATTAATGTTTTAAGCCTAGAATATAAATGAGGGAAAATGAACCTAATTGTTGTGGCGTATTGTTTGTAGAGAAACATATTTTGAAACTAATATTTAAGACATAAATCAGAGAGATAACAAAAAAAAACTCCCCGCCCTTACCTTCTAGCTTACATGCGTGTAAGGGGAATGTAGAAACATACATAAGTGAATTTAGTTCATGTTTAAATCACACATGATTATCATTCAATTTAAATTCCAATTTGGACTTCAAATGTAATTGTATGATTATAAATTCATGGCTCTGAAATCTCCTATTTGTAATTGCATAACAAATCACTTCATTGAGTTGGTACAAAAAGTTAACAATGTCTTATTCTCAGGGTTGAATGAGGGAAAATCAGAAGCTTGTTTTATCATCTAAACATAGCCTAATCATTAATCAACGTATGCTATGAAGGATCGTTAACAGTTATAAAAAACACCTACAACACATGCATACAGAATAATTGCTTTACCTGAAACAAATAAAAAAAATTCAGGAAAATAACATTATTTTCATTTTTATATTTATTCAAATCTAGATCAATTAAAATTGAAGACGATGAATCCGGCTATTGCAGATGCAGAATCAAACAAAAACGAGAGATCTGTGGGAAATTGAGGGGTGGGTACCTGAAGGAGTGCGGTGAAAACAGCGAAGACAACATAGAGATCGATGATCTGAAAAAAAGAGAGAAATTGGGGTTAGAGAAGAGTAAAAAATTTAGGAGAAATGAAATGAAAGGGGAAAGAGGAATGGGACCTTGAGATTTGTAGGTGTGGCGGAATATGCAGACCAAATAGCGTGGAATAGATCTTGTGCATCCTTCGTGGTGGAAGATGTCTTTGCCATTCTCTTCTCTGCCTTCGCTTCACTCTCTCTCTCTCGAAACTCTATAACTTGAAACTGTTTCAACTGAAGTCGTCGTCGTCACTTGTGATTTTTCTCTCTTTTTTTGTGTGTATTTTTAGTCCAAAGATTCAGTCCAAACATTGTTTTTCATTTTACATTTGGGAGTGCTACTTTTTGCACCCTAGTAGTACAGGGGTATGCATGGATGATGAACCAAACCAAATTAAATCATATATATCGTTCGGTTTGGTTCTTAAAACCATTTTCATAAAATCAATTTATTTTTTAGAAATCGGTTTATAAGTGGATCGGTTCGATTTTAAACCGGTTTTTAAAAAAAAATAGTTAAAAAAAAACAGTTTTTATATCAATTTCTTTTAAATTATTTTTTTATTTTTTTTAAAAAATCAATTTTATAAAAAAATAGTTTTTAAAACTATATTTTTAAAAAATCAATTTTATATCAAAAATAATTTTATTTTCTTTTAACTAACTTTTTTATTTTCACTAATTATAAAACTATTTTATATAAAAAAAATATTTATTTTAAAAAATGACTTTAAATTTGACTTTTATAATCACCACAAATAATATCTCGATTAAAAACAATTCCAAAGTATAATGTGTTATAAAAACGGCCATAAAATAAAATAATTATGAATCATATCTCTATAAATCATAATTGTTCATAAAATAAATAACTCATCAAAAAAATTGTTCAAATTTCTAAAATCTCTCATAATTGTTCATAAACAAATTTTATGAGGTTTTAAAATATTTTTTCTTTTAAATTAACAATTTTTTTAGAAAAAAAATAACAAATATTCAGAAAAAAGAAAAATATATATATAAAAAAAATTTAAATAATAAAATTATATTCTGAAAATAAAAAAAAAAATCTATTTTTTTTAAAAAACATTTTTTTACTGAAAAAAATACAAAATATTTTTGATAAAAATTATCTTTTTTTATTTAGAAAAAAATAATAATTTTATTTGAAAAAAAATATCAAATATAATTTTTTCGAAAAAACAATCCAAATATAATATTTTTGGTGAAAAAAAAAATCTGATTTTTATTTTTAAAATAAATTTTTTATAAAATTGATTTATAATGTGATAAAACATGAAAACATAAAAAAAAAAAATTTAACACATAGTAAAATTTGGATAACCAATAACAAAACCAAATTTTTATAATGGGTAACGGTTTATATTTGGATAACCAATAACAAAACCAAATTTTTATTTTACATTTGATTTGGTTTTTTTAAAGTGGATCAATTTGGATACCAATTTGTTATGGATAATCGGTTTTTTTGCACACCTCTGTCTACTACAATGTCACACTTTTATTATGACATACATAAAATGTGAGATATGTGAGTTTATCGTCGTTGAAGTAGACAAAAATGAGATATACATATTGAGATATTATGTATGTTTTTTGTGTGTTTGTGTTAGTTTGAGATTTTTGTTGAGCATTTTAACATGAATATGGGATATGAGATGTATATAAATGCTAAGTACATATAACTTAGTCATGTTTTCGACACCATACCACATATTCGACAAGTGGATTTTTGACATATGTGATTGGATGACTTAAAGATGTTTTCGACAACACTAACAATTTTAAGGAGTTCAATAGCCAAAGATACGTGGAAGAAAATTAGAAGACAAAAGCTCATGTAACGAGATATATGTTGGATTTTGAAGAGATAATCGTTGTTGACGGTTGATAATGTACTTAATATATAAGTAGATTTTGATTATATAATAAGGGTTCACATTTCATTCTATTTTATGTAGAGTTCACACATTTGAGTCATGGAGATAAAGGATTTGTAAGAAATGTATGAAGTTGTGTCTCATTCTTAATTCAAGCATTTTCATAACCATTTTATTTATTATCATATATTTCTTTATTTGTTTTAACCATTTAAACACTTCTTCATTTGCTTTTCTGAATCTTTACATTAAAAAATCATTTAGCATTAATACATTTTCTCAAACGTTTAACACAAAATATCCTTAGCATTTTTGAGTTTTATCATGCAAGTGAATTAAAACTCGTGATTGTTTACTCAAAACACCAGTAAACAAATTGGCATGCTCAATGGGACCCTTTTGTGTGAATTTTATCTTTTTGTAGAAAGTGTATGTGCTTTTATGTTTATTTTCGTTCTTCACATCTAAATTTTGTCAATTGTTAAGTGTTTATGCGCGTGAGGAGTGACAAATTTGTTAGTATGACTAGACCATCTGGGAATTCATCCCCACAAGGAGTCATTCCTCCCAGATCAATGCTCAAAGTGCAAAAGAACAACCAAACAGAATGATGGTCGGTGGTGCATGCACTTCAACAACCATTGGGATAACTGCTCATATCATGAGACAGACGTTAGTTTCGACTATGACACCAAAGATGGTAGTATGTCATGAGCAGTGGCGGCATGGAAGAGGAAGATATTGTCTTTAAAAAATTTGATGAAGCTATGAAGAAGCATCTTAAGCCACTCTTCGTTCTTGCTAAAGTCAACAAAATGGGCGTGAAGAAGGTTCTAGTATATGGCAGAGTTGCAGTTAATATGATGTTACATTTCTTGTTGAAGAAGATTGGAAAGATGGATATAGATTTGAGACCATATAATATGGTCTTTTCGGATTATGAAGGCAAACCCACTAAAGATTTAAGAGTTATTTTGGTTAACATTGTTGTTGGCATAGTGGTTAGACCAACTTTATTCATGGCTATTCCATCCACGACCAACTACAATTTATTTTTGGGTCAAGAATGGATATATGGTGTGGGGGAAGTCCCCTTGACTTTACATCAAAGAATTTCAAATTGGAGGCCTGATGGCATTCTGGAAAATGTTGAAGCCTATAAAAGCTACTTCCTCGCTAAATTGGATCATGTAAATAAGGGCACTTTCAACAAGAAAATCACAACCAACGCACCATATATTTTTTATGGAAAGGAATCCTTTGTGCGAGAAGATGTCCTTTACTCGATACAGTTGGATCCTACTTATTGACTCATGTGTCAACAAGACTCTGAGGGGAGTGAGTCTGACAATGATGTCGCCGCAAATATGTGGTAGTTCATGATAGATAATATTGATGTCTGAATCGAGCGTATTAGCTTGAGTTATGGCATATATGGTCAAAATCGGATAAAGGCGGCTTTAGAAGATGAAGTTCAACAAAAATTGGCTTTTGAAGCAAATCCATTTAAAACTAATAAAATGATGGAGATTGGAAAGAATCTCGTCTCCAATTTGGTCAAAATAGACCATTCAATAGTGGCTGATGAACAAGAAGATAAATCAGAAATCCAAAGGCTCGATTGTATCTATGATAACGAGCCTTTGGGATTTGGAAAAGACTCATTAGTTTCAACCAAGAGGATACAAGCCCAAGACCTACTATAGGAGTTTGACTTAGGAGATGGAACAATCAAAAGGACAACATACACAAGAGCCAAGATTGATTCGAGCCTTAAGGTCTAAATTGTTAACTCCTTGTATTTTTTATTGACAGTAATTTTGGTAAAACTAACTTAGCTGTAACATGTTGTACAAGATGTCCTACATGTGATTGTGACATCTTGTCTGGAACAGGTGTTACTCGTGGTAACGTGTGTGTTTAACTGATTATAGAATATTCGTGGAATATTAAGTATTCCCTTGTGACATTCGTGGTTGAGGAATCAGAGATTCTAATTGTGGTTAACAAATTCTATTTTATAAATGTTGAGACATTTTAGAAAACTTTTGATTGATAACCTAATGTTGTGCAACTAATTCATGTGGAGGACAACACCCATATCCAGTTCATTATATGGCTATATATAGAATGTCTCAAAACCTAATTGAGGATGAAGAAAATAAGATAGTTGATTGTATTAGGGTTTGAGTCCACATGTTATTTGTGAGCCTCTCAAATATCATCTTGATATATGAGTAGGATTGTGTTAACTGGTTGTAAGAATTGTCAAGCACTCATAAGCTTTTAAGCATTTAGTGATTGTGTTTTCTTGAAGCGTGACTTTTGAATTCTTGTAATTGTTTAAGTATCACTATTGTGATTGATAGGGAGGTGAGAAGGGTCTCACACCTAGGAGAGTCTTAGGTAGAAGTTAAGCACGGGTAGTGATTAGGGTGTTAACTATAAATTGGAGATAATTTGCAGAAAGCCTACAAACTAATATTATTTAGTGAATTTCCTCTCTGGCTTGGTAGCCCCAGATGTAGGTGTTGTTGTACACCGAACTGGGTTAGCAACTTTGTGTGTTTTGTTATTTTATGTTCCTCTATATGTAAGTTGTCCTGTTATTGATCAGATATCAGTGTCTTGACATCTCATAGGATATCTAATATCTGCATACCAAAATTTAAATTGGTATCAGAGTAGACATCCTGCTCTGTTTCTGGGTGAGATTCAAGGAAGATATGTTCTGGTACAACGGACAAGGATGGAGGATTTGTGAACAGATCATTCATTCTTGATGGAACCAACTATGACTACTGGAAAGCACGTATGGTGGATTTTATCAAATCCATGGACATCAAGGCTTGGAAATCTGTGGTTAAGGGATGGGATCAACTAATGATTAAAGACAAAGATGACAAGATCACTGATGAGCTAAAGCCTGAGGAAGACTGGGATGATGAATATGAAAAATTAGCTCAGGGAAACTCCAAAGCTTTGAATGCTCTATTCAATGGAGTGGACAAGAACATCTTCAGACTAATAAACAACTGCATTGTTTTTAAAGATGCTTAGGAGATCTTAAAGAATGCTCATGAAGGAACCTCTAAGGTAAAGATGTCAAGACTTCAACTTCTGACCACCAAGTTTGAGAACTTAAGAATGAAGAAGGATGAGAGCATTCATGACTTTCACATGAATATCATTAAGATAGCCAATGCCTTAAGTGCTATAGGGGAGAAGATGTCAGAAGCCAAGCTGGTCAGAAAAATCCGCAGGTCTTTTCCAAAGAGATTTGACATGAAAGTTAGTGCCATTGAAGAAGCTCAAGATATCAACAACATGAAAGTTGATGAATTGGTGGGTGTCATACCCCGATTTTGACCCTGAATTTTTTCCATTTTTTTTCATTTTTTATTTGGCACTTGGCCTGAAATTCATTTGCATACATTCATTCCCAACTCCATATTTTTGTTACACATTGATCATTGTCTATGCCTTTTTGATCATGGTACTTTTGACTATAAAATGGATTTTAATCATTTGACTTTTGTAATTTTTCAATTTTTGATTTTAATTTCAAATTAAGTTTAATTCCCAAATTTCAATTTAATTTTAATTGTTATTTTTACTAATGATTCAAAACTCTAATTGATTTTAATTTTCAAATAGATGTTAGAATTGATGTCAAAAGTAATTTTAACAAATTATTGGATTAATTTGATTTTAATTGGGTTTTCTACTGATTTTTTTTATTATTTAAGTTGATATTTAAATTAGTCTTGGGTTATTTCTAAAAAAAAATCCATTTTATATCCATAAGTACATTTCAAAATCAAAATAGCATTACAACATTTCATAAATTACAAAATCATGTTCCACATTGCATTTCTCAACATTTTCATACAAGTTCATCCCATTACATAAATCCTACAAATACAATCCGAATAAACAATCAAGTTTTCTTGTGTTTCTAACCACTTGCCAGTCATGTTATTGGTTCATGGATACTATAACCTTGTGGTCTTATTTCATGGTTTTGTTCATACGCATTATCAGCCAAGATTTTCTTCTCAAGAGTCAAAAACCATTTTGGACATCATAAAGACCGTGTTTAAGAAATTATGCGAGACAATGGAGCCCGAAGAGTTGAATTTGCCATAGAGGTGGAAAAGGGGCAAAAGGTGTCTGATTATAAGCCTATGCTTGAACTCGTCCTATTACTCGTGCGCTCATATATCCCACCTTTGGTTGTTACCAAGTCACAAGAAGATATATGCTTTGTAGGTGAAGTATTGAACTTAATGTTGGCTACTCTCGACGGACTCCGTGGTTACAGCAAATCAACGATACCTGATTGTGCTTCCCAGTGGGCTCCAATTTTCAAATCACAAAGCTCAAGTTTGTTACATTCCATTAAAGAAAAAAACTGCTACAAAAGGATCTCTGTTTACTTGCTTTCAAAAGTAATGTTATAAGCGACATAAATAACATGGAGGAGTTCAACGAAGACATTTTATTTGAGGATACCAATTTCCATAATACAATATATATAGTTCAAAATGATAATCTTAGACTAAGATCTACACCGAGCTTAAAAAAAAGGTCTTTGCGAAAAAGCAGCAGCAGAGTGTCTGCTGGAGCCGCGAAATGTCATACAATTGCGTGAGATTGCTGGTCCTCTTGGAGCAGAAGTTAACGGTGAATCCGGAAAGAAGGGCTATGTTGGGATCCACGGTTCAGGATTCAGAGACTTTCTTCTAAAGCCAGAGCTTCTACGGGCTATTGTGGATTCAGGATTTGAGCATCCTTCTGAAATACAACATGAATGCATACTCCATGGCATTTTCAGTGCTTGCTTGCTACCTTGCACTTCTTTGATTTATTAAAAGATGGGAAAGTAATTTTAATTGGGCACTCAGCTGGTTCAAGTGCAGCAGTTAAAACATATTTTGAAGCTCCTGAACGTGTTGCTGCTCTAATTTTAATTGCCCCCGCAATTTTCGCTCCACTTACTTCACCGAAAGTGGTTAAAGAGAATCAACCAAGACAAGATAATGAAGTGAAAGAAGACAATGGTTTTATTAGAAAAAATCCAATTGTTAAACTTTACATGTCGTTGTCAAAGATTATCAAGAACGTTGTAATGACCATAACCAAGATGATGAAGCCTATGATAGATATACTCAACTCTTTGTATAGGAAACTGTTATCAACTATCCTGCTTTCTTCCCCTGCAATAATGCTGGTAAGAATGGCAATTGATAAGTTTGGTACCGCTGCAGTTCGAAATGTACGGTACGATCCAAAACAGGTCTCTGAGCATGTCCTTAGTGGTTATACACAGCCATTGAGGGTTAAAGATTGGGATAGGGCATTGGTGGAGTTCACTGCTGCAACGCTTCTTGATGAGGAATCTAATATCCCAGCCTGCTGCACTCAGAACACACAACCTGCAATAACAGGACAGTTCAAACCGTCAAACGCATCAAATATTCCATTGCCAAACCTATCAAATAAATCAAAGAAACAGAATGCAGGAATTATTTACAAAAGCCTTGCTTTATCAGATTCAGATCGACTAATTTGGAGAGTGTGTTAAAAATACATGAAGAGCCTGAAGCTAAACAAAGAACAGAGAGAGATGCTGATTGGGATGCTTTTAGGTGGCTTGCAGATTGATTCTGATGGTCAAAGGAAGAACCACATCATTGGCTTCAATTTTGATGGCAATTCTATGAGCCATAATGTCTTGAAAAGTCATATACATCACCAATTTTATGAGTGGCTACACCCTACTTTTAAGCCAAGTGATGACAGTAAGAACATACCAGATAAGTTTTGCACCGTTGCAAGCTCTCATTTTGGCTTTTACGCTGATCAGTTTTGGTCAGGAAGTCAACCTACGATTCCGAAACTTGTTCATAGGTGGTTGTCACCATGTGTTCTTGCATATTGGTATATGTATGGGGGCCATAGAAACTTTGCTCATCAACCAGCTTCCGAATCAAGGCTTCCTCTTAAGCAATATGGATGATGCGTTTTTGTTAGAATTAGTTGTTGCTGCTGTGATTATATCCACATCTGCAAATGGTCAAAAAAAAAAATGTGTGCATGAAAAATCTAAAATGAAAAACATTATGGCAATGAAATGAAATCACATGGTGACAATCAAGAAAATCAACACTGAACTCGACCAAAGACATGCACTCGTTGTAAAGCATCACCGAACCTCAATGCATTGTGAAGACACCCTCTCCATTCATTTTCTCGCGTTTCACTGCGGTAAAAAGACACATTAACTCAGCAAGGCAGTAAAGATTCCAGAAATTTCCCAATTTGGGATTAAGACAAAAGCCAGGAGGAAAAGCATATGTTCAGATTACCTTTCCGAGTCCAATGATCAAAGAAGGCACTCCAATTCTGAGCATCCAAAAGCATTTCTGAAAACTTTCTCCATGGGACCATTGAGCATCAATCCGAAAACCCTAATCAGAGAGGATAAATAGGAAGCAAGGGAATCATTGGAAAAGAGGAGAAAACCTTGGAACACAAAAAAGGAGGCGGACAAAAAACTCTACCAAGACCTAATCCGAAATTTTTGGCACCGTTACCCTGCATAGATATTGACCAAAATCCCAATCAAAAATCATCACAAAAGCTCGATTAATCCATGTTTCAACTCTGATTTTCATACCGAAAATCAGAAATTGAAGAGCTTAACTTCCATTATCACCACTACAAGCAGTTACGCAGAAAAAGAAGTTGAAAGAGGAAGGCGATCGGACAAAGCGAAAGGAAGATCGAATAGTTACTTTAAAACAGGCCTTCCTGGTGAATCCCCGACCGGTATTTTCCTCTTCCTGGCTTTTGAATCAAGCGCATGAGCATAATAGGTTGTAGTTTGAAATCAATCTTCGCTTCGTATACATATACGCAGGTAGAGATTTGACTTGTTGATTCCCATATAAGCTCTTTAGCATAACGCTTCCTGTTTAGGTATCAAATATTGTTCTGTTTGGTCGTCGTGAAAATAAATTGCAAGTTTAACAAAGTTAGAGTTTGGGATTTCGATCTGGACAACGGGTAGGGAATTAGAGGAGGATAGATGTAGATCCGGGTTCAAGGATTAAAATAAGCCTGGGTTGGTGTTTGGGTTTCTGTGTTTCGAAGGGTGGTTGCTGGCCGGCGGCCACCGCCCTTGACCGCTGAGGAGGAGAAATTGAAAAGCTTTGGGGACGAGCGATTTTTGTTGAGTGAGAAAGGTGAGCTAAAGTGAATGAGAGGTGACGGCGGTGAGTTAGAGTGAATGAGAGAGGGCGGCGGATCGTGAGATAGAGAGAGCATTTGAGGTTGTTTTTACTGTGAGATAGAGTGAGAAAGAGTAAGAACGAAGAGTCTGTACATTTTTAATGTTTTTTTCTTTAATTTATTCCCTACAGAATAAGGCTTTTTTTAAAAAAAACTATTAAATTTATGTTTAGGTTTCCTAGGTTCAGTCAATAACTATTTTACATTTCCCATTTTTATTCTTTATTTTAAGAAACCAACAGCCAGGCGGCTGGATTGTTCTTTGGAAATCCAACATACCTTTACTATTTATTATCTTAGATTCTTCTTTCTTTTTTCCAATATAGTATGGTTTATATATTTATGTTGTTATTCAAATAATAATTAATTGTAAGCAGTCTAGTGGAGAGAGTGTAGATTCTAAGTCATTAGGGAAGTGGGTTCAATACCCATATATTGCATTCTCTTTATTTCTCTTAGCATTCATTTTTTTTCTATGTTTGTGTTTTATTATAATTTCACCCATACTCGTAGTTGTATTATTGTTTAATAACACAAAATCTGTTTTTTTATTAATTGCATCCTTCATTCAAAAACCATTTTTAAACTAAAAATTATTTTTCTCGATTCAACGTCGAGCCCTTTTTCACACCCTCGTAAGTCGATTGCTTTTAAGCATCGCCATCAACCTCACATGGCTTACTCTTGGGCCTTCTTACAACGAGCTCTTAAGCAACATCAACTTAACTTTCAATAATTTCAAACCTCGATTCGTTAATCGTTTTAATTTAATATTCAAATCATTTTCAAAGTAAAATGTGAAGAAAAAGGTTACCTGGATGGAATGTCCAGTCGTAATCCCGAATATTAGGCTCAAGCTGTAAGAGCTTGTAAGTCATAAATATTCGTCTTCTCTTTAACACTCTAATATTCAAAATCATTTTTTAAATAAAAACGTGAAGAAAAAGGTTACCTGGATGGAATGTCCAGTCGTAATCCCGAATATTAGGCTCAAGCTGTAAGAGCTTGCAAGCCGTTAATATTCGTCTTCTCTTTAACACTTTAATATTCAAAAATCATTTTCTTAATAAAGTTGGAAGAAAAAGATTACCTGGATGTAATATCCAGTCGTAATCCCGAATATTAGGCTCAAGCTGTAAGGGCTTGTAAGCCATAAATATTTGTCTTCTCTCTAAAACACCTGCAAATATCTTAAATCATTTTCTTAATAAAATTGGAAGAAAAAGATTACCTGGAGGGAATATCCAGTCGTAATCCCGAATATTGGGCTCAAGCTGTAAGAGCTTGTAAGTCATAAATATTCGTCTTCTCGCCAAAATATCCGTAAATACTTCAAACCATCTTCTCAATAAAGTTGGAAGAAAAAGATTACCTGGATGGAATGTCCAGTCGTAATCCCGAATATTAGGCTCAAGCTGTAAGAGCTTGCAAGTCATAAATATTCGTCTTCTCGCCAAAATATCCTTGAATATCTAAATCATCTTCTTAATAAAGTTGGAAGAAAAAGATTACCTGGAGGGAATATCCAGTCGTAATCCCGAATATTAGGCTCAAGCTGTAAGAGCTTGTAAGCCATAAATATTCGTCTTCCCTCCAAAACATTCATAAACATTCGAATCATTTTCTTAAACAAATATTGGAAAGAAACAGACTGCCTGGGTGTAATGTCCAGACGTGGTCCCGAGTATTAGACCCAAGCTGTAAGAGCTTGTAGGTCACAAGTACTCGTCTTTCAAACTTCAAAATACCTAATTCCTACCTTAATATTTTTTTAATAAAGATGGAAATGGAACATGGTGTATACCATGCACTCCTGAGGCTAGGATTCGAGATGTATATCTCGCTCATTCAAGTTCTCGCCATCACTCAAAATACATCCAACCAATCAAATTCTTTTCTCGCCGCTGTGTGACTAATCAAAAATCTTTTTCATAAATGAAAGATATATTGTCTTAAGGTGATTCAAAACAATGTTTCGGCCACGATTGTTGAGTAGAGATAAGTGACGCTTTTCCGAATGTAGATTTATGAATCCGTTCGATGTGTGGTATGCGTCCACTCCTCATCTGTTTTGGGTAAAACGATGTTTTCGTCGATTAATACAATATAGCTTTCGCTAAAATCGACCAACAAACAAACATTTTTCTACCCAGAACTACGTAAGCCTTGATTTCTCTTTTGAGATACGTAGGAGCAGGATTTGTAAATCTTGTCAGGCCCACTAATAAAAAACTTAGGTTTAGTCCTTCGTTAAAAATCCAAAAATATTTCTTCTCTCTTCTATTCTTTCTTTCTCACCTAATAATTCGAAAAGCCTAATATTTTAACTAACACTAATGCACACAACTGACCTAATGGTTCCCGTTGAGTACAACGGACGTGAGGGGTGCTAATACCTTCCCCTTGCGTAATCGACTCCCGAACCCTGATATTGGTTGCGATGACCATATCTTATCCCTTCTTTTTGTCTTGGGTTTTATCGATATTTCCCCTTTCCTTTTTAGGAATAAATAAAGTTCGGTGGCGACTCTGTTCAGTCCATCATTGCGAGCGTGCGATCGCGCTTCGCTTTGAAGTCGTATCCCCATTTTTTTCGAGGTGCGACAGATGGCGACTCTGCTGGGGACTCTATTCCTAAGCGAGTCAAGCCTAGTTAGGTCGTTTGCGTGCCTTTGTTTGTTTACTTGTGTGGCTTTTCTTTATTGATTTTGTTATCTTTATTGTCATATTGCTATAATTTGTTATATTGGTTCGATATGCTTTGGTACTTGGAGAGACTCTGATTGCAAACCTTGTGGGAAAGACTTTTTACCCGAGTCTCGAGTAAAGACATAAGATAGGACGAGGTTGAGTAGTGCGGGTCCGCGAGATGTATTTCTCGTTGGGTCGGTACGAGAACCTCACTTAGAGTAGATTCTTGAGAGGATGTTGTCGCTCGGCAAGTAAGTTGCCGTAAGCTTCGATATTTTCTTTAGGATCCATGACTCTGAGAACCATTTGTAGAACCTTAGTTCTTTACCCCATTAGGAAAGATGGTTGCGTAGTGTGGGTCTGCGAGATGTATTTCTCGTTAGATCGATACGAGAACCTCACCTAGAGTAGATTCTTTAGATGGAGTTGATGCCCGGTAAGTAAGTTGCCGCAGGTAGCAAACAGTCTAATGGATCCATGACTCTAGGAACTTTTTCAAAAACCTTAGACCATACCTGGTGAGAACCTATTTTTGGAAAAGCAATCAAATTTATCAGTACCTCGAACTTTTGAACCCGTGTATAGAAAAACACAAATATGCATGGCTTGCATTGCATTCATTCATTGCATTTGCATCGCATCATAATGCATGTCATTCTCCAGACAAAATACCAAAAAAAAAACTCATCCATCTTTTGTCCGTGAAGCAAAGTGATTCTCAACACGCGAAGAGCAAAGAACCATGTCTCAGGAGATGATGGACGAGCTAAGGAAAAGCCAAGAAGCACTGAAGGAGGAACTTAATCTTTTGAAGATCCAAATGAGATGGGTCTTGGAAACCCTGCAAGTCTTGTTGGGAAGAGAGGGTCACCCAATATACGCTGCTGCAACAAAGAGAGCTACTACGCCACATCCATCCGGTGTTACATCAAGTCAAGGGAAGTTCTATGTGGCAACTCCTCATTTACCAGTATATGGACCTCCCTCAAGACGTCATCAGCAACATCCTCTGGCTATTCCTCCTCAAAGTCACCAAAGCCAGGTTCAGAATAAAAATCAGAATCAGAACAAGAGGAACAAGGATCACAATGACTCGATTCTGGTGCCATATAGCAAGCTCTACCCGCAACTGATCCAAAATGCTTTGGTGACACCTCGAGCTCTCACGCCTGTGTCACCATACCTGCCATGGTACAATCCAAATGCAACATGTGAATTCCATAAAGGGGCATTGGGACATGACCTAGATTCTTGCTTTGCGCTAAAAGCCTTGGTACTAGGACTGATTAACAAAAAGAGCTTAGTCTTTGAAGAAGATCACCCGAAGATGAAGTGTGAATACCATACTGGAACAATGGGGCACTCCATCGAGGAATGTATGAGTTTTAAGCTCAAGCTGCAAGGATTGATTGACATAAGGTCACCAACACTCAAGGAGGAAGGCTCAAGTACCTATACCTTGATTTCTGGGCCAGATAATGAGAAAGGGAAAAAACCCTTGAAACCCCTCAAGGTTTTGTACCACAAGGAAGATGTCAGGGATGTGGCTAGTGAGCTATCATTGTTTCCTGGTAAGAGCATTGAGATACCGCCTTGGATTTCCAATGTCACGACCTATACCAATGAGAGAAAAGGAGAAGTGAGTAGTGGATCCAAGAGGGCTGCGTTCGACGAGATTGAAATAAAAGAATTTGAAGATCATCATGCCAATGTCAAAAAGCTTGTTGATCCAAACCTTCAAGTTTGAAGAAGTCAATTCCCTAAAGTCGGCAATCATTTGGCTGTTTCAACACTTCTTTTGTAGTTTCTTTGCATGTTGCTTGTTATTTGCTTTTAAGCATTGTTGTTTTCTTTGAATTGGTAAGATTAATGAAAGGTTTATGCATCTTTTGAATTAATCCATTCGTATTCACTCGTTTTTCATTTATGTTAAAAAAACAAAAACAAAATACTCCTCTCATTCACTTTTGTTTATCAAATTGTTGTGTTAACAAAGATTGGAGGGAGGATGATGAAAATAAAACACCTGAAATTGTTGTGGTATGCTTTTGAGTAAAACCTTGTCGATGATGTAAGGCATTGTTTCAAATCCCCAAACACTGAAGTTATAAGGAGTTAATCCCTAGACAACCACTTTGAGCCTAGAAGTTGGTGTTTATTTCAGATCTAAAACCCTTAATCTTAACCTGGGGCAGGGTAGTTATGTTCAGATAGTTTGATCGTGCATTCGATCTTTCAAAAAATCGTCCATATGAACACCCTCCAAATAGGTTCAACCACATGTTATCCTTCGCGCACATGTTGAAGTGTCGAAGAAGCTAAGAAAAGCTAAAATTAGTGTTGGTTGATCCTTATCCACCAATAATATGGCAGTCACACCTTTTAAAAAAAAAAACAGAAAAAGCCCGCTAAGTCAAATACCACAAAGTGACTTAGGCAAAAGTCAGGGCATCCCGATGGACCGAAAGCTTCAAAGAAGCGGTCCAGGCAAAATCAGGGATAAAGAAAATCAATTAAAAGAGGTCACTAAATCCTCACCAAAAACAAAATAAGGTGACTGCCATTCAAGGAAATCTATCTTGAACCCTCATCCTTACCATCGCACCTTCGAACCCTCTTAGAAGTCGAAATGCGTGTATTGAATTAACTGAACATAGGAACTGGAGATCATCAAGAAGAAGGGGTGGGTAAAAACAAATTTTGAGCCTTATATCCTTTTGTTTCAAAAAACCGTGAACCAAACCACGTTACAACCCTTAAAAGACCTAATTGAGGCAGGGTTCATTTTGAAAGCATACTATAACCAGGTGGTGTTAACTTGACTCCAAACGATTTTTGTTAATCATTTGATGGCACCAACTTGCATACTGTGAATGAGTTGATCACCATTTGTGTTCTTATCAACGACTCGTTCACTGTATTTCACCCGTTCATATCAATAAATTTTGGTTTCAAATTTTTGCATAAACATTGAATTAAAATTACCATTTTTGAATGAACAATCTTATTTGCGAGTCAACACTTAGCATCAAAGAAATTCAATACACAGTTGAGGAACTTGATGGAGTGAAAGAAGTCTAGTCAAGGGCAAATCACTTTGAGCATCAGTTAATTCGAGCTAATCACTCTAAGTGTCCTTAAGGCAAGAGTAATCTGCTTCAAGAATTAGACCGGGGCAAGCCACCTCAGAGCTCAGTAAGTCCAATCACTCCATGGTTCAGTTAGCCAAGAGTAATTTGCTTCAAGACTTAGTCCGGGGCAAGCCACCTCAGAGCTCAATGAGTCCAACTATCCAAAAGACAGACAATCAAGAGTCTACCATTCCAGCATTTGGTTAGTCAAGTTCGGACCGCTGCAAGTTTCAAACACTTGGGGCAAGCCATCTCGAGGTAGTCTCATGGCAATTTGTTTCCAAACTCACTTTCAAAGTGAACATTGCCAAGACCCAACAAACTGGGGCAAGATGAGCCACAGAGGGGCAAAACCCCCTTCTTTGTGCTTTCAAACTGCTCAAACGAATTCTGCCATACGTCAACAACTGTTGAGTTCAAGACGAGTGCCCGAAAGTTATGCTAGCACGATTCATTAATCCTCCAAAAGGATCCATTGGCTAAGTTGTGGCTATCAAACTGGGTAGAATCCTCCTTTGGCAACATCTATCATAAAATATTTGGTTGAGTTCTCGGTGTTGAGGAATCATGAGCTTCCATAAAAAGCCTTTACCAACTCCCAGTCCACTCAGGTGTCAGCATTCTCATAGCATGATCATTCATATATCATGCATAAAAGAATTCAAATCATGCATAGCCGAAATGTACTTCGTGCTCATTTTGCATTGACCCAGGTCTTGTTGTTGATCCTATATCCTTTGACCTCTAATTCCAGTTTGTCTTTGGTGCCCTTAAACCATCATCCGGTTTTTGTAGTCATTTTCAAATCCAACCCAGTTGGCACCTATTAGAAAATTTTCCATTAAGGTTCATTTTCTTTTTGGATTATCCGATGAATTTCCGGATTACTCCTTGGTTTATTGATGAATTTCCATAACTGGTCTGATGTATTTCCAGATGTTTCACCATCTATCTGAGGTGTTCTCTGATGTGTCTATATTCTGATGTATTTCCAGAATTTCCTTGATGTGTTACCGGATGTGTCTGTATTCTGTTGTATTTCCGGAATATCACTTGTAATTCCGATGCATTTCCAGAATTTGTTTCTTTTACTCTCTGATGAATTCTCAGACATGTCACTTTTATTCTGACGAAGTTCCAGAACCCCTATGTCGTTCCCTGGAATTGTTTCAAGGCTCATTGGTGTCTCCTAAAAATCAGTTGTTGTTAGGCATTATTCCAAGCTCAGTTGTTACTGGAACTCATTTCAAAGTCCAATTGTTGTTATTCCGGAGTCAGGTTATACTTGAACCTGCTCTGAAGATCCTTTGTTCAATCCTATTCAGGTCTTATATGAACCTGTCATTGAACCCTTTTATTCCGGGGTCAGGTTATACTTGGACCTGCTCTGAAGATCCTTTGTTCAATCCTATTCAGGTCTTATACGAACCTGTCATTGAACCTTTTTATTCCGGGGTCCGGTCATGCTTGAACCTGCTCTGAAGATTCTTTGTTCAATCCTATTCAGGTCATGTACGAACCTGTCATTGAACCTTTTTATTCCGGGGTCCGGTCATGCTTGAACCTACTCTGAAGATTCTTTGTTCAATCCTATTCAGGTCTTATACGAACCTGTCATTGAACCTTTTTATTCCGGGGTCCGGTCATGCTTGAACCTACTCTGAAGATTCTTTGTTCAATCCTATTCAGGTCTTATACGAACCTGTCATTGAACCCTTTTATTCCGGGGTCCGGTCATGCTTGAACTTGCTCTGAAGATCCTTTGTTCAATCCTATTCAGGTCTTATATGAACCTGTCATTGAACCTTTTTATTCCGGGGTCAGGTCATCCTTGAACCTACTCTGAAGATTCTTTGTTCAATCCTATTCAGGTCTTATACGAACCTGTCATTGAACCTTTTTATTCCGGGGTCAGGTCATCCTTGAACCTACTCTGAAGATCCTTTGTTCAATCCTATTCAGGTCTTATATGAACCTGTCATTGAACCTTTTTATTCCGGGGTCCGGTCATGCTTGAACCTACTCTGAAGATTCTTTGTTCAATCCTATTCAGGTCTTATATGAACCTGTCATTGAACCCTTTTATTCCGGGGTCAGGTCATCCTTGAACCTACTCTGAAGATTCTTTGTTCAATCCTATTCAGGTCTTATACGAACCTGTCATTGAACCTTTTTATTCCGGGGTCAGGTCATCCTTGAACCTACTCTGAAGATTCTTTGTTCAATCCTATTCAGGTCTTATACGAACCTGTCATTGAACCTTTTTATTCCGGGGTCAGGTCATCCTTGAACCTACTCTGAAGATCCTTTGTTCAATCCTATTCAGGTCTTATATGAACCTGTCATTGAACCTTTTTATTCCGGGGTCAGGTTATACTTGAACCTGCTCTGAAGATCCTTTGTTCAATCCTATTCAGGTCTTATATGAACCTGTCATTGAACCCTTTTATTCCGGAGTCAGGTCATGCTTGAACCTACTCTGAAGATTCTTTGTTCAATCCTATTCAGGTCATGTACGAACCTGTCATTGAACCTTTTTATTCCGGGGTCCGGTCATGCTTGAACCTACTCTGAAGATTCTTTGTTCAATCCTATTCAGGTCTTATATGAACCTGTCATTGAACCTTTTTATTCCGGGGTCCGGTCATGCTTGAACCTACTCTGAAGATTCTTTGTTCAATACCATTCAGGTCATGTATGAACCTGTTGTTGAACCCTTATTCCGGTGTCAGGTCATACATGAACCTGTTCTGAAGAGTTTTCTCCTTGATTATTCCCCAGCGTTGTCAGGTCTTACATGAACCTATCATAGCATCTTTTTCTTTATTCGGTTGTATTCTAAGTGCCGTTTATCAAACCTCACTTTGAATACCCCCCAGTGTGTGTCTGATTCTCCAGCAGGACTGTTTCCCCAGCAAGTTGTTTTTTACCCCATTTGTCTGTCTCCCTGTGGATCATCAGCATTCCCCACAGTTTGGTCTGTCTAATAGCATCTCCTGTCAAGGGTCCATCATATCCCTAGCAGATAAAATTACAAAAAAAAAAGAATCATGCATCCATGCATATCCATGCATATCATGGCATATCATGGCATAACATATCATATCACATCATGTCATGGGGATTCAGGATCAAAATCCGGGTCTTCTTAGTATTTAATCATCTCCCACTATGATCATATGAAGAGTGTCCTGCTTCATATTCTCTAGTTGAAGATACTTAAATAGGGGCAACTGTCATACCCCGATTTTGACCCTGAATTTTTTCCATTTTTTTTCATTTTTTATTTGGCACTTGGCCTGAAATTCATTTGCATACATTCATTCCCAACTCCATATTTTTGTTACACATTGATCATTGTCTATGCCTTTTTGATCATGGTACTTTTGACTATAAAATGGATTTTAATCATTTGACTTTTGTAATTTTTCAATTTTTGATTTTAATTTCAAATTAAGTTTAATTCCCAAATTTCAATTTAATTTTAATTGTTATTTTTACTAATGATTCAAAACTCTAATTGATTTTAATTTTCAAATAGATGTTAGAATTGATGTCAAAAGTAATTTTAACAAATTATTGGATTAATTTGATTTTAATTGGGTTTTCTACTGATTTTTTTTATTATTTAAGTTGATATTTAAATTAGTCTTGGGTTATTTCTAAAAAAAAATCCATTTTATATCCATAAGTACATTTCAAAATCAAAATAGCATTACAACATTTCATAAATTACAAAATCATGTTCCACATTGCATTTCTCAACATTTTCATACAAGTTCATCCCATTACATAAATCCTACAAATACAATCCGAATAAACAATCAAGTTTTCTTGTGTTTCTAACCACTTGCCAGTCATGTTATTGGTTCATGGATACTATAACCTTGTGGTCTTATTTCATGGTTTTGTTCATACGCATTATCAGCCAAGATTTTCTTCTCAAGAGTCAAAAACCATTTTGGACATCATAAAGACCGTGTTTAAGAAATTATGCGAGACAATGGAGCCCGAAGAGTTGAATTTGCCATAGAGGTGGAAAAGGGGCAAAAGGTGTCTGATTATAAGCCTATGCTTGAACTCGTCCTATTACTCGTGCGCTCATATATCCCACCTTTGGTTGTTACCAAGTCACAAGAAGATATATGCTTTGTAGGTGAAGTATTGAACTTAATGTTGGCTACTCTCGACGGACTCCGTGGTTACAGCAAATCAACGATACCTGATTGTGCTTCCCAGTGGGCTCCAATTTTCAAATCACAAAGCTCAAGTTTGTTACATTCCATTAAAGAAAAAAACTGCTACAAAAGGATCTCTGTTTACTTGCTTTCAAAAGTAATGTTATAAGCGACATAAATAACATGGAGGAGTTCAACGAAGACATTTTATTTGAGGATACCAATTTCCATAATACAATATATATAGTTCAAAATGATAATCTTAGACTAAGATCTACACCGAGCTTAAAAAAAAGGTCTTTGCGAAAAAGCAGCAGCAGAGTGTCTGCTGGAGCCGCGAAATGTCATACAATTGCGTGAGATTGCTGGTCCTCTTGGAGCAGAAGTTAACGGTGAATCCGGAAAGAAGGGCTATGTTGGGATCCACGGTTCAGGATTCAGAGACTTTCTTCTAAAGCCAGAGCTTCTACGGGCTATTGTGGATTCAGGATTTGAGCATCCTTCTGAAATACAACATGAATGCATACTCCATGGCATTTTCAGTGCTTGCTTGCTACCTTGCACTTCTTTGATTTATTAAAAGATGGGAAAGTAATTTTAATTGGGCACTCAGCTGGTTCAAGTGCAGCAGTTAAAACATATTTTGAAGCTCCTGAACGTGTTGCTGCTCTAATTTTAATTGCCCCCGCAATTTTCGCTCCACTTACTTCACCGAAAGTGGTTAAAGAGAATCAACCAAGACAAGATAATGAAGTGAAAGAAGACAATGGTTTTATTAGAAAAAATCCAATTGTTAAACTTTACATGTCGTTGTCAAAGATTATCAAGAACGTTGTAATGACCATAACCAAGATGATGAAGCCTATGATAGATATACTCAACTCTTTGTATAGGAAACTGTTATCAACTATCCTGCTTTCTTCCCCTGCAATAATGCTGGTAAGAATGGCAATTGATAAGTTTGGTACCGCTGCAGTTCGAAATGTACGGTACGATCCAAAACAGGTCTCTGAGCATGTCCTTAGTGGTTATACACAGCCATTGAGGGTTAAAGATTGGGATAGGGCATTGGTGGAGTTCACTGCTGCAACGCTTCTTGATGAGGAATCTAATATCCCAGTCTGCTGCACTCAGAACACACAACCTGCAATAACAGGACAGTTCAAACCGTCAAACGCATCAAATATTCCATTGCCAAACCTATCAAATAAATCAAAGAAACAGAATGCAGGAATTATTTACAAAAGCCTTGCTTTATCAGATTCAGATCGACTAATTTGGAGAGTGTGTTAAAAATACATGAAGAGCCTGAAGCTAAACAAAGAACAGAGAGAGATGCTGATTGGGATGCTTTTAGGTGGCTTGCAGATTGATTCTGATGGTCAAAGGAAGAACCACATCATTGGCTTCAATTTTGATGGCAATTCTATGAGCCATAATGTCTTGAAAAGTCATATACATCACCAATTTTATGAGTGGCTACACCCTACTTTTAAGCCAAGTGATGACAGTAAGAACATACCAGATAAGTTTTGCACCGTTGCAAGCTCTCATTTTGGCTTTTACGCTGATCAGTTTTGGTCAGGAAGTCAACCTACGATTCCGAAACTTGTTCATAGGTGGTTGTCACCATGTGTTCTTGCATATTGGTATATGTATGGGGGCCATAGAAACTTTGCTCATCAACCAGCTTCCGAATCAAGGCTTCCTCTTAAGCAATATGGATGATGCGTTTTTGTTAGAATTAGTTGTTGCTGCTGTGATTATATCCACATCTGCAAATGGTCAAAAAAAAAAATGTGTGCATGAAAAATCTAAAATGAAAAACATTATGGCAATGAAATGAAATCACATGGTGACAATCAAGAAAATCAACACTGAACTCGACCAAAGACATGCACTCGTTGTAAAGCATCACCTAGGGGTGTTCGTGGTTCATGAACTGAACTGAACCAAACCACATTTATAGTTCAGTTCAGTTTATAATAACCATTTTACAAATAATGCAGTTAATTGCTAAAATGGTTTTAATTCAGTTTAAAACTAGTTTATAACCGGTTTGTATTTATAAACTAGTTTATAATCAGTTTGCAATTATAAACCAATTTTATAATTTGAACTGTTTCAAAATCAATTTTTTTAATTTTATAAAAAATAATTAATTTAAAAAAAAATGAAAATATTTATTTTTTAAAAAAACTTTTATTTATAAAAATTATTTAAAATTTTTATTTTTTTGAAAAAAAATCTGAATAGATATTTTGAAAATTTCATGCAAAAAAAAATATTTTAAAAAAAATATTTTAATTTTAATTTTTCGGGGAAAAAAATTCAGAATAAATTTTTTTCGAATTTTATTTTCGGAAAAAAAAAATTTATTTTATTTTTATGTTTCATAAAATTTGGGAAAAAATTTCACTATAAAAATAATTTTATTCTGAAATTTTTATTTTTCAAAAAAAAAAATTCAGAATTTTTTTATTTTGGAAAACAATAATTTTTTATTTTTTTGAAAAAAAAATTATTTCAAATTAAATTATATTTTTTTAATGAATAAAAAAAATTATTTTCAGAAAAAAATTATTTTTTATTTTATGGAATACAAAATATTTTATTTTCAGATTTTTTTCTAAAAAAACTATAATTTTTTTATAATTTTATTTTTAATTTTGAATAAAATATTTTTAATTTTTCATAATTATAAATATTTTTAATTTCT
Source organism: Lathyrus oleraceus (assembly GCF_024323335.1). Lineage (NCBI taxonomy): Eukaryota > Viridiplantae > Streptophyta > Magnoliopsida > Fabales > Fabaceae > Lathyrus > Lathyrus oleraceus. The sequence continues at coordinate 411,999,570 of NC_066580.1, read as the reverse complement.
ATTTTTTTTCACTCTCAATAATTTTTTTTTTTTATTAAAAAAATTATAACTAAAGCAGTTTATAAAAGAAAACTAGTTATGAACCGGTTTTAAACTGAATTATAATTGGTTAATTTAAATGGTTCAGTTCATTAACCATTCAAGTGGTTTAGTTATTTTATGGTGCAATGCAATTCAGTTTAGATATATAATTTGGTTAACCATATTTTTGCACACCCCTAGCATCACCGAACCTCAATGCATTGTGAAGACACCCTCTCCATTCATTTTCTCGCGTTTCACTGCGGTAAAAAGACACATTAACTCAGCAAGGCAGTAAAGATTCCAGAAATTTCCCAATTTGGGATTAAGACAAAAGCCAGGAGGAAAAGCATATGTTCAGATTACCTTTCCGAGTCCAATGATCAAAGAAGGCACTCCAATTCTGAGCATCCAAAAGCATTTCTGAAAACTTTCTCCATGGGACCATTGAGCATCAATCCGAAAACCCTAATCAGAGAGGATAAATAGGAAGCAAGGGAATCATTGGAAAAGAGGAGAAAACCTTGGAACACAAAAAAGGAGGCGGACAAAAAACTCTACCAAGACCTAATCCGAAATTTTTGGCACCGTTACCCTGCATAGATATTGACCAAAATCCCAATCAAAAATCATCACAAAAGCTCGATTAATCCATGTTTCAACTCTGATTTTCATACCGAAAATCAGAAATTGAAGAGCTTAACTTCCATTATCACCACTACAAGCAGTTACGCAGAAAAAGAAGTTGAAAGAGGAAGGCGATCGGACAAAGCGAAAGGAAGATCGAATAGTTACTTTAAAACAGGCCTTCCTGGTGAATCCCCGACCGGTATTTTCCTCTTCCTGGCTTTTGAATCAAGCGCATGAGCATAATAGGTTGTAGTTTGAAATCAATCTTCGCTTCGTATACATATACGCAGGTAGAGATTTGACTTGTTGATTCCCATATAAGCTCTTTAGCATAACGCTTCCTGTTTAGGTATCAAATATTGTTCTGTTTGGTCGTCGTGAAAATAAATTGCAAGTTTAACAAAGTTAGAGTTTGGGATTTCGATCTGGACAACGGGTAGGGAATTAGAGGAGGATAGATGTAGATCCGGGTTCAAGGATTAAAATAAGCCTGGGTTGGTGTTTGGGTTTCTGTGTTTCGAAGGGTGGTTGCTGGCCGGCGGCCACCGCCCTTGACCGCTGAGGAGGAGAAATTGAAAAGCTTTGGGGACGAGCGATTTTTGTTGAGTGAGAAAGGTGAGCTAAAGTGAATGAGAGGTGACGGCGGTGAGTTAGAGTGAATGAGAGAGGGCGGCGGATCGTGAGATAGAGAGAGCATTTGAGGTTGTTTTTACTGTGAGATAGAGTGAGAAAGAGTAAGAACGAAGAGTCTGTACATTTTTAATGTTTTTTTCTTTAATTTATTCCCTACAGAATAAGGCTTTTTTTAAAAAAAACTATTAAATTTATGTTTAGGTTTCCTAGGTTCAGTCAATAACTATTTTACATTTCCCATTTTTATTCTTTATTTTAAGAAACCAACAGCCAGGCGGCTGGATTGTTCTTTGGAAATCCAACATACCTTTACTATTTATTATCTTAGATTCTTCTTTCTTTTTTCCAATATAGTATGGTTTATATATTTATGTTGTTATTCAAATAATAATTAATTGTAAGCAGTCTAGTGGAGAGAGTGTAGATTCTAAGTCATTAGGGAAGTGGGTTCAATACCCATATATTGCATTCTCTTTATTTCTCTTAGCATTCATTTTTTTTCTATGTTTGTGTTTTATTATAATTTCACCCATACTCGTAGTTGTATTATTGTTTAATAACACAAAATCTGTTTTTTTATTAATTGCATCCTTCATTCAAAAACCATTTTTAAACTAAAAATTATTTTTCTCGATTCAACGTCGAGCCCTTTTTCACACCCTCGTAAGTCGATTGCTTTTAAGCATCGCCATCAACCTCACATGGCTTACTCTTGGGCCTTCTTACAACGAGCTCTTAAGCAACATCAACTTAACTTTCAATAATTTCAAACCTCGATTCGTTAATCGTTTTAATTTAATATTCAAATCATTTTCAAAGTAAAATGTGAAGAAAAAGGTTACCTGGATGGAATGTCCAGTCGTAATCCCGAATATTAGGCTCAAGCTGTAAGAGCTTGTAAGTCATAAATATTCGTCTTCTCTTTAACACTCTAATATTCAAAATCATTTTTTAAATAAAAACGTGAAGAAAAAGGTTACCTGGATGGAATGTCCAGTCGTAATCCCGAATATTAGGCTCAAGCTGTAAGAGCTTGCAAGCCGTTAATATTCGTCTTCTCTTTAACACTTTAATATTCAAAAATCATTTTCTTAATAAAGTTGGAAGAAAAAGATTACCTGGATGTAATATCCAGTCGTAATCCCGAATATTAGGCTCAAGCTGTAAGGGCTTGTAAGCCATAAATATTTGTCTTCTCTCTAAAACACCTGCAAATATCTTAAATCATTTTCTTAATAAAATTGGAAGAAAAAGATTACCTGGAGGGAATATCCAGTCGTAATCCCGAATATTGGGCTCAAGCTGTAAGAGCTTGTAAGTCATAAATATTCGTCTTCTCGCCAAAATATCCGTAAATACTTCAAACCATCTTCTCAATAAAGTTGGAAGAAAAAGATTACCTGGATGGAATGTCCAGTCGTAATCCCGAATATTAGGCTCAAGCTGTAAGAGCTTGCAAGTCATAAATATTCGTCTTCTCGCCAAAATATCCTTGAATATCTAAATCATCTTCTTAATAAAGTTGGAAGAAAAAGATTACCTGGAGGGAATATCCAGTCGTAATCCCGAATATTAGGCTCAAGCTGTAAGAGCTTGTAAGCCATAAATATTCGTCTTCCCTCCAAAACATTCATAAACATTCGAATCATTTTCTTAAACAAATATTGGAAAGAAACAGACTGCCTGGGTGTAATGTCCAGACGTGGTCCCGAGTATTAGACCCAAGCTGTAAGAGCTTGTAGGTCACAAGTACTCGTCTTTCAAACTTCAAAATACCTAATTCCTACCTTAATATTTTTTTAATAAAGATGGAAATGGAACATGGTGTATACCATGCACTCCTGAGGCTAGGATTCGAGATGTATATCTCGCTCATTCAAGTTCTCGCCATCACTCAAAATACATCCAACCAATCAAATTCTTTTCTCGCCGCTGTGTGACTAATCAAAAATCTTTTTCATAAATGAAAGATATATTGTCTTAAGGTGATTCAAAACAATGTTTCGGCCACGATTGTTGAGTAGAGATAAGTGACGCTTTTCCGAATGTAGATTTATGAATCCGTTCGATGTGTGGTATGCGTCCACTCCTCATCTGTTTTGGGTAAAACGATGTTTTCGTCGATTAATACAATATAGCTTTCGCTAAAATCGACCAACAAACAAACATTTTTCTACCCAGAACTACGTAAGCCTTGATTTCTCTTTTGAGATACGTAGGAGCAGGATTTGTAAATCTTGTCAGGCCCACTAATAAAAAACTTAGGTTTAGTCCTTCGTTAAAAATCCAAAAATATTTCTTCTCTCTTCTATTCTTTCTTTCTCACCTAATAATTCGAAAAGCCTAATATTTTAACTAACACTAATGCACACAACTGACCTAATGGTTCCCGTTGAGTACAACGGACGTGAGGGGTGCTAATACCTTCCCCTTGCGTAATCGACTCCCGAACCCTGATATTGGTTGCGATGACCATATCTTATCCCTTCTTTTTGTCTTGGGTTTTATCGATATTTCCCCTTTCCTTTTTAGGAATAAATAAAGTTCGGTGGCGACTCTGTTCAGTCCATCATTGCGAGCGTGCGATCGCGCTTCGCTTTGAAGTCGTATCCCCATTTTTTTCGAGGTGCGACAGTGGGATCTTTTCAAACCTTTGAGTTAGGAATCAATGAAAAGTCAAAAAAGAAGAAAAGCATAGTTTTTGTTTCTAACATTGAAGACCTTAAAGATGAATGTGACCTGGATACAGATGAATGGATATCTAATGTTATTGTTTTACTTGGGAGAAAATTCAATAAAGTGATGAATAAGATGGATTGGAAGTCAAGAGCTAATGTCAAGAAAAAGTCATTCGACATCACCAAAAATCAGGATTTTGGCAGAAGGCCCAAAACTGAAGAAAAAACTAACCAAGGAAAAGGAATACAGTGCCATGGATGTGAAGGGTTTGGTCACATAAGGGTTTAGTGCCCCACATTTCTCAAGAAGCTGAAGAAGGGTATGCGTGTCTCTTGGTCAGAAGATGATTATGAAAGTGATCCTGAAGTGGAACCTACCAAACAGGTTAGTGTCCTGACTGGAATTTGTGACTCTGATGAAGACTCTGATTATGAAGAACTAACCTTTGAAGAACTTGTTGAATCCTACAAAGAATTGTGCCTCAGAAGTGAAGAAGTCTGTAAACTGGGAGAAGATTAAAAGAAAACTATTACTTAATTACATGTTGAGAAAATGAAGCATCTCTCTATCATCTCTGATATGAACGAGGAAGTTGTACTGCTCAATTTAAAAATTGATAATATGACTAAATTTGTAAGAATGCTTAATAGTAGTTCTGATGTTCTTGATGAGATTCTTCAAACTAGTAAGAATGCTGTAAATGTTTAAGGTTTAGGCCATGACTATCAAGGAGGAATGAACAAAGGAAAAAGGCATGTAATGAACTTTGTTCCACCTAAAAGACAACAGGAATGACATATGTTAAATAAAATGTCCCCACATCAACAAGGGTGTCAAGAGGTTTACTCAGGAAGCAAGACCCAAAAATGGAAATGTCATTATTGTGGGAAGTTTGGTCATATAAAACCTTATTGCTACAAATTGCATGGATATCCTAAACCTGCTTCACAACTCAGAAGAAAGAAAACCACGGTGAAGCCAAAGAAAATATGGATTCCCAAAAATGGTATGTCATGACTCATAGCTCACACCTCCCTTAGAGTATTTGCTAGAGAGAACTGGTATTTTGATAGTGTCTGCTCTAGACACATGACTGATGTCAAGAAATTTTTGGTGAATATTAAGTCATATTCCACTAGCTATGTCAGCTTTGGAGATGGATCAAAAGGAGAAATAAAGGGGATTGGTAAGTTGGACTATCCAGGATTGCCTTGTTTAGATGATGTTCTATTTGTTAAAGGACTGACTATTACTCTTATAAGTATTAGCCAACTTTGTGACCAAGGTCTCAAGGTATACTTCAATAAATCGGAATGTATGGTAACTAATGAGAAGGATGAAGTTATCATGAAGGGAGCCAGATCAAAAGATAATTGTTATTTATGGACTCCTCAAGAAACATATTGTCTCTCCACTTGCCTAATGTCAAAAGAGGAAGAGACTAAGTTATGGCATCAAAATCTTGGTCACTTACATATGAAGGGTATGAAGAAGGTTATGTCAAAGGAAATAGTAAGAGGAATTCCCAAACTGAAAATTGATGAAGGAAGAATCTGTGGTGAATGTCAAATTGGGAAGCAAACAAAGATGTCCCACAAGAAGCTTCAACATCTGACCACCTGAAAAATTCTGGAGCTACTTCATATGGACTTGATGGGACCTATGCAAGTTGAAAGTCTAGTAGGAAAGAGGTATGCTTATGTTGTTGTTGGTAACTTCTATAGGTTCACATGGGTAAACTTCATTAAAGAAAAGTCAAAAGTGTTTGAAGTGTTTAAAGAACTCTGTCAAAAGATTCAAAGAGAGGAGGATTGTGGCATTGTCAGGATTAGAAGTGACAATTGGAAAGAATTTGAGAACAAAAAGTTTGGGGAATTATGAACCTCTGAAGCAATTAGTCATGCGTTCTCTTCACCCATCACCCCATAACAGACAGGTGTGGTTGAGCTCAAAAATAGAACCATTCAAGAATGTGCCAGGGTCATGTTTCATGCTAAGAAACTACCATATAATTTTTGGGCAGAAGCCATGAACACTGCCTGCTATATTCTTAATAGAGTGAATATCAGATCTGTCACTTCTGCCACATTGTATGAGCTATGGAAAGGAAGAAGCCAACTGTGAAATATTTCTATGTATTTGGAAGCAAATGTTATATTCTGGAAGATCGTGGGTAAAGGAGAAAAATGGATCCTAAAAATGATGATGTAATTTTTCTAGGGTACTCTACAAATAGCCGAGCATACAAAGTCTTCAACTCCATAACCAAGGTAATGATGGAATCCATAAACATTGTAGTGGAGGACTCAACTAACGAAATTGATGTCACAGATGATGTTGAAACATCAATGAATGATGTCCCAGAAGATGTTGCAGACTTAAATATTAATATTGAACCTACAAAGAATGATTCAACTAACAAAGGGCCTTCCATCAGAATTTAGAAAGATCATCCTAAAGAGCTTATAATAGGAAATCCAAATGAAGGAATTATCGCCAGATCAAGGGAAGTTGTGTCAAATGCCTGTTTTGTCTCTAAATTGAAACCCAAGAATATCAAGGAAGCTTTGAATGATGAGTTATGGATCAATGTTATGCAAAATGAACTTGGGAAATTCAAAAGAAATTAGGTATTGGTTCTAAGACCTATAGGAACAAATGTTATTGGCACTAGATGGTTGTACAAGAACAAGTCTGATGAACAAGGGATTGTCACCAGAAACAAAGCCAGACTTGTTTCTCAAGGATACACCCAAATGGAAGGAGTAGACTTTGATAAAACCTTTGCTCTAGTTGCTCGCTTGTTCCAAATGGATGTTAAAAGTGTCTTCCCAAATGGCTATTTAAATGAAGATGTGTATGTTGAACAGACAAAAGGATTTATTAATCCTACATTCCCAAATAATGTGTACAAATTAAAGAAGGCATTGTATGGTTTAAAACAAGCCCCAAAAGCTTGGTATGAAAAGTTGACTGAGTTTCTCATCAATCATGGATATATAAAGGGTGGAATTGATAAAACTCTCTTTGTCAGAGAAAAGGATGGAAAACTTATGATAACTCAGATCTATATGGATGGCATTGTGTTTGGAGGGATTTCAGATGAGATGGTCCAACCTTTTGTCAAGCAAATGCAATCTGAGATTGAAATGAGTTTGGTAGAAGAACTGACATACTTCCTTGGGCTCCAATTCAAACAGATGGAAGACTCCATCTTTATGTGTCAAAGAAAATATGCTAAGAGTATTGTGAAGAAATTTGGATTCGAGAATGCTAGTCACAAAAGAACTCCTGCACCTACCCACTTGAAGTTATCTAAAGATGAAAAAGGCTTAAGTGTTGACCAGGGCTTATATAAAAGCATGATTGGCAGCCTTCTATAACTTACAATAAGCAGACCAGATATAATTTTTGTTGTTAGTGTGTGTGTTAGGTATCAAGCAGAACCCAAAGTAAGTCACATCAATCAAGTAAAGAGGATTCTAAAGTATGTGAATGGCACAAGTGAGTATGGAATGTTGTACTCCCATGATTCAAATTCTATGTTAGTAGGATATTGTGTTGCTGATTGGGATGGTAGTGTTGATGATAGGAAAAATACCTTTGGAGGAATTTTTTCTTGGGAAACAATTTGATTTCATGGTTCAGCAAGAAACAAAATTGTGTATCCATATCCACTACTGAAGCTGAGTACATAGCAGCAGACAGTTGTTGCTCTCAACTAATATGGATGAAACAAATGTTGACAAAATATAATGTCACACAAGATGTCGAGACATTATTCTGTGATAACTTGAGTGCTATTAATATCTCTAAAAATCCTATTCAGCATAGTAAAACTAAACACATCGACATCAGGCATCATTTTATCAGAGAACTTGTTGAAGACAAAGTCATAACACTTGAGCATGTTAGCATGGAAAATCAACTTGCAGATATTCTTACCAAAGCCCTGGATGCAAGTCAATTTGAAAAATTAAGAGGAAAACTTGGGATTCGTGTTAATGAGCATTTATAGAAATTACAGCTAATTAAGTGTGTCAGACAAGAGTATATCTCTCATTATTACACTGGACACGCTTACCTAAACCCCTTACCTCACTGTGTACCCATTTGGACAAAACTACACTACCTTTTCAACTCAAATGCCTTATTGCTTACCTTTGTTAGATTATGGCTAAAAAGAGGGAGTATTGTGTGTGTGCGTTAACCACTAACCATTAACCACTAACCTTTCTTCCTGCCTGGTTGTGCTTAAGGAGAAAGGAGATGCAGGTCTGGCTCTGTCTAGGCTGATGTGTTGGGATGTCAAGTCATGATGTCAAACTTGATGTTTTGACATCAACATGTTGGTGTGACATCAACTTGATTAAGGAAGTGTTTTATGTGATGGACTTGAAGTGTTTTTCCGCTGCATATGCCTCTGATAAGTGAGGTAAAACAAGTCGTGTTTTCTATGGAGAAACAATTTGAAGGGGAGTCCTGGTTATGTGAAACAAGGGGAGTATTGTATACTGACTCTGACTGATAAGATTGCATGTGTACCCATGTTATTTGTGTGTTTGATTTTGATTTGTTTGTGTTTCAGTCATATGGTGTTATCCTGGACTGTGGTACATGTGTGTAGAGTGTACTTGGTTGTTTTTTAAGGAGAATAGCGATCCAAAATGCAGCGGAATTTAAAATTTTCTCCTTTAGTGATCCTTACGAATGAGCATGATCAGTGATAGAATTATTACCTCTTATGACGATTGAAACCTTTGATGCGGATCTACGGAGCGATCACGAACGTTGAACGATGACAACGCCTCTACTCAGTCCACACGAACTGATTCCTTCAATCTCAGTGCTAGCTGCTACGAATGAAGGCTTTGAGTGTGTGTGTGTGTGTGTGTGTGTGTGTGTGTGTGTGTGTGTGTGTGTGAGAGAGAGAGAGAGAGAGAGAGAGAGAGAAAGAGAGAGAATCAAACAAAAACGAGAGATCTGTGGGAAATTGAGGGGTGGGTACCTGAAGGAGTGCGGTGAAAACAGCGAAGGCAACATAGAGATCGATGATCTGAAAAAAAGAGAGAAATTGGGGTTAGATAAGAGTAAAAAATTTAGGAGAAATGAAATGAAAGGGGAAAGAGGAATGGGACCTTGAGATTTATAGGTGTGGCGGAATATGCAGACCAAATAGCGTGGAATAGATCTTATGCATCCTTCGTGGTGGAAGATGTCTTTGCCATTCTCTTCTCTACCTTCGCCTCTCTCTCTCTCTCTCTCTCTCTAAACTCTATAACTTGAACCTGTTTCAACTGAAGTCGTCGTCGTCACTTGTGATTTTTCTCTCTTTTTTGTGTGTATTTTTAGTCTAAAGATTCAATCCAAACATTGTTTTTCATTTTACATTTGAGAGTGCTACTTTTTGCACCCTAGTATCTACTACAATGTCACACTTTTATTATGACATAATTAAAAAAGTGACTTTATCATCGTTAGTCATGTTTTCGACACCATACCATATATTCGACAAGTGGATTTTTGACATATGTGATTGGATGACTTGAAGATGTTTTCGACAAGAGTAGCAGTTTTAAGGAGTTCAACAGCCAAAGATACGTGGAAGAAAATTAGAAGATAAAAGCTCATGTATCGAGATATATGTTGGATTTTGAAGAGATAATCGTGGTTGGCAGTTGATAATGTACTTAATATATAAGTAGATTTTGATTATATAATAAGGGTTCACATTTCATTCTATTTTATGTAGAGTTCACACATTTGAGTCATGGAGATAAAGGATTTGTAAGAAATGTATGAACTTATGTCTCATTCTTAATTCAAGCATTTTCATAAGCATTTGATTTATTATCATATATTTCTTTATTTGTTTTAACCATTTAAACACTTCTTCATTTGCTTTTCTGAATCTTTACATTAAAAAATCCTTTAGCATTAATACATTTTCTCAAACGTTTAACACAAAATATCCTTAGCATTTTCGAGTTTTATCATGCAAGTGAATTAAAATTCGTGATTGTTTACTCAAAACACCAGTAAACAAATTGGCATGCTCAGTGGGACCTTTTTGTGTGAATTTTATCTTTTTGTATAAAGTGTATGTGCTTTTATGTTTATTTTCGTTCTTCACATCTAAATTTTGTCAATTGTTGAGTGTTTATGCGCTTGAGGAGTGACAAATTTGTTAGTATGACTAGACCATCTGGGAATTCATCCCCACAAGGAGTCATTCCTCCCAGATCAATGCTCAAAGTGAAAAAGAACAACCAAACAGAATGACGGTCGGTGGTGCAAGCACTTCAACAACCATTGGGATAACTGCTCATATCGTGAGACAGACGTTAGTTTCGACTATGACACCAGAGATGGTGATACCACTACCACAACCAACTAGTTTTCCTGTTAATCCTTATTCTTCTTGTGGTTACACAAACTACTGTAAAAGGTATTAGGTCTTTACTCCTTCTAAGTTTTACATTTCTCCCTAGTGATATGCAGTATCCATATGACATGCCAACTGCAATGATGGAAGACCTACAAACTAACGTGTTGATTTACGTAGATAATGTGATGGTTGTAGCCTCTTTTTTCAATCCATATATGGCATCAGGATCTACTATAAACAGTCCCAATCGAATTGTTCAATTCCGGGTAGGATTGGGATGCATCCCTCAGGTTATGCCACCCTTAACTAATAATTATCTTTTGGATGTGAGGTAACAAATGGATGACAGTAACCATGACATGGTTAACACACTTACCTAACAAATTGGTACGGTGTTCAATCCTTTGATCCAAAATACCAGTCATAGTTATCAATAATTAGCACATCAAATGGGTCGAATCGCTGACTTCTTTGGTGCTCCTCGAGCACCCATTCACTCAATTCCTAATAATCAAATGTAACAACAAGTTGCACCTAGCTAGTCGAACAACCTAGACCCAGGCCTAGTAGCTCATATAGTGGTTACACAAATCATTGTAAGAGGTATTATGCATTCCTTCCTTCCAAGTTTTACACTTCCCCTGGTGGTATGGAGTATCCATATGGCATGCCAACTACAATGATGGCAGACCTACAAACTAACGCGTTGATGTACATATATAATACAATGGTTGTTACCTTTCCTTTCAATCCATACATGGCATAAAGATCTTTTATACACATCCCTAGTCGAATTGGTCAATCTCATAGAGGATTAGGATACATCCCTCAGGTTATGCCATCCTTAACTAATAATTCTCGTTTGGCTGTGAGGCAACTAGTAACCACAACATGGTTAACACGTTTACCAAACGAATGTGTATTATGTCCAATCCTTTGTTCGAAAATACCAATCATAGTTACCAACAATTAGGACATCAAATTGGTCAAATTGTTGACTTATTTGGTGCTCCTTAAACATCCATTCAGCCAATTCCTAATAACCAAATACAATAGGAAGTTATGCCCTAGCCATTCAAATAACCTAGACCCAGGGTAGTCGATGCTGTAGTGTTGGTAAACATGAATGAATATGCATATCGCGTAGTTAGGAGGATCCAACAAAATAATATTGAAGGGCAAAATAACATAACCAATATGGCTGAATAAATCCTAACTCATAATGGTCTTAATGTTGGTCTTCATATACCAAATTTTGTTTCTACATTATCTAAATATCTCTTGCAAACTTAACTTCCCAGGGGTTGGAAAATCCATAATATTACTAAATTTGCAGGTGACAATAGTGAGCCTACCGTCGAGTACATTATTCAATACCAATCATAAGCAAGTGACCTGGATAATAACGAAAATCTAAAGATGGAATACTTCTCAGATTCTTTGACCAAGAATGCTTCGACATGGTTCACTACTCTAAACTCCATACATAGTCAGAATCAATTAGAAAGAGTATTCCAGAAGCAGTTTTATACGGGGCCTCTAAAATTATCCTGAGAGCGTTAGCCAGTGTGAAACGAAAATCGTTTGAACCAATATACGATTATCTCAATAGATTCATATTAATGAAGTCAATGTGCTTTAATCAAGTGTATGAACATGAGAAAGTCGAATTAGATGCGGGTGGTTTAGACTATTCTGTTAGAAAAAAGTTAGATATCAAATACCTAAGGGATATGACATAATTAACAAATAGGGTTAGACAAGTATAACGCGTGAAGGAAGAGAATTTTAGATTAGAAAAGGCTAGATTAAATAAACAACCTATGAAGGAACATAGGAAGGAAAATATTACCTACATAGAGGCATATGATAATGATCAAGAACTTGACGTAGTTTTTGACCATGTCGAAGGAAATAAGGTTAATCTGGCAGAATTACAGCCAGGACCTCCGTATGTCTGTAATGTTTTAAGACCATGAAATGGAAAGAATCCTGTCGAACCAAGTATAAATGAAATTTTTATTACAAAAAATTATACTTTTGATGTAACCAAATGTGATGAAATTTTTGACCTTTTAGTTGTCGACAATCAAATCATAGTGGCGAAAGACCTAAAGACACCACCATTGGAACAAAGGAAGAAAAATGGTTTTTGTAAATATCATAACTTCATTGGTTATAACATTTCGCAATGTGTTCCTTTCAAGGATCTGGTGCAATATGCACTAAAGGAAGGAAGGTTGAATTTTGGTGACAAACCTAAGCCATCCATGAAAATGAACTATGATCCCCTGCATGTTAAAAACGCAAACTTCGTCGAACCAATCGAGATCACATTGGTTGAAGGTGTTAAGAATCCCAACCCCAAGATCGAAGATCCAAATATGGATGATTATGAAAAAGCCGGAGAGGTGTATCCTAGAGCCGAGGAACATCTTATGGATTTTTTGAAACATTGAAAAGTCTGAGATTCGTAAGTGATGTTGTGCCCTCATTGCAATTTAATTTTCAGGAAAAAAGATACGAAGGACCTTGAAAGAGTCTGGTGTCAGCAAAGGATGGCTTCTGACAGGGGTTATCAAAGGACTTCTCACCATTAAAGTGATCAAAGGAAAACATATGTTCCACCATCAGGTGTACCTTTTGACAAATAGATTAGATCCAACATCAAGTTCAATGCCAATCGACCAAAATAGAAGGTGGTAGAAATTGGTCAAGGTTCGTCATACCATGACAATTCCCATGGTTCAAAAAACTACTTTTATATTTTGAAGAATTACCTGGGCAATAGCCCTGTGACCATAACATAACTTATGAGATACTAGCGAAAAAGAAAGTTGCTTTCGAAGTTGGAGAAACAAGTAGTAGTGCAAAATTCCCACCTTTGACATCTGCTTAAGTGAGGAAGATATCCATGGCATAAAGAATCTTGATTTTTCATCCAGCAGTGTTCATGTCTAAGGACAAAGACCCCATTTTGAACAAAGAGGTGACATGCTCACAAACGACTTCGAAATTGAGTCAGATGATGAGTTTGACATCATATGTAATGTTTATGTTTTACCCATAAAATTTGACATAGTGACTGAAGTCACCGACGACGGGGATGATTACCTTATTGAATAAGTAACAATTTATGAGACTATATGCTAGTATGTCATGAGCAGTGGCGACATGGAAGAAGAAGATGTTGTCTTTAAAAAACTTGATGAAGCTATGAAGAAGCATCTTAAGCCATTCTTTGTTCTTGCTAAAGTCGACGAAGGGCGTGAACAAGGTTCTAGTATATAGCAGAGCTGTAGTTAATATGATGCTACATTTCTTGTTGAAGAAGATTGGAAAGATGGATACAGATTTAAGACCATATAATATGGTCTTTTCGGATTATGAAGGCAAAACCACTAAAGATTTAAGAGTTATTTTGGTTAACATTGTTGTTGGCATAATGGTTAGACCAACTTTTTTCATGGCTATTCCATCCACGACTGTAGCACCTCAAATTTCCCCCCTCATTCATGCATTCATTTTAGGTCATTTAACATTTCATATTGCATTTCATCATGACAATCAGAATTAGCTCCTAGAGTTTGTCTTCCAAGAAGCTTGGAGATCATTCAAGTCACTTTGTGGGTTCTATCTGAAGGATCAAGCTTAATGGGTTCAGTCCAGTTTAAAGTTCAACCGCGAAGTCAAAAGTCAATTGTTGGTCAACTGAGAGTCAAATGGCTAGAGGATGACTTGAGTTACTTCCGACATGTTCAAATAGGGTCTGTTCATCATTCAGAACGTTATCTTAAAGGAGTAAAAGCCTGTTCTTGAGCTGTCATGCTCGCTAGGCGAGCAGAACGGTTCGCCTAGCGAGTCCCAAGAAAAGCCACCAGAGTCTGAACTGTAATGCTCGCTAGGCGAGCAGATTCTTCGCTAGGCGAAGCGCACGCGTTTTAAAAATAAAAAATATGACAGAAAAATCTTGGACTTGGACCTCTCTCATTTGAGCTCACAAAGCCATGAAAATCAGGTTATAAATTCTAAATTTCATTGAAACAAAACCCTAGAAAGTGAACTAACTAATTCAGAGCAGCCTCCAGAGACTGAAGAGAACTCATCTGCAAATAACCAATTCCATCTCATATAAACCCTAAGATTGCTTTGCAAACCCAACCGGGCAATTCAATTTCACTCGATCTCTCCAATCAGGTTTGCCCTACTTCCATTACTTTATGCTTTCAATTTGAAATTTCTGAATGTATGAGGCATCATGGGTGAATTTGGAAGAGTGGGCATCGTTAGGTTTCACATGTGGTTTTAGATGTGCATGAATGTGTAGAATAATGCGTTGAATGTTTAACCACTTCGTTGTTGAGATGGATACCATAGGGTTTGGGGTCTCTGAAATCGTACTATTATCAATGGAGAATCCAGAACCCGTAGGCATTCACTAGCCCATCGCTAGGCGAGCCTGCAGCGAAGCTTCGCTAAGCGAGACAGTAGCGATCGTGACAGTAGTTGGTTTTTTTTTGTTTGCTCTAATCTGTTTTGTGTTTGTTATGACATGTTTTCTATTGCATCCGGGTACATGTTTTAGTATGTATGTCATGTCTTGATGTGCGGATCCTTGCCCCCTGACTTTGAGTTTTGATACCCTTTTGATGCATCTGTTTGATAGGAGGTTTAGGCCTCCTATCCTTGGTTGCTTTTTGTGAGCTTTTTGTGAATTTTAATATCATGATTCACGTGGTTGCTATGATTCTCTTGTTTGGTGTAACTCTTGATCGCACCCCATCTTGTTATTCTAACTTGTTTGTTGAGTTTTTTGTGAGGGCTCACATGACTCTTGAAGAGATAACTTGCTTGGTATTCCACTTTATTTGTGGGATACCATTTGGAGATTTATTCTGATTGCTTTGCTGACTTGTTTTCTTTGATGGTGCTAGCCTGAGAGATCTCTGGGTTTCTTGTTTCTTTAGTTGCTGTTACTTCGGATCTTTATCCGTGTGGTAGATCTCTTGATCCCTTTTACATCTTTCCCGCATTTTACCGCTTTCTTAGCTGGAAGACCTCGATAGGAGGCAATGTTTTTCGTGTGTTTACTTTTGTGCCCAAAGACCTCCAAGAAGAGGCACCAGTGCTAAAGACCTCCATGAAGAGGCAATTGACGGATAAAAGGGATTAGTAGTCAATCCCCTGTTATTCAGTGTGTCGTTCTTTATGCTCGCACTACGTGTCGATGCTTCAGAACAAAATCCCAAGATCTTTTATCTGGTCAGTCAGTGGAGAGGGTTCCATCTTTCAGAATCCCCACTTTTTGTCATGAGCTCACCCTGTCCAGGGTTAAGAGCTATGAGGTCTTATTCTCATTACCCTTTTGATCTGCTCACCCTGACGTTTAATGTCAGTGGTTAAGAGCCCATTTGATTACCTTTCCATGGCTTATTTGTTGAGGTTGATATGACCCCTCTTGACTAAAGCCCTACCCATGTATGTTTGAGCCCCCTTGTTGGTGTGTTTACTTTTATGCATATTTGTTTTGTATGGTGTGATCGTCTCCCCATAGGATTGCTAGGCTTCGTATAGTCTCTCGTTTGCATGTCAATTAAGGTAGCATGGTTCCTTCGTCTAGGACTTCCTTTTTGCATGAGCATTCCTAAAACACAAACAAACTCATTGATTCTTCTTCTCCTAAGAACACGTTAACTCCTTCTACTACAGGTGAGTAAGTCTCCAAAGGTCGAGCATTCGGTAGATTGCGTAGTAACGTTGTTCATCTAAAAAACACAAAACAAACAAAAATAGGTTAGCCGAGCTACGGTGTGTAGCACCTCAAATTTGCACCTATCATTGTACATACATTCTCATATTAGGTCATAACATAATATGGTCCATTGCATAGCATTGCATTGTCCCTTTGCCCCAAGTGCAAGTCATCAGAAGAATTAGGTCAAACTGGTCAGGAGATCAGTCAGTCAAGCAAGCAAATGTGTTTTCCAAGGAGACAAGGCCTTAAGGTTGGTCCAACATGTTCACATGACTTGGGGATCCATTTGAAGTGTTTAGGTCAAGGATTGGATGTTCAGAAGTCATCAGTCAATGCACAATCAGTCAGAAACCCTAAAAGTCAACTGTTGGTCAACTGTCCATTTAATCAGTGATTTGATGATGGCAATTGGTTTGAGAGAGCTTATTCATGTCCAAATAGGCCCCATATATCATGTCAAATACCATCATGGAAGAATTTGAAGCCAGATCAGAAATTTCCAAAAATAGAAACTGGACCTGTAATTGAAACCTGCCAAAAATGGAAAGTCTTGATCCTCAAACTTACATCATGATACAAGCTTCAAATGAATTTTTGCCCAACATGAAAGTTGAAGATCTTGTTCTCCCATTTCCAAAAAGTCCAAGAACACTCAATTCCCATGTATGGTTGGCAAGTTATGATCAATTCATTTTCAAAAATTTTTGAACTTTAAAAGGCCATATCTCTCAAACCATTTGGCCAAATTGGGTGGGGTTTTTTGCTACAAGTCACATTTGATGCCATCTTCCCAAAAATGTCATCACCATTCACCAAAACTTCACCAATCAAAATGGTATTTTTGGACTTGCATGAATTGATTTCAAGTGTGGTACAAGAGTGAATTTTTGAGATAGCCATTTCTAATCAATTTGGCCATTCAAATATGTTCAGAAATCATATTTTGGTCATGTTACAAAGTCATTTTCGTGCAGTACACACAGCCATTCCTAACTTGCTTGAAAATTGGCCAAAAGTACATTTTTCACCAACTCCATCCCACCTTTTCATGGACTGTGATTTGTACCCTTAACAGAGTATTTAAACATCATTCTTCTGCTAAATAAAACCCTAGCAGCCACCATTTTACAGCAGACAAACTCTTGTTCTCTCATTCTCTCAAAACTTCATCTTTGGCCATTTTCAAAATCTGTCAAAGAAACTCAAAGAACTTGACATTGCCTTGCCTAAAACAACATCCATACACCATCTTGAGCTTGTTTTCACCATCATTCTCCAGCTGGAAGGCCATTTCCACGACTGTTTTTCTTCAAGCATCATCAATGACAGTCCAAGGTTGAAGCCATTCCAAGCTGTTTCGAGCAAAGCTAACTTCATCATTCAACCTTAGGGAGCTTAAGGAGCATCTGTTTCACTTTAACATGGCCAAATAACAACTGTATCGACACTGCTCTTCCAACTTGGTAAAATTTCGACCTCCTTGTTTCTTTAAACTATGCTATGCTTATGATAGAGTTTGCTTTGCTGGTCATTCTGAAACTTGAATCGTGCAAAATGGTTGAGTGATGAGTGAGTAATTTGGTTTTAAAGTCTGATGTTCATTTATGTTTTCACACGATTCATCCATGATAGCCCGATTTAGAATGAATGCTTGTTGTTTTAATGATCTACATGGTGAGACGTTTCGATTGGTATATTGTTTGCATGATTTCGTGAAAATTTGTTTGTGAGTGTGTTTTGTGTTTGCTGTTCTGTCGTCTTCTTCGTGAAGAAATCGCGCATTCGCCTAGCGAATGATCTGTTCGCCTAGCGAGGGCGAAGAAGATGAGTGCTCGCCTAGCGAAGCTTCCGGTTCGCTTAGCGAAGGTCTCCAGACGAAACGCACCGTTTCATAGAGACGCCAGTGGCATGTGATCTATTAACTCATATTATTTTTCAATGTTTATTTCAATTTGATACATCATTTTGTAAAATTCATAACTCCTTTGTTTTTAATCCAATTTGAATGGGATTTTTTGCATTGTCTTCATCATGATATCTATTATTTTGTCATATTTTTTCCAGATTTTTTGCATGGTCGAATTTTAATTGGTATTAGGGTTTTGTTCATGTGTCCATATTTTGTACCTTTTGCCAAAACATTTGTGAAATGGTGATACTTTATCCAATGACCCCCAAACTTTTTGTGCTTAAACTAGACACACTCATGGTGATTTTGGTGTAGAGTTTGTGAATTTATCATTGCTGGTTTGTGAGTTATGTTTTTCTGAATTAGGGTGTGACAATTTGTGTCACACCAATGATGTCTAACTTCATGATTTTTGTATCCATGCTTCTTGACCTCCAAATGAATTGATTTTTTGCATGATTGAGCTCTTATATGTCTAGTTGGCATGTGATTTTTTTGTGGAATTATTTGAGGCATTTCCTAATTGTTTGAGATTTTCTCCCCTGTTTGACCAAAATGTTGACCTCATGTGATGCATGTTGCCATTTCATTTGTGAAATTCTCATACTTTATTAGATGGACATGAAATTTTACATGAGATAACTAGACATCCTCATATTTGCCATGGTTTTAGTCCCATTCATTTCTCATACACCATTTCTGATTTATGATTTTTCTAAGTTGATGCATGTTTGGTTGACTTCATTGAGCATGTTCAAAATTGCTTTGACTTTCTGATTTTCATTGACCGCCTTCCACTTGTCCAAATGAGATGAAATTTGACATGCTTACCATTATATGTGTTAGGATTGATCATGATTTATTTGGTGATTTTTTGAAATGTTTGAGTTGACTTTTGATGCAAGTCTTGCTGTTGACTCCTATGAGCTTCTAAATGCCATGCCTTGACCTAAATTATTCATGAAATGATGATGATGCATGATATAAACATGAAACCAATTGGGTTTGCTTCTTGATTGTTTGAACATGATTTTGGATGCTTGCCCTTTGCTGTTTTGACTTTTTCATTCCCTTTTGACCCTAGGCTTGCCCTAGTGGTCTTGTTACTCACCTTTGAGTTCATGTTTTCAGGTTGACCAACAAATGACCAATGAGACCATTTCTTTTTGATTAAGCTTGATTGTTTATCATGAGCTAACCTTTGTTTTGTAGGTGGCTTGACTCATATGGTTTGAGTCTTATGCTTTGCACATTGGTCCCTCTGTGTTGACTGTTGTTTCCCAATTCCTTTTGCTTTGACTGTTGAACTGTGTACTGATCTGTTTGACCATTTCAGGTACCATTAGTTGCTTAAGTTCTTTGAACTTGCTTTGCTTTGCTATTTAGCAACTTGCTTGAGGTATAATTCCTTTTTCTTCATGTAGTCTGGAAGACCTGGCCTGTTACTTGGCCAGGCAACTGTCTGAAGTCCTCCTTAAGAGGCAATGTTTGTGTATGTTTAATTTGTCCTTGTACAAAGTCAAAGACCTCCTAAGTGAAGAGGCAATTGGCAGAACCAAGGGATAATCAACCTATCCCCTGCTATTCAGTGTGTCTTCTGTTTTGCTCACACCACTGTGTTGATGCATTACAGATAAAAACCCAAGATCTTGTGCAATTGCACAGTTGAGTCAGTATCAAATGTGTAGAAGGGTTCCCACTTTCTGAACCCACACATTCTTGTCAAATGCTCTCCCTGGCCAGGGATAAGAGCAATGAGGCACGCCCCTCATCTCCTTTCATCTGCTTCACCTTAGCCCTTCAATGGCAAGGTTAAGAGCAACATTCACCCCATTCCAGAGGTTTGTTTGTTGAGGTTGATGTGACCCCTCGACTAAAACCTAACCCATGTTTGAGCCCCCTTGTTGGTGTGTTTACTTTATGCTGTATGTGTTTGTGTGGTGTGATCATATCCCCTAGGTCTGTTAGACTCCGTGTAGTCTCGTTTGCATGTCAATTAAGGTAGCACGGTTCCTTCGTATAGGACTTCCTTTCTTGCTTGCGTTTTCTTAAAACACAAACAAACATCATCCCCTCTTAAGGATACGTTAACTCCTTCTACTACAGATGAGTAAGTCTCCAAAGGTCGAGCATCAGGTAGATTGTGCAGTGACGTTGTCCACTTAAAAAACACAAACCAACAGTAATAGTTTAGCCGAACTACGGCAACTCTGATTCTCATGTTCAGATGAGATACGTAGGCACGAGATGCGATGTCTTGTCGAGTTTGACTAACCACTAATGCTAATTCTTTTCTCTCACCCCGGTTGTGATTGAGATATCCCCTTTCTCTTGCCCTGGTTGCAATTGAGACCTTTCCTGTGTCTGTTAGCTAGAAACCTTAACTTAGGGACAACCTTGCATGACAACATCTAGGCTCGAGTCGTAGTCTCCCTAGAGTTGTGTCTCCCTCTGTTATCTGGTTAGGCTAGATCCTTTGTCCCTGTGTAGGGGAACTACATCGCCCTGATCTTCATACCAGATGAAGTATGTAGGCAGGAGATTGAGCTGATCTCTCCGGGCGCCTTTTCTCTTCTTTTGTGTGTGAGTTTGAGCAGTGTTTAGCAACCATTTATCCTTCCTTTTGTGCGTGGATCCCGTCGAGTACGACGGATGCGTAGGGGTGCTAATACCTTCCCTTCGCATAACCGACTCCCGAACCCATTCTCTTTGGTCGCGAGACCATGTTCTTTCCTAGGTTTACTCTGAGCGTTTCCTTTCCCTCTTTTGGGATAAATAACGCACGGTGGCGGCTCTGTTGTTTCTTCTTTTTCCCGCCGGTTTTTCGCGTAATGCGACAGCTGGCGACTCTGCTGGGGACATTAGAGAAGTTGACCTGTGCTGGTCCGTCTTCCCTAAGCGAGTCTCTCCTAGCGCTCTCTAGGTTAGGGCTTTGGTTGCTTTGTGCTGTTATTTATTGCATTCATTTGTATATATTTGCATTTACTGTTTGCATTTATTGTTTGCATTAATGTTTGCATTCATTCATTGTTCATCTGGCTGGTTGTCTGTTTCTCTCTGTTGGGGTGGGAGTTACATGAGGTAAAAGGCCCAATACCCAGGCTATGAGTGAAATCTAGGATACTTAGGAGTAGAGTGATTCATGGGAAGCGGGTGGTATTGCGCCACTTAGCGGAACATTGATATCACGAGCAGTTCAGACCCTGGTAGGATATCGTCGTTACATACTTCAGGTGTGTATGTGATGGTATTCTGCGAAAGGTTATTTATGCTGCGTTTCTCTTCGACTTTACCCTGGCCTAGATAACACCCGTGAGTGGGGAGGGTTTGATCATTACAGGTACAGTTGCTGATTGGTTGGTGATTTGTTGGTGACTCTTGGTACTGACAGTGACTATGGATTAGGGGCATTTATTTCTGGGACGCCAGAGTTCTGTCCGTGGTTTATCAGCGGGTTCCGTTTATTTCGGATCCCCGGGATGAGTTGAGAGTACTTGTTCAGAGGGTCCGTTTGTCATCTGTTCAGTTGGTTGTTCCGGTGAAGATAGTGATGTAATCTCCGGTTCCGTTTATTTCGGAACTCCCCAAGTCGGATTTATGGTGATTTAATCCCACAGATATGACTGGTTCAGAGAAGTATTGGCTTTCAGATGACTTGGTGGCACAAGGGCCTGCATTCATGCATTTGCATCATATCATCTCGCATTCATCTGCATTCAACTCGTGTCTGTCCGTACTCAGGGTCCATTATTTTTTAACTAAGACTCAGGTTGAGAGATATCCGGATGTAAAAAAAAAATTGTTGTTGATAAAATTTTATCTGTCTCAATGAAACCAGAAAAAACAAAAAAAACAAGTCTGATTATTCCTAGTACGGACAGACATTGCATGTGTGAGTCATACTAACCCATTTGTTGTTTTGTAGGTTTCAGTATTCAACCGGTGCGCATAGCTCGTCTGTTCAGATAACCTGCTGGGGGTCAACAAATCTAAGCTGATGGATCTTCCCAACGCCGATATCCTTGAGCTGAAAGAGATGATGAGGGAATTGTTCAGTGTCGTGCAAGGACTTGCCTTAGGGCAGAAAGCCATGTCTGAGAGATTGGAAAAGATCGAGAAATGGCTGATAGTAGAGAAAGTTCAGGGGAAGGCTCCGTCCTCCGAAGTGAGCAAACCTTCTGTTATTGTAGCAAAGAAACCCTCCGACACTGGTCCATTTGAGAAGGAGTTTGAGCCAGTTGGTGTGCCCGCAAAGAAAGAACGTAGCAAAGATCGTTATCATCCTTATGCTGCCACTGTAACCACTCCTGTCAACAATCCACCTGCTCAACAACAACAATTGCCACCTCAACAGAAGACACCGGGAGCTAAGAGCCAGGTGAAGAAGAAGAATGAGGATCATCAGTTTGAGGAACCACCTGTGACTTATGCCCTTCTTTTCCAAAGGTTGAGGGATCTGGGATTAGTTCGGCCGAGGATTTTGATTCCTATAGAACAGCAGCGGAGGCCTGCAAACTATGATGAGAGTGCCAAGTGCGAGTTTCACTCTGGGGCACCCGGACACAGCATTGAGGGTTGCAGAGCTTTTAAGCATATTGTCCAAGATCTGGTGGACTCCAAGGCTATCAGCTTGGCACAGATAATGAATGAGGATGTCAACCCCGTACTCAGGCAGGGACCGGTAAAGGTAAAGATGATGAAAAAGAACAAGAGAGGAATGGAAGTGGCTGAGGAGAGTCAGTTAAAGGTTCCAATGTCTGTGGTCCCAAAATCTCTGATGCAGGATGGAGCTTTCCCTGCTGTTGATATTCGTTGTGCGACCGTCACCAAAGAGGGGTGTGCATTGATAAAAGACACGACTCAGAAGATGAAGAAAGTAGAAGTGGACGATATAAGATGTAGAGCACCCAGTCTGGCAGTTGAAACCGTCCAGGTGGGGAATGCCCTCGTCGCTGAGACAGAGAAGAAGCTGTCCATTTCTTCTTATAAACAAGCTCTGGAGGTGGTGAAGAGCAAAGAAGTCCAAGGCTGGGGAAGGATCATTGACATCGTGGTAAAAGCAGACATGTTTGGGGTCGGTTATCAGCCGGATCAAGAGTCGTCTAGACCAAACAGAGGATGTCGTCCGCCGTACACCTTCGTCAGTGCAGGAATGTTGGATCCTGGTCATGCCCGTTCAGTGGGTGAAGATGTTGACAGCGACCGCGAACTCGAGTTGTGGATAAAGTCGTGCGTACCAAGAAACTGGAAGGACTCCAAAAGCATCACTGTCACTCATTCTGAAGAGTAGTATTTCTGTTTTTCAATTTTTGTTTGCATGAAAGCCATACGTTTTGCCCGAAACGTAATGGTCCATTGTAAGGGCCATCTCATGTGTTTCATTATGCAACATTTTTGCATCAGTAATGAATGGATGTTTTTGTAGTTAAAAGCGGTGTTCCCTGTTTTTCATTTAATTTTGCAATTTTAAAATAAAAAAAAAAACAAATAAATGGCAATGTTTTTCGTTTTATTTCCTTTTGAATTTGTCTCGTTTCCAACCTCAAAAGTGATTATCATCCTGATCTCATCGATAACAATTTGGTTACACCCCTGTATGACTTCGACAATCCGATCTATCATGCCATAGAAGAAGGCGAAGAAGATTGCTGATCTGCGGGAATTAGCCAGGTTGTTGAAACAAGAGGAGAAGGTGATTCAGCCGCACGAGGAGTGATTCGAGATTTGTTATTCCGAGCACCGCCGAGGTCAGGAAGTGAAAGTTGAGGCCGCTTCAAAGGCAAGTCGAGAACATAATGGTAGCCCTGTTAGAAGAGCATGTTGATACGTATGCCTGATTGTATCTAGATACACCAGGGCGGAATACCAATGTTATGGGGCACGAGCTACCCTTAAGAGAAGATTGTCCTCCAGTGAAGCGGAAACTGGTGCTGAAAGATGAGAAGGTGTACGGACCTCCAAAACGTGAACAGAGCTAATTCGAAGAATGAATTCCCGGTACTTCACAATGAGGTATTGGTTGATTATATGGCTCAGGTCTCAGTGTTTATCTTCATGGATGGCTTCTTGGCCAAGACCAGATTGAATTGTTGCCAGATGATATGAAGTAAACCAGGTCCATCACACAAGGGGCACCTTCTTGTTCTAAGTTGAGGTCGTTCCGTCACATGAGGCCGGTGCCACGTATCAGAGGTCTACGGTGACTTTGTTTCATAATATGACTCATCGTGAAAGCAAATGCCATGTTGATGACATGATGACAAAGTCCCAAACAGAACAGGGGCATCCGGTAGACCAGGGCAAGTTGGTTGATTGGTTAAGATAACTCACATTGTTGAGCCCGAATCAGTGCACTTATGGAGTGCTGTCATCAAGCTACCGAGGCTTTTTGTGAGTAAATCAGAGGAATCAAGTTTGATCCTGCAAAAAAAAAAAAAAAAAAAAAAAAGGATAAATTGCAGGAACTTCTGATTCCGATGTTTCCCAGGGGGATGATTGTTAATTTGGTACTTGACAGCCCTCGAGGGGTCTATGAGGTGCGTACTGAGTCAGCATGACTAGTCTTGTCGAAAAGAGTATGCAATTTACCTAAGCAAAAAGTTTATCGACGGTGAAACAATACACTCACTGTTCGAAAAAACTTGATGTACTTTGGCATAGGCTGCTCGCCGATTGAGACAGTGTATGTTGATTCATACCACTTTGTGAATGTCCAAAATGGATCTGATCCGGTATGTGTTTGAAAAGCTAGTAGCAACCCATGGAGGATTATCAACCAAGGAAGTTTGAGATCCCTGATGAGGACATCTCGAGGTACTCAAATCGAAAGATTGGGAGTGACCGATCCCGGAGGAGGGGCCTGACCCTGAATCCGAACGGATTCCGATGTCTGATGGGAAAGTTAGAATGAATGAGGTAGTGCTTCCCGGATCACAGTTGGTCGCACCAACAATGGTGATTGAACATAAAGTCTGTATCCTAGGTACTGAAACTCGGGATGCGCATCTACTGGGAGTAATGTCTTCCTCACAGGTGTATGGGAAAGAATTAATGCTACCATCTAATGTCCTGATCAGAGAAGGTTGAATGGATAAAGACTCGGTATGATACGGCAAGCCCAATTGAGGAAGAGGGGCAGATATTTGTCATGGGGCAGTTGTACCCAGTGAACGAAGCGTGTTGTTAGCCAAGAAGTGTGACCTCGCGTGTACCACATGGAAGAGTTGGTTGAAAAAGATCCTTCCTCCTCAAGACGATTGTGGGGAAAATGGATGAGCAGTTATGAATGTCCATTCGTGGTCAAGAAGGTTTCCCCTGACAGGACCTTGTAGTTGACGACCACGGATGACGACGATTTTCCATTCCACGTGAATACGGACGCAGTTAGAAAATACTTCGTAAGAATAGACCCGCTGGACAAAGAGAAAATAAAAGAGTCCAGGCAAAAATGGGCATCCCGGCGAACCAAGAAAAAGAGAAAGGTTAGGGCAAAAGTTAGGGATAAAAAAAAAAAAAAAAAAAAAAGAAAAAAAGAAAAAAACTGTACACCCGGCAAGTTGAAAACCCGCAAGGGCGACTTGGGCAAAAAAAGGGGTATCCCGGTGGACTGAAACCCGAAAGGGCGGTCCAGGCAAAAGAGGGAATGAAACGAACAACTGCGTCCAGCATGATCGTTTGTGCTCATGATGATTTGGATAATCTCCGACAGAGACCGATCGGAAGCGTCTCGTTCAGAAGACAGAAAGTATGGAAAGTCTTGAGGACATATGAGGTGTAACCGAGTTGGAACCCGATGAGATCACGGTTCCGCATTGCCAATATGATAGATTTTTTCCTTTGTGCGCAATCACCTCTTTCCAGGTTTTGCTTCTTGTGTGTTGCTCAGTTCTGAGCCATCTTTTTGTTTCAGTCAATAAAGTGTGTGTTCAGGCAAATAGTTTTGTTTTTGTTTTCATTACCGCTTTGATTATGAAAACATCTGTTCGTTTTGATAAAGAATACTTGCATTTTGAAACATAGAGGTCCTTTCCGACGCATGCTTGTGAGATTAAAATCTGGAAATCTTACTTGGAAGTTTTGAGTGACCTAAGTGTTGAAATATTGAAACACCTGAAGGCATACCCGGGGCACGCTTTTATCTGACGATTTCTGATGCAGGTACTGTTAGATATCTTCATTCACTTACCGGTGGTACTGTGAACCCTTGTTGACAAAAATCCCGGCAGAGCCTGATCAGGGGCAAGGGATAGTTGAACGGTGAAAAGACAGTGAAGGATCACGACGACGGTTCTGGAAAGTTAATCAAGAAGACTCTTCAAAGTCTGATGATTAGAAAGTTTGTCTGAATACCAGGAGTTCGATCTCCGTGGAGTACGGACGAAATTGGGAATACAAGATGATGGAGCAGAAAAGTCCAGAAGCGTCTGGAAGTTCGTAAAAGAGGAAAGCCGACACTATGGGTGGACGATGGATGCCGCTGTTCGGCAACTCGACAGGTGTTCCGTGTCTAATAAGCTGTATTTCCCCAGTAGGTGTGAGAGTGTTACCTCCATAACAAATTCAAGATCAGTGTCTCCTCAGCTAGCCTGAAGGTTGCCGTATCCCCAGCGGAGTTGTAATTGTTTTCCAAGTCTGAGGTTGTCTTCCCAGCAGAGGTTGTGTTGATGGTGTTTCCCCAGCAAAAGTTTGTCTTTCCCCAGCAGGATGGAAGTTGACATGGTTATAGGATCCCCAGCACAGTTCCTGGAGTTCCCCGGTGTTGTCTCTGGAGGAGACGTGTGTTTATGCATTCATCATTTAGATAAGCATAGCATATTACATCATCAGTGCATAGCGTTCCCATGATCATGATCATGGGGCATTATGTAAAACAAACAAAAAAAAAACTCATGCATCAACATTGCAAACATGTCTATTAGCCCTAGGCCGTGGTGACCAGCCGAGATTGGATTGTTGGAAAGAGTTTAGCATCGCGCCATTGGATCGGCTTCAGAATTGGGTTCATCAGCATGGTTGAGAAGTTGGTGTTTTCCCAACCAGTGACTCCTTAGTTGAGTGAGTATCCCCAGCAGTGTTACTCCCCAATTGTTAGCGTCTTGCCAGCTTGGGTCTGTTTCTCAAGCAAATATGGGTGTGTCTGATCTCTCTATGTAGGGCCAACCCTTAAGCAGAAAGTGTCTATCCTTTCCTGCCATTTCCCCACTGAGATACACCCTCGTGGATGACGGTTGTTTCCGTTCCCTCCCTAGCGGGATGGGTTTTCCCTATTGAGTTATTTCCTCATTAGGATGAGTCATGTTTCAGTCTGCCTTTTTGGATCGATCCTAAATTGGCTTCCTGTTGGCTGTCTCCTGTGCTTCCCTGGGGCATAAATGAATAGTCGCTCACTAACCGGCACTCATTCATCTTATCCTCAGCGGAATTTGTTGGCCTCTACCTACGAACCGGTAGCTGTAAGTCCTATCTTTGTGGTTTTCTACCCACTAGCTGGTAGTTGTAAAATCCCACGTTCTCCCCTTGTTGGAGTTAACCCTTTGTGCTCATCCTATCGATGACTGGTTACTTTTCCGTGGTTTTCTGCCTACTAACCGGTAGATGTAATCCCCTCTTTGCAGTTATCAGTATCCGGTTTGTGATATTGACATTCTTTCCCCGCTGGATACTTGCCTTGATCAAGCAGTATTGTCCCCAGTGGGTCTTCCCCTTCCTTTTGGATATTTGCTCCGAGTCAGCAACTTTATCCTCTTTTGATTGGTCATCTCTGCATACCTAGTCCTGGTACCCTGGTGCCTTTCTTTTCGGTCGTTTATCCATTTAACAACCTACAACCCGGTTATGGATAATCTTCCATGCGAGTGTATTATCTACGTTTTGACGGCTATAAATAATATGTCTCATAATTTTCCGGTATTCAGACCGAAGAAGTTTCCGACGATCAGGTCGATGCACTTATGTTTTTCCGGTATTCAGACCGAAGGAGTTTCCGACGATCAGGTCGATGTACTCATGGCACTCAGGCCAATTTTCCGGTATTCAGACCGAAGGAGTTTCCGACGATCAGGTCGATGTACTCATGGCACTCATGCCAATTTTCCGGTATTCAGACCGAAGTGGCGTTCAGGCCAATTTCCGATTTTCAAATCGAAGAAGTTTTCCTCCTCTCCGTTGGTGTCGATAAACGTCGAGTTTTTCCCGGTCATCCGTTGATGATTTGGTTGTGTCCTCCTTCCCAAGTGAAGTATTCTCCTCTCCGTTGGTGTCGATAAACGTTGAGTTTTTCCCATTTCGTCCGTTGACGTATGGTTGCACCTTTTCCAGTCATTCATTAATGTCTGGTTACCTCTCCGTTGGTCTTGGTAAACGTTGAGTTTTTCCCATTTCGTCCGTTGACGTATGGTTGCACCTTTTCCAGTCATTCATTAATGTCTGGTTACCTCTCCGTTGGTCTTGGTAAACGTTGAGTTTTTCCCATTTCGTCCGTTGACGTATGGTTGCACCTTTTCCAGTCATTCATTAATGTCTGGTTACCTCTCCGTTGGTCTCGGCAAACGTCGAGTTTTTCCTAGTTGTC
Organism: Lathyrus oleraceus; assembly: GCF_024323335.1. Classification (NCBI taxonomy): domain Eukaryota; kingdom Viridiplantae; phylum Streptophyta; class Magnoliopsida; order Fabales; family Fabaceae; genus Lathyrus; species Lathyrus oleraceus. Next base: position 411,970,985 of record NC_066580.1, on the reverse strand, counting down.
CGTTGACATCTAGTTGTGTTTTCTTTTCCCATTCATCGTCGTTGCGATGTCTGGATGTGGTTGTACCCTTTGAAAACAACCCAAAAATATAAATACCCAGTAATAAGTATCAGATCCCAGTGGACGTTTCCATTGGTGGATCCCTGTTGTGCAAATTCTACGGTTCTTGGTATTCAATCCCTGTTTACCCTGAAAGTCTGACAGCCGTTGCTCTCATCCATTCGGGTTCCCAGCTGATTGAATAGGGGCAGCTGTAGCACCTCAAATTTGCACCTATCATTGTACATACATTCTCATATTAGGTCATAACATAATATGGTCCATTGCATAGCATTGCATTGTCCCTTTGCCCCAAGTGCAAGTCATCAGAAGAATTAGGTCAAACTGGTCAGGAGATCAGTCAGTCAAGCAAGCAAATGTGTTTTCCAAGGAGACAAGGCCTTAAGGTTGGTCCAACATGTTCACATGACTTGGGGATCCATTTGAAGTGTTTAGGTCAAGGATTGGATGTTCAGAAGTCATCAGTCAATGCACAATCAGTCAGAAACCCTAAAAGTCAACTGTTGGTCAACTGTCCATTTAATCAGTGATTTGATGATGGCAATTGGTTTGAGAGAGCTTATTCATGTCCAAATAGGCCCCATATATCATGTCAAATACCATCATGGAAGAATTTGAAGCCAGATCAGAAATTTCCAAAAATAGAAACTGGACCTGTAATTGAAACCTGCCAAAAATGGAAAGTCTTGATCCTCAAACTTACATCATGATACAAGCTTCAAATGAATTTTTTCCCAACATGAAAGTTGAAGATCTTGTTCTCCCATTTCCAAAAAGTCCAAGAACACTCAATTCCCATGTACGGTTGGCAAGTTATGATCAATTCATTTTCAAAAAATTTTGAACTTTAAAAGGCCATATCTCTCAAACCATTTGGCCAAATTGGGTGGGGTTTTTTGCTACAAGTCACATTTGATGCCATCTTCCCAAAAATGTCATCACCATTCACCAAAACTTCACCAATCAAAATGGTATTTTTGGACTTGCATGAATTGATTTCAAGTGTGGTACAAAAGTGAATTTTTGAGATAGCCATTTCTAATCAATTTGGCCATTCAAATATGTTCAGAAATCATATTTTGGTCATGTTACAAAGTCATTTTCGTGCAGTACACACAGCCATTCCTAACTTGCTTGAAAATTGGCCAAAAGTACATTTTTCACCAACTCCATCCCACCTTTTCATGGACTGTGATTTGTACCCTTAACAGAGTATTTAAACATCATTCTTCTGCTAAATAAAACCCTAGCAGCCACCATTTTACAGCAGACAAACTCTTGTTCTCTCATTCTCTCAAAACTTCATCTTTGGCCATTTTCAAAATCTGTCAAAGAAACTCAAAGAACTTGACATTGCCTTGCCTAAAACAACATCCATACACCATCTTGAGCTTGTTTTCACCATCATTCTCCAGCTGGAAGGCCATTTCCACGACTGTTTTTCTTCAAGCATCATCAATGGCAGTCCAAGGTTGAAGCCATTCCAAGCTGTTTCGAGCAAAGCTAACTTCATCATTCAACCTTAGGGAGCTTAAGGAGCATCTGTTTCACTTTAACATGGCCAAATAACAACTGTATCGACACTGCTCTTCCAACTTGGTAAAATTTCGACCTCCTTGTTTCTTTAAACTATGCTATGCTTATGATAGAGTTTGCTTTGCTGGTCATTCTGAAACTTGAATCGTGCAAAATGGTTGAGTGATGAGTGAGTAATTTGGTTTTAAAGTCTGATGTTCATTTATGTTTTCACACGATTCATCCATGATAGCCCGATTTAGAATGAATGCTTGTTGTTTTAATGATCTACATGGTGAGACGTTTCGATTGGTATATTGTTTGCATGATTTCGTGAAAATTTGTTTGTGAGTGTGTTTTGTGTTTGCTGTTCTGTCGTCTTCTTCGTGAAGAAATCGCGCATTCGCCTAGCGAATGATCTGTTCGCCTAGCGAGGGCGAAGAAGATGAGTGCTCGCCTAGCGAAGCTTCCGGTTCGCTTAGCGAAGGTCTCCAGACGAAACGCACCGTTTCATAGAGACGCCAGTGGCATGTGATCTATTAACTCATATTATTTTTCAATGTTTATTTCAATTTGATACATCATTTTGTAAAATTCATAACTCCTTTGTTTTTAATCCAATTTGAATGGGATTTTTTGCATTGTCTTCATCATGATATCTATTATTTTGTCATATTTTTTCCAGATTTTTTGCATGGTCGAATTTTAATTGGTATTAGGGTTTTGTTCATGTGTCCATATTTTGTACCTTTTGCCAAAACATTTGTGAAATGGTGATACTTTATCCAATGACCCCCAAACTTTTTGTGCTTAAACTAGACACACTCATGGTGATTTTGGTGTAGAGTTTGTGAATTTATCATTGCTGGTTTGTGAGTTATGTTTTTCTGAATTAGGGTGTGACAATTTGTGTCACACCAATGATGTCTAACTTCATGATTTTTGTATCCATGCTTCTTGACCTCCAAATGAATTGATTTTTTGCATGATTGAGCTCTTATATGTCTAGTTGGCATGTGATTTTTTTGTGGAATTATTTGAGGCATTTCCTAATTGTTTGAGATTTTCTCCCCTGTTTGACCAAAATGTTGACCTCATGTGATGCATGTTGCCATTTCATTTGTGAAATTCTCATACTTTATTAGATGGACATGAAATTTTACATGAGATAACTAGACATCCTCATATTTGCCATGGTTTTAGTCCCATTCATTTCTCATACACCATTTCTGATTTATGATTTTTCTAAGTTGATGCATGTTTGGTTGACTTCATTGAGCATGTTCAAAATTGCTTTGACTTTCTGATTTTCATTGACCGCCTTCCACTTGTCCAAATGAGATGAAATTTGACATGCTTACCATGATATGTGTTAGGATTGATCATGATTTATTTGGTGATTTTTTGAAATGTTTGAGTTGACTTTTGATGCAAGTCTTGCTGTTGACTCCTATGAGCTTCTAAATGCCATGCCTTGACCTAAATTATTCATGAAATGATGATGATGCATGATATAAACATGAAACCAATTGGGTTTGCTTCTTGATTGTTTGAACATGATTTTGGATGCTTGCCCTTTGCTGTTTTGACTTTTTCATTCCCTTTTGACCCTAGGCTTGCCCTAGTGGTCTTGTTACTCACCTTTGAGTTCATGTTTTCAGGTTGACCAACAAATGACCAATGAGACCATTTCTTTTTGATTAAGCTTGATTGTTTATCATGAGCTAACCTTTGTTTTGTAGGTGGCTTGACTCATATGGTTTGAGTCTTATGCTTTGCACATTGGTCCCTCTGTGTTGACTGTTGTTTCCCAATTCCTTTTGCTTTGACTATTGAACTGTGTACTGATCTGTTTGACCATTTCAGGTACCATTAGTTGCTTAAGTTCTTTGAACTTGCTTTGCTTTGCTATTTAGCAACTTGCTTGAGGTATAATTCCTTTTTCTTCATGTAGTCTGGAAGACCTGGCCTGTTACTTGGCCAGGCAACTGTCTGAAGTCCTCCTTAAGAGGCAATGTTTGTGTATGTTTAATTTGTCCTTGTACAGAGTCAAAGACCTCCTAAGTGAAGAGGCAATTGGCAGAACCAAGGGATAATCAACCTATCCCCTGCTATTCAGTGTGTCTTCTGTTTTGCTCACACCACTGTGTTGATGCATTACAGATAAAAACCCAAGATCTTGTGCAATTGCACAGTTGAGTCAGTATCAAATGTGTAGAAGGGTTCCCACTTTCTGAACCCACACATTCTTGTCAAATGCTCTCCCTGGCCAGGGATAAGAGCAATGAGGCACGCCCCTCATCTCCTTTCATCTGCTTCACCTTAGCCCTTCAATGGCAAGGTTAAGAGCAACATTCACCCCATTCCAGAGGTTTGTTTGTTGAGGTTGATGTGACCCCTCGACTAAAACCTAACCCATGTTTGAGCCCCCTTGTTGGTGTGTTTACTTTATGCTGTATGTGTTTGTGTGGTGTGATCATATCCCCTAGGTCTGTTAGACTCCGTGTAGTCTCGTTTGCATGTCAATTAAGGTAGCACGGTTCCTTCGTATAGGACTTCCTTTCTTGCTTGCGTTTTCTTAAAACACAAACAAACATCATCCCCTCTTAAGGATACGTTAACTCCTTCTACTACAGATGAGTAAGTCTCCAAAGGTCGAGCATCAGGTAGATTGTGCAGTGACGTTGTCCACTTAAAAAACACAAACCAACAGTAATAGTTTAGCCGAACTACGGCAACTCTGATTCTCATGTTCAGATGAGATACGTAGGCACGAGATGCGATGTCTTGTCGAGTTTGACTAACCACTAATGCTAATTCTTTTCTCTCACCCCGGTTGTGATTGAGATATCCCCTTTCTCTTGCCCTGGTTGCAATTGAGACCTTTCCTGTGTCTGTTAGCTAGAAACCTTAACTTAGGGACAACCTTGCATGACAACATCTAGGCTCGAGTCGTAGTCTCCCTAGAGTTGTGTCTCCCTCTGTTATCTGGTTAGGCTAGATCCTTTGTCCCTGTGTAGGGGAACTACATCGCCCTGATCTTCATACCAGATGAAGTATGTAGGCAGGAGATTGAGCTGATCTCTCTGGGCGCCTTTTCTTTTCTTTTGTGTGTGAGTTTGAGCAGTGTTTAGCAACCATTTATCCTTCCTTTTGTGCGTGGATCCCGTCGAGTACGACGGATGCGTAGGGGTGCTAATACCTTCCCTTCGCATAACCGACTCCCGAACCCATTCTCTTTGGTCGCGAGACCATGTTCTTTCCTAGGTTTACTCTGAGCGTTTCCTTTCCCTCTTTTGGGATAAATAACGCACGGTGGCGGCTCTGTTGTTTCTTCTTTTTCCCGCCGGTTTTTCGCGTAATGCGACAGCTGGCGACTCTGCTGGGGACATTAGAGAAGTTGACCTGTGCTGGTCCGTCTTCCCTAAGCGAGTCTCTCCTAGCGCTCTCTAGGTTAGGGCTTTGGTTGCTTTGTGCTGTTATTTATTGCATTCATTTGTATATATTTGCATTTACTGTTTGCATTTATTGTTTGCATTAATGTTTGCATTCATTCATTGTTCATCTGGCTGGTTGTCTGTTTCTCTCTGTTGGGGTGGGAGTTACATGAGGTAAAAGGCCCAATACCCAGGCTATGAGTGAAATCTAGGATACTTAGGAGTAGAGTGATTCATGGGAAGCGGGTGGTATTGCGCCACTTAGCGGAACATTGATATCACGAGCAGTTCAGACCCTGGTAGGATATCGTCGTTACATACTTCAGGTGTGTATGTGATGGTATTCTGCGAAAGGTTATTTATGCTGCGTTTCTCTTCGACTTTACCCTGGCCTAGATAACACCCGTGAGTGGGGAGGGTTTGATCATTACAGGTACAGTTGCTGATTGGTTGGTGATTTGTTGGTGACTCTTGGTACTGACAGTGACTATGGATTAGGGGCATTTATTTCTGGGACGCCAGAGTTCTGTCCGTGGTTTATCAGCGGGTTCCGTTTATTTCGGATCCCCGGGATGAGTTGAGAGTACTTGTTCAGAGGGTCCGTTTGTCATCTGTTCAGTTGGTTGTTCCGGTGAAGATAGTGATGTAATCTCCGGTTCCGTTTATTTCGGAACTCCCCAAGTCGGATTTATGGTGATTTAATCCCACAGATATGACTGGTTCAGAGAAGTATTGGCTTTCAGATGACTTGGTGGCACAAGGGCCTGCATTCATGCATTTGCATCATATCATCTCGCATTCATCTGCATTCAACTCGTGTCTGTCCGTACTCAGGGTCCATTATTTTTTAACTAAGACTCAGGTTGAGAGATATCCGGATGTAAAAAAAAAATTGTTGTTGATAAAATTTTATCTGTCTCAATGAAACCAAAAAAAACAAAAAAACAAGTCTGATTATTCCTAGTACGGACAGACATTGCATGTGTGAGTCATACTAACCCATTTGTTGTTTTGTAGGTTTCAGTATTCAACCGGTGCGCATAGCTCGTCTGTTCAGATAACCTGCTGGGGGTCAACAAATCTAAGCTGATGGATCTTCCCAACGCCGATATCCTTGAGCTGAAAGAGATGATGAGGGAATTGTTCAGTGTCGTGCAAGGACTTGCCTTAGGGCAGAAAGCCATGTCTGAGAGATTGGAAAAGATCGAGAAATGGCTGATAGTAGAGAAAGTTCAGGGGAAGGCTCCGTCCTCCGAAGTGAGCAAACCTTCTGTTATTGTAGCAAAGAAACCCTCCGACACTGGTCCATTTGAGAAGGAGTTTGAGCCAGTTGGTGTGCCCGCAAAGAAAGAACGTAGCAAAGATCGTTATCATCCTTATGCTGCCACTGTAACCACTCCTGTCAACAATCCACCTGCTCAACAACAACAATTGCCACCTCAACAGAAGACACCGGGAGCTAAGAGCCAGGTGAAGAAGAAGAATGAGGATCATCAGTTTGAGGAACCACCTGTGACTTATGCCCTTCTTTTCCAAAGGTTGAGGGATCTGGGATTAGTTCGGCCGAGGATTTTGATTCCTATAGAACAGCAGCGGAGGCCTGCAAACTATGATGAGAGTGCCAAGTGCGAGTTTCACTCTGGGGCACCCGGACACAGCATTGAGGGTTGCAGAGCTTTTAAGCATATTGTCCAAGATCTGGTGGACTCCAAGGCTATCAGCTTGGCACAGATAATGAATGAGGATGTCAACCCCGTACTCAGGCAGGGACCGGTAAAGGTAAAGATGATGAAAAAGAACAAGAGAGGAATGGAAGTGGCTGAGGAGAGTCAGTTAAAGGTTCCAATGTCTGTGGTCCCAAAATCTCTGATGCAGGATGGAGCTTTCCCTGCTGTTGATATTCGTTGTGCGACCGTCACCAAAGAGGGGTGTGCATTGATAAAAGACACGACTCAGAAGATGAAGAAAGTAGAAGTGGACGATATAAGATGTAGAGCACCCAGTCTGGCAGTTGAAACCGTCCAGGTGGGGAATGCCCTCGTCGCTGAGACAGAGAAGAAGCTGTCCATTTCTTCTTATAAACAAGCTCTGGAGGTGGTGAAGAGCAAAGAAGTCCAAGGCTGGGGAAGGATCATTGACATCGTGGTAAAAGCAGACATGTTTGGGGTCGGTTATCAGCCGGATCAAGAGTCGTCTAGACCAAACAGAGGATGTCGTCCGCCGTACACCTTCCAGACTACATGGAGTTAGGATGTTATACCTCAATGCTCAAGCTATCAAGCAAAGCAAGAGCAAGTTCACAAGGGAACTAAAGCAACTAAAGTACCTGAAAACAATCCAAGATAATCAGTACTAAACTCAAACAGAAATCAAACAGCAAATGTCAACAGTTAACTGTACAACTGTACACAAGCAAACAACAGTCAATGCACAAAGGTGCAAGCCATTAGGCACAAGGTACAAGTCTTAAACCCTACAAAATAAACCAAAGTTAGTCATCAACAATCAATAGGTCAACTCCAATTGAGTAAGCATCATTAAGCATGGCAATTGTGCCCTTTGACCTGAAACAAAACTCAAATGTGAGAGCACAAACCACTAGTACAAGACTAGGGTCGAAATGATAGCAAAAAACCAAATGAGATAGCGAGAGCGTACATTCTGACTTAAAGGTATAGAATCTGTCAACAAAAGTGATCCACCAGACCCTTACTTCTCGTTCCTCAACCACTTTTCCGTGGATTTCTCACTCAACCAAGTCACCCTTATTTCTCTCAACTTCCAAGACCGAATGGAGAATATAAAAGGATGGAAGCTGGAAACCTACGGGCACGCTTAATTTTCCTCTCTGAAGCCAGCTTTCAAGGCCTTTCTCTGCATTTTATTTTTCCACAACAATTCTGTTTTTCTTTTATTTTTCTTCAGCAACATTGTTTTCTTTTACCGTTCAGAGCTTTGATTTTCCCTTTTCCCTTTCTATTTTTCATTTAGACGAAGTAGTAGTTTCCTACACTAGGGAACTACTACAATTTATTTAATTTAGTTTAAGCAATTATTTCGAAGAAGCAGAATCCTACCGACTTGTGGAGGACTGCTCAAGTACTTCAAGATTCGGCGTATTCTATTAATCCAATTTCCAGGTTTTTATTCAACTACTATTGTTATTGCTTTATGATTATTATAATCATGTTTGCTTTATTGTTACTCTGTTTATGTTCGTCTGTGTTTGCGTTATTTAACATGTCCGGCTAAAATACCGGTATCGGTATGTAATCCATTTAATTAAACGGGATTTAATAATAATCGGTGTAAAACTTCTTTCCTCAAACAATCTTTTTGGTTATAGTTTTTAATTTAAATTTAATTAACTTTGTCACAAGAGTGAGAAGCTATTTAATACGATTTTGCCACGAGAGTGGGAAATTAACTAAGGTGAGAACCGACAATCGCGAGAGCGTGAGGGTCGAATTGGATAGTAAAAACTAGGCATTGATTTTAAAAACAGCGAGAGCACTTTAAAAGCAATTAGAACTTATTTATTTTCTAAAAGTATTTTTAACTTCAAATGAGATAGCGAGAGCGTACATTCTGACTTAAAGGTATAGTCCGAATCAACAATCACGAGAGTGTGAGATAAAACCTTTTAAATAAGTATTTTCTACTGAAAGATGTCTGGTACTTAAGTTATACACCGGTGACTTATCGAATCCCTGACGATTAATGCATTGCATACTGATATCCTCCTATTAATATTTTCTTAAGACTTAACTTCCCTTAGATTTAATTTTCTTCAACCAAACTTCTGAAAATCATTTCCTTAGCTAAACATAGCAACGTCGGTAGCATTAGTTTGACCATCGGTCCCTGTGGGTTCGATATCTTTTAAAACTAAAATGACTAGACTGTGCACTTGCAGTCAAGTACCCGATAGACTATATTCTATATACAGTCACGAGACGTATCAAGTTTTTGGCGCCGTTGCGGGGGACTTGATTTAGTCAAATAGTGTGATTCTTTCGTTGCACAGTATAGACTAAGGCAAAAACTAATCTCCTTTCCCTTATTTCCCCCGATTGTATGCCAAGTACTCGCTCACAAGGCGACAACTTAGCACCACCAATTGTAGAATTAGAGCGTTTCTTATATTTAAGACATTGAATACTAAAGTTCCAACGAAGATACAATATTCCTGATATCTTCTTTCCTACTGTTGAACCAGTTGAAAAACCAACCATGGCTACAGTGGAACCACATAATCATCCTCTTAAGTTCTATGCTACCCCGTCCCAACAAGAACCTCACAGCAACATTGTTGCCCCTGCTATCAATCGAAACGATTTCGAGCTAAAACCCTCATTATTATCAGCCGTCCAACAACATCAATTTGCTGGAAATCCTACGGACGACCCTAATGAGCATTTGACCAAGTTTGTGCAATACGTGGACACTGTGAAGGTGAATGGTGTATCTCAAGATGCGATAAGACTACATCTCTTTCCTTTCTCTCTAAGAGACAAAGCTTGGGCTTGGTTGCAATCCTTGCTATCCAACTCAGTTACAATATGGGAAGAACTGAAGAACGTGTTCTTATCCTGATATTTTCCGCCAAGCAAAACTGATATGCTGAGAGCTCAAATCAACGGATTTCGACAAAAGGATGTAGAATCTCTCTACGACGCGTGGGAGAGATACAAAGACATGATGATGATATGTCCACATCACGGTCTCGAAGACTGGGTGATCATTCTCACATTTTACAATGGGCTTATGTATAACACAAGACTGATAGTAGACGCTGCCGCGGACGGTGCACTTATGGACAAGCCATACAACGAAGCCTATCAACTTATTGAAAACATGGCCCAAAACCATTGCCAATGGGGAGGTGAAAGAACTCTAGTAGAAAAGTCCCAAACAGAAAGTGGAATGTACGAAATCAGTAGCCCTGACCACATCCATGCAAAGGTAGATGCCCTTGTTCAAAAGTTAGACAACTTGACCATACCACCCGCAGCCATCGTGGCTGTCGTGACTCCAAACTGTGAGTTATGTGGAACTCCTGGACACACTGCACCAGAATGTCAGATATTGGCAGGAGTCCCAACCGATCAAGTGAATTACGCACAAGGAAACCCTTACTCGAATACATATAACCCAGGTTGGAAAAACCATCCCAACTTTTCGTATAAGAATAACAACGCCCTGTATGCACCTGGCCAAGCACCCGTTATTCCGCCTGGATATCAAAAGCCAGCTAATAATGCTCCTAACATGCCTAGGAAGTCCAACCTTGAACTAATGATGGAAAGCTTCATAGCTACCCAAGCTCAAACAAACAAAGACTTCTTGAACCAAAACATACATACTAGTGAGCAACTTAAACAATTAGCGAGCAAAGTAGACGCCTTAGCCACCCACAACAAAATGCTTGAAACACAAATTTCACAAGTGGCTCAACAACAAGCATCTACTGCCGCTCCCGCTGGCACATTTCCTGGACAACCGCAACCTAATCCAAAAGGACATGCAAATGCTGTTATATTGAGGAGTGGAAAAGAACTAGACGGACCCGTAGATCCAAGACTCCAAAATCCTGCCATGTACCAAAAACCTGACAAAACAACAACTGAGAAGGTAAGTGAACCGTAGGAGAAGGAAGATAATACCCGAGAGGCTGAAGAGAAAGAAAAATCTTATGTGCCTCCACCACCTTATAAACCACCCATTCAGTATCCTTAAAGACTCGCAAATTCTAAAACTGCAGGGCAATTTAGGAAATTCATTGAAACTTCTGAAGCAACTAAACATTATAATTCCCTTTACAGAAGCCATCACACAAATGCCCTCATATGCCAAATTTCTTAAAGAGATCTTATCCAATAAGAAAAAGATTGAGGATAATGAAACGGTTACACTTACCGCTGAGTGTAGCGCAATAATAAAAAATAACATGCCTCCCAAACTAAAAGACCCAAGTAGTTTCTCCATACCCTGTATCATTGGAAAGTTCGTCATAGACAAAGCTCTATGCGACCTAGGAGCCAACATTAGTGTAATGCCCTTAACCATCTGTAAAAGGCTCAACATGGGAGAACTAAGACCAACCAAGATGTATGTTCAACTAGCTGACCACTCAATCAAATATCCTGTCGGTATACTAGAGAATGTCCCAGTACGTGTAGGACAATTCTACATTCCTACAGATTTCATAATCATGGACATCAAAGAAGATGCCAGTACACCTATTATATTAGGAAGGTCATTCTTAGCTACTGCCGGAGCCATAATAAACGTGAAAAGAGGTAAGCTAACATTCGAAGTTGGAGAAGAAAAGGTTGAATTCATCTTGACACAATTCTTACAAGCGCCAGCTATAAACGATACTTGTTATCTACTTGATGTCATAGACGAGTGCGTAAGAGAGATGGAGATGCAAGAAACCACATATTCTGACATAATGAAAATCCAAATCCCTCCAATCTTTGAAGATGATAATTGGCGTGAACCATACCAAAATGACAATCTAAGCAAATGCTTAACACTTACACCCAACCACATGCCATGCCCGAAGAAACCAGACTTAGAATTAAAAACACTACCAAAGAACCTAAGATACGAATTCCTAGACACTGAACTCAAAAGATCAGTAATAGTCAACGCTGACTTAGGACAGATGGAAACTGAAAAGTTACTAGATGTCTTAATAATATCCAACTACGTTGGGCTACAACATCGCTGACCTAAAAGGAATAAGTCCTTCTATCTGTATGCATCGCATTATGATAGAGGAAGATTGTAAAACCTCTAGAGAACATCAGAGAATGATCAACCCAATCTTAAGTATTGTAGTCAAGGATGAAGTAAAGAAGTTATTAGATGCAGGAATCATATACCCGATCTCCGATAGTCAATGGGTTAGCCCCGTTCATGCAGTACCCAAGAAATGGGGTGTTACAGTTGTTAAGAGCGAGAAGGGCGAATCTATAGCACAAAGAGTTGTGACCGGAAGTAGAATGTACATCGATTATAGGAAACTAAATAAAGCCACTCGAAAGGATCATTTTCCTCTGCCTTTCATTGATCAAATGCTTGAACGATTGGCTAAGCATTCCCACTTCTGTTATCTAGACGGTTATTCAGGATTCTTTCAAATTCCTATCCATACTGACGACCAAGAGAAGACAACCTTCACATGCCCTTATGGTACATTCGCTTATCAACGAATGCCATTGGACTATACAATGCTCCCGTAACATTCAAAAGATGCATGATGTCAATCTTCGCTGACTTTATAGACGACATTATGGAAGTCTTTATGGATGACTTTTCTGTTTGTGGGCAGAGCTTCGAAGGATTTCTATCAAACCTTGAAATGGTACTTGAAAGATGCGTAAAGGTGAATCTCGTCTTGAACTTGGAAAAATGCCATTTCATGGTCTAACAAGGAATTGTGTTAGGACACGTAGTATCTGATAAAGGAATTAAAGTAGTGTCGCATTACGCGAAAAACCGGCGGGAAAACAAGAACAACATAGCCGCCACCGTGCGTTATTTATCCCAAAGGAGGGAAAGGAAACGCTCAGAGTAAACCTGGAAAAAGCATGGTCTCGCGACCAAAGAGAATGGGATCGGGAGTCGGTTATGCGAAGGGAAGGTATTAGCACCCCCACGCATCCGTCGTACTCGACGGGATCCACGCACAAAAGGAAGGAATATGGTTGCTAAAACACTGCTCATAAACAAACAAACACTGGCTGAAAGAGACACAAGAAAACAAACAAGACTGACTCGGCAGGATATCGCATCCTGGGCCTACTTAGTCTATCAGGCATAGACATCAGAGTCTAAGTAGTTCGGACTGGGGGAAAACATGCTCGCTAGGATGTCGCATCCTATGCATACGTATCTTCTTGGACAAAGAAGAATCAGAGCATCCGTAGCTCGGCTAACACACACACAAACAAAACCACACAGGAAAACGTGGAACCCGAATGCCAATCGCTGGACTTACATCAGCTTCCGAACCAAAACGTACCCACACTGGAAACCAGATGCCACTTGATGGACTTATACCGGACTCCAAGCATACAACAAGAGGATACGGAATGCCAATCGCTGGGCTTACATCCATCTCCTGACACACACAAGACAAAACAAAAACGGGCGCCCGGAGAGATCAGCTAATCTCTTGCCTACGTACCTCATCTGGTATGAGGATCAGGGCGACGTAGTTCCCCTACGAAGGGACACAGGACTAGCCTAACCAGATAACAGAGGGAGACACAACTAGGGAGACTACGACTCGAGCCTAGATGTTATCACACAAAATCATCCCTAAGTCAAGGTTTCTAGCTAACTTGCACAGGAAGCAAGCTATCCTAAACATGACTTGCACAGGAAGCAAGCCAAACTAAACCTAACTTGCACAGGAAGCAAGCTAAAACAAACACACAAGCACAAATAGCACACACTATATGCAATCAGTTGGCTCAATCAAGGTTAGGTTTTAGTCGAGGGGTCATGTCAACCTCGACAAACAAACCACTGTATCAGGGTAAGGTTAGCTCTTAACCTTGACATTGAAAGTCAAGGTGAAGCAGATGAAAGGTGAGTGAAGATGAGACTTCACAGCTCTTATCCCTGGCCTGGGAGAGCTTAAGACAATGAAGTGTGGGTCCAGGAAGTGGGAACCCTTCTACACTTATGACACTGACTCAACATAGATCTTGGGGTTAATGTCCACAAGGCATCAACATGTGATGTGAGCCAAGGGACGACTCAACAGAATAGCAGGAGATGGATTGCACATCTCTTGTGTCTGCCAATTGCCTTAACAAAGGTCTTTGATATGTACAGGGACAAATATAAACAAGCACAAACATTGCCTCTTAAGGAGGACTTCAGACAGGTGCCTGGCCAAGTAACAGGCCAGGTCTTCCAGACTACATGGAGTTAGGATGTTATACCTCAATGCTCAAGCTATCAAGCAAAGCAAGAGCAAGTTCACAAGGGAACTAAAGCAACTAAAGTACCTGAAAACAATCCAAGATAATCAGTACTAAACTCAAACAGAAATCAAACAGCAAATGTCAACAGTTAACTGTACAACTGTACACAAGCAAACAACAGTCAATGCACAAAGGTGCAAGCCATTAGGCACAAGGTACAAGTCTTAAACCCTACAAAATAAACCAAATTTAGTCATCAACAATCAATAGGTCAACTCCAATTGAGTAAGCATCATTAAGCATGGCAATTGTGCCCTTTGACCTGAAACAAAACTCAAATGAGAGAGCACAAACCACTAGTACAAGACTAGGGTCGAAATGATAGCAAAAAACCAAAACAGAACATGAAACTTGTCCAAAATCAAGATCAAACAATTAGGAAACAAATACAAGTGGTTTCACATTCATATCATCAATCAATATCATTTCATGAAGTAAAGAGTACAAAACATGCAATTTGGAACCTCATACAACCAAACAGAATGGTTCAACTCAAATAAAATCACAAACATTTCAATAAATCACCAAAAAATTCATGATCAAACAGCATTTACAACATGACAATCACACCAAATTTCAGCTCATTTAGATCAAGGGAAGCAAGTGAATGAAATTCATAAAGTCAAAGCATCATCAAGCAAGCTCATACAAGGCATCAAAACATGCATCCACTTCAAGCAATCATAAAACAGAAATGGCATAAGATAAATGAATGAAACCAAAGCCATGGCAAACTTCAAGATGTCTACATCACACATGCCAAATTTCAAGTCCATCCAATAATGCATGAGGATTTCACAAATCATATAAAATCATGTATCACAAGAAGTCAACATTTGGTCAAACAGGGGAGAAAATCTCAATCAAATTGGAAATGCACTCAAAAATTCCAGAAAAATTCACAAGCATTCTCAACATTCATAAGTATCAACTTGCAAAAATCAGGTCATTTGGAGTTCAATAGGCATGGTAACAAAAATCATCAAATTGGACAAGAATGGTGTGACACAAATTGTCACACCTCTATTCAAAAAATCATATCTCATCAACCAACAATGATAAAATCACAAACTCTATACCAAAATGACCATGAACATATCTAGTTTAAGCTCAAAAAATTTCAGCCTCATTGGATTGAGCATCATAATTTCAGCCGCGTTTCACTTAAGGGCGTGGCAGTCAGCGATTGGTCTCATGGCATGGAAACACGAATTTCATGCAAACAAAACAAATCCAAGATCAAACGTGGTCTGGCAGTGAAAAAATTAGGGTTTCTGAACGTGTTCATACGTTCTTCAAACAAAATCCAGCTCATGAACACTTTGTAACCAAAATCAACAAACGATATGCCAATGTGTTCATCTCCTAATGCTCATCAATAATCCAACATTGGTTTGACTTAATTCGAGCTAGCATGAAAGAAACGAACAGAATAACATTCACATATGAAACTTAGATTCAATATAACTTTCACAATACTTGATGAAATTTCACGATTTAAAGTTCATTACAACCAGCATGGCAAGATCTATCCAAAGCATATCATGATTTCAAGAATGGTAGAATTCGAATTCCAACCTTGTGTGAAGTGCAGATCTTGATTCGATGTTTTCAGGCTTCGAAATGTGAAAATAGATGCTCCTTAATGATGCAGAAGATGAATGAAGTGAGGATCGTGGCTCAATTGTTCTCGAAACAGCTCCAATCAACACTTGCCATGGAAGAAGCTCAATGTAACAGTTCTTGAATAGGTTCTACAGTTGCGAATTTCTGCTTGCAAGAGCTTCAACAATACTTGGAGATGAAGGATCCTTGAAGAACAACACAAGTTTCTTTGGAAGATTTGCAGAAAAAATGGAATGAAAAGTTGAGAGAATTTTGGATTTTTAATTCTAGATCTGAGATGAGTGAATGCTAATGTGTTTTCTGTTAGGGTTTCATTTATATATCATCTGTTAAGCAAAACCTTAAACATGTTTAGGCATTTGGCAAGTAGAATTAGTGGAAACAAGTGTTTATGCAAAGTTGATATTTCCACCTCTATGCATGGTGTGCATGCTACAGTGCACGAAAATGGGCCTAAACATATTCCAAATATGATTTTCAGTCAAATGCAATTGGTAGAAAGTGTAGAAAATGTTTATTTTGAAAGTCACTTTTTTACCCCTCCCTTTTTAAATTCAAGCCACTTGAAAAATGCCATTTTGATGCGATGATTTTTGATGAAATGTGATGAAGGATTTGGATAGAACATGTCAAATGTGACTTGTAGCAAAAAACCTCACTCAATTTGGCCAAATGGTTCAAGAGTTATGCCACTTTGAAGTTCAAAAATTCTTGACAATGATTTGATCATAACTTGCCAACCACACATGAGAAATGAGTGTTCTTGGACTTTTTGGAAATGGGAGAACAAGACCTTCAACTTTCATGTTGGACAAAAATTCATTTGAAGCTTGTATGATGATGTAAATTTGAGGAGAAGAACTTTCCATTTTTGGCAGTTTCCAATTACAGGTCACTTACTATTTTTGGAAACTTTTCATCTGACCTCAAATTCTTCAATCTTGATCTTTGAAATGTCAAATGAGACTTGTATGGACATGAATGAGGCCTTTCAAACCATCTCCCACCTTCAAATCCTTGATTTCAGGCACAGTTGACTTTCTAGGGTTTCTGGTGGATTGAACCATGACTGATGACTTCTGAGCACCCAATCCTTGACCAAATAACCTCAAAAGGACCCCTAGGTCATGTAAACATGTTGAACCAACCCTAGGGCTTTGCTTCCTTGAGAAATGCATTTGCTTGCTTGCTTGACTGATCCTCCTAACCAATTGACCTAATCTTGTCTGATGGCTTGCACTTGGGCAAAGAACAATGCAATGCTATGCAGTGGACTATGTTATGTTAATGACCTAATATGAATATGAATGTACAAAAGGGAGGTGCAAATTTGAGGTGCTACAGCTTCCCCTATTCAATCAGCTGGGAACCCGAATGGATGAGAGCAACGGCTGTCAGACTTTTAGGGTAAACAGGGATTGAATACCGAAGAACCGTAGACATTTGCACTCTGTTGGATATGATACAAGAAAAGCCAAGTCATTTACCGATGACGGCTGCACGACAACTTCAGGAAAGCGAAACCATTTACCGATGGCTAAATACTGGAAACTTGATATTTACCGATATCAACTTCAGCGAGACCATTTACTGATGGCTGCTGGGAAACACCTTGATAAAAGAAGCAGGACCATTTACCGATGGGGGCTTCAACTGAGAACTTGATATTAAAAGGAAGCAAGACCATTTACCGATGGTGGCTTCAAAGCAACTTGATATTTACCGATATCCACTTCAGCAAGACCATTTACCGATGACTGCCTCAATTGGGGACTCGATATTTACTGATATCGAAGAAAGCGGGGCCATTTACCGATGGCGGCTAAACTGAGCATTCGACATTTACCGATATTGGAGCAAACGGGGCCATTTACCGATGGCGTCTCCACCCGGGGAGGAAAAAGATATTTGCAAATGGAATCAGACAAGACATTTACCGATGACCCCTGGGGATTTTTGATTTTATCAATAGGAAATACGCACGATCAGACATTTACCGATGACTGGGATGAGACTCGATGTTTACCGACATCGAAAGATGATGTTTACCGACATCCAAAAATGACCAGGCATTTACCGATGACTGGGGAAACACTCGACCAGACGTCAACGGACGAAAGGGAGAGGCTCGACGTTTACCGACACCAACGGAAAGGTGAGCACTTTATTGGGGAAGGAAAAACAAATACTTGCAACTGGAAACCAGACATGACGTTTACCGACGACTCTACTGGGGATCTCTAGCTGGGGAATTATCAGACATTTACCGATGACTGGAAAAAACTCGACGTTTACCGACATCGAAAGATGATGTTTACCGACATCCAAAAAATGACCAGACATTTACCGATGACTGGGGTGAGACTCGATGTTTACCGACACCGGAACAATGGTGTTTACCGACACCGAAGAAAGAACACACGCGGGTGCTGACATGACACTTACTGGTATCACAAGAATGACATCTTAAATACGTCAAGGCAAGGCTGACCACTTGCTGGAGATCTCACTGGGGAGAAACAAGCTTTCCGTTCGCGGACGGGTGAGGAAATAAACCTCTCTGGGGAATATCAATCATGAATGCTGTCAGGAGCAACTGTAGCAAACGTGTTGTACCGAAGTTGATCAAAAATCCGCCTCTGCCGGGGATACGGTCTGATTGGGTTAACACATGAATGCATATGTTTGAACTTTTTTATGGCGTAATGCTCCATATTGAATGGAAATGCTACGCAATTTGAGGATGCAATGATCACCACATGCAAAATGCAAAGGATGAACACTCCGCTGGGGAGCCAACACTGATCAGATACTCCAACTCTGCGGGGAGACTCTGCTGAGGAGTACTCTGCGGGGAGAGCACCGACTTCTCACTCATGCTGGAGAAAAGCACTGTTGCTGGGGAAAGGATAAACTCCGCTGGGGACATCCTTCAGGACCCAATCCACTCGGGGACTCAGCTTGGGGGGAACAACCAAAACAACTCGCTGAGGACGAACCAAAGTGACTGTGCTGAGGAGTAAACCAAACAACTCGCTGGGGAGTAATAAGGCGACTTGCTAGGGACAACCTGGTGACTTCACTGGGGAGAGCCAACCAATCCACAAGTAGGACAAACTCTGCTTTGGGAAATAAATGATACTCCGCTGGGGACGACCCATCCAGTCCACAGATAGGATAACTGCTGGAGATAAATTTCATTGAACCCGCTCCACTCGGGGAGGAACTCGGAAAATACAGGCCTGCCGGGGAAAGGATATCCTTAAATCTGCTGGGGAATAGAAGGCACTATCCACAGACGTCTCCGCAGGGGAACATAGCTCTGATAGCTTCCATACTTGCTTAGGGAAATATCTGTTGGGGAAACGTCCTCACAGATGCCAATCTGCAAAACAGCACAACAAAATGCCCCCAGGGGATACATGGACAAGATACGCTCAAGTGTCCTCGACATTCAAAATGATTTTCAAATGTTTTATCCTTTTGCACGTTATTGTTTAGCCTTCATGTTCTTATATGCAATGCTTATCAAAAATTCGGACATTTTTGCAAGCAAAACAGTAAAAATAAAAACAAGAGAACTATTTATCTGAATAACGACTTTTATTGATTAAAGATGTGCCTGAAAAGGCAAATACATTGGTAAGCAATTCCTAGAAAGAGGTAATTGCGCACAGAAGGAAAATAAACTATCCTAATGGCAATGTGAACACGGCATCCACTATTTCCCAACTCTGTTATAACTCACAGATCATCAGTTTTTCTCCCAACTCCTTGCTTTCTGAGAAGAATGACTGGACCGATCACATCTTTCGAGATGGCAGACGACGAAGCGTGATATGAAGTACAGATAACTCAGACTGTAATCTTCGCTCTAATCCCTCTTTTGCCTGGATCGCCCTTTCGGGTTTTCATTCCACCGGGATACCCATTTTTGCCTAAGCCGCCCTTGCGGGTTTTCGACTTACCGGGTGTACAAATTCTTTTCATTTTTATCCCTAACTTTTGCCCGAACCCTTTCTTTATGTTTTTTGGTTCGCCGGGATGCCCTTTTTTGCCTGGACTCTTTTATTCTTTTTGTCCAGCGGGTCAATTTATGCGAAGTATTTTTTGACTACATCTGAGTTAACCGGGGACGGAAAATCTTCACCATCCATAGTTGTAAGCATCAAGGCTCCACCAGAGAAAACCTTCTTCACAACATATGGACCTTCATAATTAGGAGTCCACTTGCCCCTGTTATCTGTACCGGGAGGAAGGATCCTCTTCAAAACTAGATCACCGATCTGATAGCTTCGAGGACGCACTTTCTGATCAAAGGCTCGCTTCATCCTTCTCTGATACAACTGCCCATGGCACACAGCTACTAGCCGTCTCTCTTCAATAAGGCTCAACTCATTAAACCTCGTTCGAATCCACTCGGCTTCGTCCAGCTTGACATCCAACAAAACCCTCAGAGAAGGGATCTCCACTTCAACTGGTAGGACTGCTTCCATACCATACACAAGGGAGTACGGGGTTGCCCCGGTCGACGTACGTACTAAGGTACGGTACCCATGCAAAGCGAAAGGCAGCATCTCATGCCAATCCTTGTACGTCACGACCATCTTCTGCACAATCCTCTTGATATTCTTGTTTGCCGCCTCTACAACACCATTCATCTTTGGTCTGTAAGGAGAAGAATTGTGATGTTCAATCTTGAAATCTTTACACAACTCTTTCATCATCTTGTTATTGAGATTCGAACCATTGTCAGTGATGATTCTCTCAGGAACTCCATAACGACAAATGATTTCTTTCTTGATGAACCGGGCAACCACTTGTTTGGTAACATTAGCATAGGAAGCTGCTTCCACCCACTTGGTGAAGTAATCAATCGCAACCAAGATGAAGCGATGTCCATTTGAAGCAGTAGGCTCAATCTTCCCAATCATATCAATGCCCCACATGGAAAACGGCCAAGGCGAGTTCATGACATTTAGAGGACTTGGTGGTACATGCACCTTATCAGCATAAATTTGACACTTATGGCACTTCCGAGCATACTTGAAACAATCGGATTCCATAGTCATCCAGTAATAACCGGCTCTCAACAGTTTCTTGGACATCGCATGACCACCAACATGGGTACCAAACGAACCTTCATGCACTTCTTTCATCAACATGTCTGCTTCGTGCCTATCCACGCATCTGAGCAAGACCATGTCGAAGTTCCTCTTATACAGCACATCATCCTGATTCAAGTAAAAGCTTCCAGCTAGCCTTCTCAGGGTTTTCTTATCATTCTTTGACGCACCTTCAGGATACTCCTGAGTCTTGAGGAAGTTCTTGATATCATGATACCACGGCTTCTCATCAATCACAACAGACTCGGCTGCAAACACATACGCAGGCCTCTCGAGTCGATTCACCACAACATGTGGCACATGATTCCACCAATGAACTTTGATCATAGAAGACAAAGTAGCTAAGGCATCAGCCATCTGATTCTCATCCCGGGGGACATGATACAACTTCACCTTCTTGAAGAACGTCAGTATTCTTCTGGTGTAATCTCTATACGGAATCAAATGCGGCTGGTTCGTATTCCAATCTCCATTGACCTGATTGATCACTAGAGCAGAATCTCCAAATATGTCAAGAGTTTTGATCCTCAAATCAATGGCTTCTTCTATCCCCATGATACAAGCCTCATACTCAGCTTCATTGTTGGTGACGTCAAAAGTCAATCTAGCAGAGAAAGGTATATGAGCACCTTTAGGATTAATGAGCACTGCCCCAACACCGTTACCGTTCATATTCACAGCCCCATCAAACATCAGTGTCCACTTGTCATCCGGATCCGGTCCTTCCTCGACAAGAGGCTCTTCGCAATCTTTCATCTTAAGATACATGATGTCTTCATCTGGGAAATCAAACATCATAGGCTGATAATCCTCAAGCGGTTGCTCAGCAAGGTAGTCTGACAGAATACTACCTTTGATGGCCTTCTGCGACGTGTACTGAATATCATATTCTGTTAGAATCATTTTCCATCGAGCAACGCGCCCGGTGAGAGCCGGCTTCTCAAAGATGTACTTTACTGGATCCATCTTAGAAATCAATAAGGTAGTATGGTTCAACATATACTGCCTCAGTCGGCGAGCAGCCCAGGCCAAAGCACAACAAGTTTTCTCGAGCAGTGAATATCTTGTTTCACAGTCGGTAAACTTTTTGCTAAGGTAGTATATGGCATGCTCTTTTCGACCAGACTCGTCATGCTGTCCCAATACACACCCCATCGAGTTCTCGGTCACTGATAGGTACATTATCAGAGGTCTCCCTGGAACTGGAGGGATCAGGATTGGAGGTTTTTGTAAATACTCTTTTATCTTGTCAAAAGCTTTCTGACAGTCATCATTACACCTGATTGCTTGATTCTTTCTGAGCAATTTGAAAATTGGTTCACACGTGGCGGTTAGGTGAGATATGAACCTTGCAATGTAATTCAACCTCCCTAAAAACCCACGGACTTGCTTTTCCGTTTTCGGCTCAGGCATCTCTTGAATAGCTTTGACTTTCGCTGGATCAACCTCAATCCCTTTCTCACTGACAATAAAGCCTAAAAGCTTACCGGATCTCACCCCAAACGTACATTTGTTCAGATTCAGCCTCAGTTTGAACTTTACCAGTCTGTCAAACAACTTCTGCAAATTAACCAAGTGCTCCTCTTCTGTCTGCGACTTCGCAATCATATCATCCACGTACACTTCAATTTCTTTGTGCATCATGTCATGAAAGAGAGTCGTCATAGCCCTCTGATAGGTAGCACCGGCATTCTTCAGCCCAAATGGCATCACCTTATAGCAGAACGTGCCCCAAGGTGTAATGAATGTCGTCTTTTCCATGTCCTCTGGCGCCATCTTAATCTGGTTATAGCCCGAGAAACCATCCATGAAAGAGAATACCGAGGATTGAGCCGTATTATCAACCAATACATCGATGTGAGGTAATGGGAAATCATCTTTCGGACTTGCTCTATTCAAATCCCGGTAATCGACACACATTCTGACTTTGCCATCCTTCTTCGGCACATGAACGATGTTGGCCACCCACGGGGGATAACTGGTAACAGCCAGAAAACCCGCATCCCACTGCTTCTGAACTTCTTCCTTGATCTTGACAGCCATATTAGGACTCGTTCTCCGAAGCTTCTGCTTGACTGACGGACACTCTTCTCTGAGGGATAGTCGATGCACCACAATGTCTGTATCCAAACCAGGCATATCTTGATATGACCAGGCGAATATCTCCACATATTCTTTCAGCATCTCAATCAGCCTCCTCTTGACAGAGTCCTCTAAAGCAGCCCCAATCTTGATCTCTCTTCTGGCATCCTCAGTACCCAGATTAACAACCTCCAACTCCTCCTGATGAGGTTGGATGACCCTTTCCTCCTGCTTCAGCAATCTGACCAAATCTGCGGGGAGTTCACAGTCTTCCTCACTCTCCTCTTCAGCTTGGTAGATGGGATTATCAAAATCATACTGAGCCATAACAGGATTGTTCATGGTGGATTCCGTGAGATCACTTCTGCATGTTAATGCCTTATTTTAGAAAAAGAGTTCAAGAAAGTCACAAAAAACAAAAACATTGCCATTTTTATTGTTTTGAAAAAACGAAAACAAAAATAGAAAAACAGGGATCACAAAATTTGATTGCAAAACGTCCTTTATTAATGATAATCATTAAAACATGATGAGGCCCTACAATGAACCACTACGCCTTGGGCAGAACGTAGGGTTTTAATGCAAAATGAAAAACAAAAGAAAATTACTCTGTCTGAAGAGTAACTTGGACCACTTCTTCAGCCGTCCAGTTGTTGATAGACTCCCCTGGTGCACACGGGCGAACCCAGTTGTCTAGATCACAGTCGCTGTCACAGTCTTCACCACCAGTTGCAAAGACGTCGCCATGATTCATCAGCCCATCGCTGGTAAAGGTACTTGGACCCACTTGCACACTTTGCTCTGCTTGGAGAGGCTCATAACCAATGCCAAACTTGTCTTCTTTGACAGGCAAGTCCACCATCTTGCCCCAGCCTTCAGCTTTGCCGGAATCAACAACCTCATTGGCTTGCTTGTACGAAGCAATTGAAGCACATGGCTTCCTCTGATCAGTGTACGCCACTTTCTCAAGAGCCACAGTCTCAAACGCCTGGCACAAGGTTTCGTGGATCTCGCCATCCACCTCGACATACTTGAACGAGGATAGGTGACTCACCAGAATCTCTTCTTCGCCACACACGGTCACAATCTGACCGTTCCAGACATATTTGAGCTTTTGGTGGAGAGTCGACGAGACTGCCCCTGCTGCGTGAATCCACGGACGCCCCAACAAACAACTGTAGGCGGGCTGAATGTCCATAACATAGAAGATTATATCAAAGACCTCCGGACCTATCTTCACCGGCAAGGTAACTTCCCCAAACACAGAACGTTTGGATCCGTCGAAAGCACGAACGATCAGGTCACTAGGAGTAAGCACAACTCCTTCAACATCAATCTTCTTTAGAATCTGCTTAGGCAGCACATTCAGCGACGACCCGGTGTCTACCAATACGTGAGACAACACTGCCCCCTTGCACTCCATAGTGATATGCAAGGCTTTGTTATGATTACGTCCTTCAGGCGTTAAGTCTAGGTCAGTGAATCCTACACCATGCCTGGTACTCACGTTGGCCATCACCCCCTCCAGTTGGTTGACAGAAATCTCTTGAGGTACGTAAGCCATGTTCAGCATCTTCAATAAGGCATTACGATGCGCCTCAGAGCACAGCAGCAAAGAGAGTATTGAAATCTTGGACGAAGTCTGATTAAGTTGATCCACGATCTTATAATCACTCTTCTTTATGATCTTCATAAACTCCTCCGCGTCCTTTTTAAATGAACCCTCAGGCACCTCCTTCTGAGCCGGTTCCTCGTCGACGACAACTTGTTTGCCCTTGGACTTGGCAGAAGCCTCAGCATTAGCATCTCTCAACGGCTGAGGAGCAAACAGTCGTCCACTACGGGTAAAACCTCCTGGTCCACCAACGTTGTCCACAACGGGACTCACAACCACATGAGTTTTAACCGGTGCACTGATCGTCACAGGCGCTTGATTTGCCGGCCTCGTCTGATTATCAGCCCTTCTGTTGCTGCGGTAGGCATTATTATAACTCCAAGGAACAGCCCGACTATCAACCCTTCTGAATGGGGCAACGATTGTAGTAGGAGCACTGGCGGAAACGGGTGCAAAAATGGTAACCGGAGTACCACTCGTAGTAGGCGCATTGACAACCCTCGTCCCACGTCGTTCTGACGGTTTGAAATAGATCGTGACAGTTGACACTGCCCCACGACCTCTATTATCGGCCCGGCCAAACTGAACACAGCCCTCGTCTACTAGCTTCTGAATACCATCCCTCAACTGTGAGCAACCATTATCAGATTCTGCACAAGCAATACAACCCTCATCACAGCCCGGGTGGACACCACTCCTCAACAGACGGCCCTTTACAGTCAACAAAGGAGTCTGAATCTCATCCACTCTGACAATAAGATCTTCAGCTTCTTCCCCTTCAATATTGTTCACTCTATGCCCACCATGCTGAGGCATAGGGTTGTTCACGACGTTGGGCACTGGAGCGAAGTTGATCGTCTGGGCATCGATCAAATCTTGGACTTTATGCTGGAAAGCCCGACATTTTTCAGTATGGTGCCCCGGAGTGAAAGTCACAACGGACGTTGGCGTCGTACCCCGGAAGCAATACTGTAGGCGGAGCCATTGTACGCAACTCAACAAACCCCAACCTAAGTAGTTCGGGCAGCAGTTCGGCGTATGTCATGGGAAGCGGATAAAAACGGCGATCAGGCATCCTTTGTCTGGGCTGATACTGACGTTGTTGTTGTTGTGGTTGTTGTACTCTTTGTTGTTGTTGTTGTACTCTTTGTTGTTGTTGTTGACGAGGTTGAGGTGTCGGGATTGTCACTGCAGCAACCTGACGGTACTGATTTCTGTTCTGATTTCCTCTGTACACATTCCCTCGGTGTTGTACAGCATTAGTTTCACCTTCTCTACGGCGAGGTGCCCCAGAGAAAGGTTTCTTGGAAGATGAGGAACCAGCATCATTGATCTTTCCAGCCTTGATCAAACTTTCAGTTCTCTCACCACAGATGACGACATCAGAGAAACTACCGAATGGGCGGCTCCCCATTCGGTCCATGAATACTCCTTGTAGCGTGCCAATAAACATATCTGTCAACTCCCTCTCCAGCATAGGGGGTTGAACTCTCGCAGCCAGTTCACGCCACCTATGGGCGTACTCCTTGAAGCTTTCATTGGATTTCTGACATAGACTCTGCAGTTGAGTCCGGCTCGGTGCCATATCCATGTTGTGCTTGTATTGCCTCAAGAAGGCCTCACCCAGATCCCTCCAACAGCGGATAGAATCTCTCTTCAACTCCATGTACCAGTCCAAAGAAGCCCCAGATAGACTATCTTGGAAAAAGTACATCCACATCTTCTCGTCGTCTGTGTAGGCAGAGATCTTCCTGTAGTAAGCCTGCACATGGGTGCGAGGGCAAGAAGTGCCGTTGTACTTATCAAAAGATGGCGCCTTGAATTTATAAGGGATTCTCAAGCCTTCCACTAACCCCATATTGGTAACATCAAAACCGAGAGAATTCTGACATTCCATAGCCCGGATCTTCTCAGCGAGGGCATCAACTTTACGATCTCTCTCATCAACCCTTCCCAAAACGTCTTCGTCTTCACTGAGCAGAGTGAACATATCCTCTTGTGTATCAACAATCGGAGCCTGATTACGGGCAGGAGCATGGACTACTCTGGCATTAGCGGTATCTGGAGCAATCGGTTGACCGTTGACTCGAATACCTCTCAACTCATCGCCTACAATAAAGTTGTTGATGGGAACAGCAGCAGTAGGGTTGTCATTGATCGGGCCTCCCTTTGGCAGAGCTTGGTTGGCCGGTGGAATTACAGCTTCTTGCCTCTGAACTAGAGCTCGGAGTTCTTCTTGACCTTGTGCAACCCCTTGCATCATATGCATGAACTGGGCCATGTTAGCCCTCATCTCTGCTAACTCAGCTTGCACTTGATCCATGTTCCTTTGGTGATTCAGTCTCGTTGAGTAGCGATGCGGTCTTTGATCAGCTATCCTGCCTGAACACAGGAATCAAAGTGAGAAGTCACGAACAAGAACACCTGCCATGCAAAATGATATGAGTATGGTACTAATGATGCATATGATGCACATGATATGTTCATTTCTCAGGCATTCAAAGAGCCTGACTCATCCTCAAAAGATGGCAACCTGCAGCAACAAGAGAACAACATACAAGATAACTGAGAACAAAATGAAACACCAACAACCTTATCTATAAATAAGAGCAATAGACTCATACAACAGAGTCAACAAAGATCCATATAAATGGTAGTACAACAATGAATCCCATCCAACAAGCCTGGAGGTGATTCTCAACATACACATCAAAGATACAAGCTAAGACAAACGGTCTCCCGGAATGAGAGTCTTCAGGTACTAGCACTGGTCTATCAACAGGGCGCATTCTGAACATTCTGGTAGAGGGGTGATCTTCTCCTTCAGTTGTCTTCTAAGCTCTACCACTTCTCCTCCAAGATGGTTCTCTAATGCCTGTCTCGAGTCAACCTCCTTCTTCAACTGGATGTCTTTGTCTCTGAGTTGCTTCTCCAGGTCTCTGATCTTCTTTTGGTAACTGGCTTCAGCTCTCTGCAGCTTCAAGCACTCCCGGTGTTCTGCATCTAACATGGATTCCATCTTCTCGTAGGATCTCTTCTTGCTTCTCAGTCTACTAGCATCTTCTCCCTGCACTCCTCTGAGTTGATGAGCCAAGTTTAACCTATCAGCTTTGGCTTTGTACAGCTCCATCTGGGTATCTTGCTCCTTCTCTCTCAACCGGCGATTCTCCATCAGGGCTTGCTTGTAGTGCTCAGCCGGCACACTCTCAGCAAGGATCAAAGGTGGTTGCTTCTGCAACGGCTCCATCTTATCATAGGGTAACAACAAAGTTTCCACTCTCTTCTTGACCCAATCAGTGTAATCAGGCATAGCAATGGCAAACTTCTTCCCTAAGACAGATCCATCCTTCACACCAATAGCCTTCCAAGCTCTTCCTATCTGCTCCAATCTAGCCGGGTCACTCTGCTTCTCAAAATACACACTTTCAGCTACCTCAGCCTCAAGTGGTTCTCCCTTCAACACGAACCCCAACTGGCGAAGAGAAAGAACTGGACTGTAATTGACGCAACCCTTAGTCCCTACGAGTGGCACATTCCGAAACTCTCCACAACTCATAATAACACTCCGCACATCCATCCGGTATGACTGCCATCTGATATCATATGAAGTAAGAGACATGACCCTCTGAGTCCACTTATGCGTGCTCTAAGCATCCACAAAAGGTCCACTGACTGGCAGGAGAGACATGAACCATCTGAGCAAAAGTGGGAGACAACATCTGATAGCTCCACCCTTACCATGCCTACTGTGAATAGCATAATAAGTGTCAGCTAACAGAGTAGGAACTGGATTCCCTCCAATGAAGATACAGACTGCAGCGTAGTCAACAAAATTGGGCATGCTCGGGAACAAGACAATCCCATAGATCATGGCGGCCAACTGAGCCTGAAAAGCTTCCCAATTCCCCTTCTCTGCTTCTTCTCTAGCTACCCTCAACAGAAACTTCAAAGGCAATCCTACAACATCCCCACTGGGCTTCCAACTACCACTGATCTCCTTGACACTTAAATGAAGAGCTCTAGCAATAACCCTGAAATCGACCTCCTTGGGCACGTCCAAGAAAGGAAGCTGATGCTGAATCGGGACACTCAGTAAAATAGAATACTCCTCAAGAGTAGGCGCCAATTGATAGTCTTGAAAGGTGAAACAATGAAACTCTGGGTCGTAGAACTGAAGAAGAGTCTGCAATGGTACCGGATCGACTACCATCTTCAACAGCGTCAGAATATCCCCATACTGGTCAACAAACCCCTTCTGGTTACCACTGGTCATAAGGCTACTCAACTCAATCAGAGGCGTCAAAGGCTCACGGTGAAAGCTGTAGGAACAAGTCTTCCGCTTCGGCTTTGGGACTGTTGCCATCTCTATCAGTGAACAGACTCTGGAATGTACCTGAGAAATGATATGCATGCAGAGATTAGCTTTTCTTTTTTCTTTTTTCAATTCTTTTTTTCTTTTTTTCAATTCTCTTTTTTTTTGCGTATTTTTTTGAAAATAAACATGCTATGATGCAAATGATGCAGACAAGACTTGCTGGCGGTGCATCTCAGAACGCAGGATCGAAGCTTCGGTTTAAACTCAGAACCCCAAATCCATCTGAAACCCAAAGTCAACTGAGAAACTGTCATCTGAACCCAAAGTCACCAACAAGACCACAAGTCACCAACGGTACCTGTAATAATGATCAATCCCTCCCCACTCACGGGTGTCGTCTAGGCCAGGGTAAGGTCGAGAGAAATGCAGCATAAATAATCTTTCGCAGAATATCATCATATACACACCCGAAGTATGCAACGATAATATGTAACACCCCGATTAAAATAAGAGAATTATTTAATTGAGTCAATATTATTTTATTAATTTAATTAAATAAAGTTGAATTATTGGATTATTTTTATTATTATTATAGATGTTATTTATTTTAATAATAATTAAATAATAAAATAAATGGAATATGAAGAGTGGAAGGGTAAAAGTGGAAATTGGATAAAAGAGGCCAAAGTGAGGACTCAGGTTTTTTCACGTGTTTTGCCTCAGAGTCAGAGAAAGGGGGAGAAACGCTGAAGAGAAAGAGAAGGAAGAGGAAAAGGCCAAAGATTGCTCAGAGCTTCCTTCAATCCAAAGAGGTAAGGGGTCTGAACCTTATTAAACAATAATATGCTGAAAATGGTGAAATATTGGATGAACGAAATTGGGATTTTAATCGAATGAATTCGTAGAAATTATATGCAATGATGTTAGGATTTGTGAAATCGAATAGGGGACTATTTGTATTAGATGATATGAGTGATTTTGTGTGAAATTTGGACTGTGGAAGGATGAATTTGGATAGATCTCGTAGCAGAA
Organism: Lathyrus oleraceus; assembly: GCF_024323335.1. Taxonomy (NCBI): domain Eukaryota; kingdom Viridiplantae; phylum Streptophyta; class Magnoliopsida; order Fabales; family Fabaceae; genus Lathyrus; species Lathyrus oleraceus. Next base: position 411,941,169 of record NC_066580.1, on the reverse strand, counting down.
AAAGCCATTGCAGATCTGTAAATCTGGTTTCTGGTCATACGCGTATGGCACTAGGCGATACGCGTATGAGATTGCTGGTACGCGTATGGCACTAGGCAATACGCGTATGGATGAGGAAGATGATGTTTTGAACGTGTTTTGGTCTCTGTTGGTACGCATATGGGAATGTGATACGCGTAGCATACGCGTATGGACATGGCAATACGCGTATGGATTTGGTCAGGCGTGGGCAATACGCGTATGGGCATAGGCAATACGCGTATGGGCAGACTTGTGGTCTTTCCTGGGCTATTGTTGTGCAGTTTTTGGTTGGTTAGGCTGAGCGAGGTAACTTAGCTGATGCATGGTATACGAGGGATCATTTCCCGTTGCTTTGAGTGGTATAGATATTAATAGAGTGTGATAATACTGTGTTTGATTATGTGGCATGATGTGATATGCTTTTGTGATAGAATGTGTTAATGATGATGATAACATGAATATATGATGCTGTTGTTGCTATGTTGATTATGATGCATGCTTGGTGTGCATGCATTCATGAAAGGCCGATGCCTAGTGATGAACGGACTGAGTTCCAATGATGTTGTTGACTCCGGGCTTGTTGAGAGGCTTGGTTCCTTGCGGGGAACTCGGATTCTATGGTGATGAATCTGGGAGTGGTGATCCTGTAGTTGGTCACAAAATGGGTATACCGAGTCGTGTTGAGTCATGCATGGGTGTGTGCATTGCATTTGATATGTTGTTTTGTTGATGTTCATGAATATGTTGATTATGATGATTATAATGAGCTGTGTTGGCATATGTGAAATATATTTATGTTTATATTTCTGTCGTTATATTATTATTTAATAATGTAATTCTCACCCCTTCTGCATGTGTTTATGTTCATCTATGATGAGCAATGTGCAGATAAAGAGGAGTAGCTATTGTTGAGGTTTGAAGAATAAGTGTAGAGTTATTCTACAGAGTCGAGTCAAATGCTCTGGTCATGTGACACCGGGGTTATGGGATTCGATAGATAATTGATTATTATTTACGTTGTTTATGATGACTAACATGTTGAGATGTTTTGTTGAGATAATGTTGAACCATTATTATGAATTGTTATATGATGAATGATAATATTAATGTTGTTGTCCGCTGCGAAGTTTTAATAAAATAAATAATATGTTTTATGTTGTGATGCGATAATTGTTATGTTGTAAGAAATGTAAACTCTTCTACATGTTGTACTCTGATAATCTATTTAAATATGTCGTTTGGGTAGAAGGGTGTTACATTAGTGGTATCAGAGCATGGTCAGTCCAGTCGAGTCATAATGTGATGTTTTCCCTGTTGGTCGATTAGTGTAAATGACACTGTCGATATTTAACGGTTGTAGTTGTGTCGTGCAGAGTATGGCTGGAGAAAATGACCGTGCGATTGCTGAGGCTTTGGCTGCTATGGCGCAGGCTATGCAGGCGCAGCAGAATCCGCCGGTCGACGAGTTTAGGAATTTGGGAAGGTTTCTGAAGAATAACCCTCCTACATTCAAGGGGCGCTATGATCCAGATGGTGCTCAGATTTGGCTGAAGGAAATTGAGAAGATTTTCCGGGTGATGACGTGTACTGAAGCACAGAAGGTGCAGTTTGGTACGCATATGTTATCTGAAGAGGCTGAAAACTGGTGGGATAACACTCGACAGAGGATTGCAGTACCAGGTGCTGAGATGACTTGGGAAAGGTTCAAGACGGCCTTTCTGGAGAAATATTTTCCTGCTGATGTGCGATGTAAGAAGGAGATGGAATTTCTGGGACTGAAGCAGGGTAACATGTCTGTTGCTGATTACGCTTCGAAGTTTGAGGAGCTGGTACAGTATTGTCCTCATTATAATAATGCTGATGCTGAGGAATCCAAGTGTGTCAAGTTTGAGAACGGGTTGCGTCCCGAGATCAAACAAGGTATTGGTTACCAGGAGATTCGTAGGTTTCCTACACTGGTTAACAAGTGCAGGATATTTGATGAAGATAGCAAGGCTAAGACTGCTCACTACAAGAGTCTTAGTGAGAAGAAGAATAAGGATCGTGGTAGTCCTTATGCATCTCCGAATGGTAAAGGTAACCAGAAAGTGGTAGATGCGAAGAAGCCAAGTGGGGGAGGATCTCCCATAGCTGGTAAATGTTTCAAGTGTGGCGAGCCAGGCCACCGTGCTGATAGCTGTGCCAAGAAAGTGCTGAGATGTTTCCGATGCGGTCAGGCTGGTCATAGAGTTACGGAATGTAAGGATGCTGGTCCGACATGTTTTAATTGTGGCGAGAAAGGCCATATCAGTTCGCAGTGCTCGAAACCGAAGAAGGCGGCTACTGCAGCTCATACTACTGGTAGGGTGTTTGCTCTGAGTGGGACTGAAGCTCCTAAAGAAGATAATTTGATTAAAGGTACTTGCTTGATTAATAATGTTGAATTGCTTGCTATTGTTGACACTGGTGCTACTCATTCGTTTATTTCGTATGAGTGTGCGACCAGGAGTGGTGTGATTATGTCGTCCCTAGGCGGAAGTATGGTGATAGATACTCCTGCTAATGGTTCTGTGAAGACTTCTGTGGTCTGTCGAGGTTGTCAGTTGACGATCTTTGAGAGAGAGTTCGTGGTTGATTTGGTGTGCTTACCCTTGCACCAAATTGATATTATTCTGGGAATGAATTGGCTAGAATTCTATGGCGTGTTTATCAACTGCTATAGGAAGACGGTGCGATTTTCTGAAGTTGGTGAGAATGATGAGGCAAGATTTCTATCTGCTAAGCAGGTGGGGGATTTTGTGAAAGATGAAGCTCAGATATTCGCTTTATTTGCGTCTCTGCACGCGGATAAGAAAGTGGTAAGTGTAGATTTGCCTGTTGTCTGTGAATTTCAGGATGTGTTTCCGGAGGATGTAAGTGATTTACCTCCAGAACGTGAAGTAGAATTTGCCATTGACTTAGTACCAGGTACGAGTCCAGTGTCGATGTCTCCTTATAGAATGTCGGCAGCGGAATTAGTTGAACTGAAGAAGCAACTGGAGGAATTGCTTGAGAAGAAGTTTGTGCGTCCAAGTGTTTCTCCTTGGGGTGCACCAGTATTGTTAGTGAAGAAGAAAGAAGGTACGATGAGGTTGTGTGTCGATTACCGGCAGTTGAATAAGGTGACTATCAAGAATCGGTATCCATTGCCGAGGATTGATGATTTGATGGACCAGTTGGTTGGAGCTCATGTTTTCAGTAAGATTGATTTGCGGTCGGGTTATCATCAGATCCGAGTGAAGTCAGACGATATTGCGAAGACTGCTTTCCGTACGAGGTATGGTCACTATGAATACACTGTGATGCCGTTCGGTGTATCTAATGCTCCAGGTGTGTTTATGGAATATATGAATCGTATATTTCATCCGTACCTTGATAATTTTGTTGTGGTGTTCATAGATGATATATTGATATATTCTAAGACGGAAGAAGAGCATGCAGGACATCTGAGAATTGTTTTGCAGGTGTTAAGAGAAAAGAAATTATATGCAAAGTTAGCTAAATGTGAGTTCTGGTTGAAGGAAGTGAGTTTCCTTGGCCATGTGATTTCGAGTGGTGGGATTTCTGTTGATCCTGCCAAAGTTGATGCTGTATTACAGTGGGAGACTCCGAAGTCTGCTACTGAGATACGCATTTTTCTGGGGTTAGCTGGTTATTATCGCAGATTTATTGAGGGCTTCTCTAGGTTGGCATTGCCGTTGACGCAGTTGACTAAGAAGGGTCAAGTGTATGTGTGGGATGCAGCTTGTGAAGCGAGTTTTGTTGAGTTGAAGAGGCGGTTGACCAGTGCTCCAGTGTTGATCTTGCCTAATCCTGGTGAGTCCTTCGTTGTTTATTGTGATGCTTCTTTGATGGGTCTTGGTGGTGTTTTGATGCAGAATGGTAAAGTTGTAGCTTATGCTTCTAGACAGTTGAAAGTTCATGAGAGGAATTATCCTACGCATGATCTAGAACTTGCAGCTGTTGTATTTGTGTTGAAAATGTGGAGGCATTATCTGTATGGTTCCAGATTCGAAGTGTTCAGTGATCACAAGAGTCTGAAGTATCTGTTTGATCAGAAAGAGTTAAATATGAGGCAGAGAAGGTGGTTAGAATTACTGAAGGATTTTGACTTTGAATTGAGTTATCATCCCGGTAAGGCTAATGTAGTTGCAGATGCGCTGAGTAGAAAGTCTCTACATATGTCTATGATGATGGTTCGGGAGCTCGAGTTAATTGAACAGTTTCGTGATATGAGTTTGGGTTGTGAAGTTTCCGCTGATAGTGTAAAGTTGGGTATGCTGAAGTTGACTAGTGGAATTCTGGAAGATATTCGGAATGGTCAGCAAGTTGATGTCGCTCTAGTTGATCATATTACTATGGTTAACCAGGGTAATGGTGGTAATTTTGAGATTGATGAGAATGGCATCCTGCGATTTAAGGGTAGAGTTTGTGTTCCTGAGGTGTCTGAATTGAAAAAGAGTATTCTTGAAGAGGGCCATAGGAGTGGATTGAGCATCCATCCAGGTGCAACTAAAATGTATCAAGATTTGAAGAAGTTGTTTTGGTGGGCTGGTATGAAAAGAGATGTTGCTAAGTTTGTGTATGCCTGTTTGACTTGTCAGAAGTCAAAGATTGAACATCAGAAACCGGCAGGTATGATGCAACCTTTGAAGATTCCTGAATGGAAGTGGGATAGCATTTCCATGGATTTTGTGACGGGATTGCCGAGGACGACGAAAGGTAATGATTCTATTTGGGTGATTGTGGATCGATTGACTAAGTCGGCGCATTTCTTGCCGATGAAGATTAATCACTCTTTAGAGAAGTTGGCAGAGTTGTATATTGAGGAGATAGTGAGGCTGCATGGTATTCCATCCAGTATTGTGTCTGATAGAGATCCCAGATTTACTTCTAGATTTTGGGAAAGTTTGCAGAAAGCGTTGGGGACTAAGTTGAGGTTGAGTTCAGCTTATCATCCTCAGACTGATGGTCAGACTGAAAGAACTATCCAATCCTTGGAGGATTTGTTGAGAGCTTGTGTGTTGGAGCAGAGTGGTTCTTGGGATAGTTATTTGCCGTTGGTGGAGTTTACTTATAATAATAGTTTTCATGCTAGTATCGGTATGGCTCCATATGAAGCATTGTATGGTAGGAGGTGTAGAACTCCATTGTGTTGGTATGAATCAGGTGAGAGTGTTGTACTCGGACCTGAGATGGTGCAGCAGACGACTGAAAGGGTTAAGATGATTCAGGAGAAAATGAAGATTTCTCAGAGTCGTCAGAAGAGTTATCATGATAACAGGAGAAAGGCACTTGAGTTCCAAGAGGGAGATCATGTGTTCTTGAGAGTTACTCCGACGACAGGTGTGGGTAGAGCTTTAAAGTCTAAAAAGCTTACTCCGAGGTTTGTGGGTCCGTATCAGATTTTGAAAAGGGTTGGGGAAGTGGCGTATCGGATAGCTTTACCGCCGTCGCTTTCTAATCTGCATGATGTGTTTCATGTATCTCAGTTGAGAAAATATATTGCGGATCCTTCGCATGTTGTTCAGTTGGATGATATCCAGGTGAGGGATAATTTGACCGTTGAGGTGTTGCCAATTCGGATAGATGACCGAGAAGAGAAGACCCTGAGAGGTAAGAAGATTGCTCTAGTGAAAGTTGTTTGGGGAGGTCCAGCTGGTGAGAGCTTGACTTGGGAGCGTGAAGATCAGATGAAGGAGTCGTATCCGGCTCTATTTGCTTGAGGTATGTTTTCGAGGACGAAAACTCTTTTAGTGGGGGAGAGTTGTAACACCCCGATTAAAATAAGAGAATTATTTAATTGAGTCAATATTATTTTATTAATTTAATTAAATAAAGTTGAATTATTGGATTATTTTTATTATTATTATAGATGTTATTTATTTTAATAATAATTAAATAATAAAATAAATGGAATATGAAGAGTGGAAGGGTAAAAGTGGAAATTGGATAAAAGAGGCCAAAGTGAGGACTCAGGTTTTTTCACGTGTTTTGCCTCAGAGTCAGAGAAAGGGGGAGAAACGCTGAAGAGAAAGAGAAGGAAGAGGAAAAGGCCAAAGATTGCTCAGAGCTTCCTTCAATCCAAAGAGGTAAGGGGTCTGAACCTTATTAAACAATAATATGCTGAAAATGGTGAAATATTGGATGAACGAAATTGGGATTTTAATCGAATGAATTCGTAGAAATTATATGCAATGATGTTAGGATTTGTGAAATTGAATAGGGGACTATTTGTATTAGATGATATGAGTGATTTTGTGTGAAATTTGGACTGTGGAAGGATGAATTTGGATAGATCTCGTAGCAGAAAAAGCCATTGCAGATCTGTAAATCTGGTTTCTGGTCATACGCGTATGGCACTAGGCGATACGCGTATGAGATTGCTGGTACGCGTATGGCACTAGGCAATACGCGTATGGATGAGGAAGATGATGTTTTGAACGTGTTTTGGTCTCTGTTGGTACGCGTATGGGAATGTGATACGCGTAGCATACGCGTATGGACATGGCAATACGCGTATGGATTTGGTCAGGCGTGGGCAATACGCGTATGGGCATAGGCAATACGCGTATGGGCAGACTTGTGGTCTTTCCTGGGCTGTTGTTGTGCAGTTTTTGGTTGGTTAGGCTGAGCGAGGTAACTTAGCTGATGCATGGTATACGAGGGATCATTTCCCGTTGCTTTGAGTGGTATAGATATTAATAGAGTGTGATAATACTGTGTTTGATTATGTGGCATGATGTGATATGCTTTTGTGATAGAATGTGTTAATGATGATGATAACATGAATATATGATGCTGTTGTTGCTATGTTGATTATGATGCATGCTTGGTGTGCATGCATTCATGAAAGGCCGATGCCTAGTGATGAACGGACTGAGTTCCAATGATGTTGTTGACTCCGGGCTTGTTGAGAGGCTTGGTTCCTTGCGGGGAACTCGGATTCTATGGTGATGAATCTGGGAGTGGTGATCCTGTAGTTGGTCACAAAATGGGTATACCGAGTCGTGTTGAGTCATGCATGGGTGTGTGCATTGCATTTGATATGTTGTTTTGTTGATGTTCATGAATATGTTGATTATGATGATTATAATGAGTTGTGTTGGCATATGTGAAATATATTTATGTTTATATTTCTGTCGTTATATTATTATTTAATAATGTAATTCTCACCCCTTCTCCATGTGTTTATGTTCATCTATGATGAGCAATGTGCAGATAAAGAGGAGTAGCTATTGTTGAGGTTTGAAGAATAAGTGTAGAGTTATTCTACAGAGTCGAGTCAAATGCTCTGGTCATGTGACACCGGGGTTATGGGATTCGATAGATAATTGATTATTATTTACGTTGTTTATGATGACTAACATGTTGAGATGTTTTGTTGAGATAATGTTGAACCATTATTATGAATTGTTATATGATGAATGATAATATTAATGTTGTTGTCCGCTGCGAAGTTTTAATAAAATAAATAATATGTTTTATGTTGTGATGCGATAATTGTTATGTTGTAAGAAATGTAAACTCTTCTACATGTTGTACTCTGATAATCTATTTAAATATGTCGTTTGGGTAGAAGGATGTTACATAATATCCCACCAGGGTCTGAACTGCTCGTGATATCAATGTTCCGCTAAGTGGCGCAATACCACCCGCTTCCCATGAATCACTCTATTCCTAAGTATCCTAGATTTCACTCATGGCCTGGGTATTGGGCCTTTTACCTCAAGTAACTCCCACCCCAACAGAGAGAAACAGACAACCAGCCAGCCAAATGAACAATGAATATGAATGAATGCAAACATAAATGCAAACAGAAATGCAAACAATAAATAATGAATGCAATAAATAACAGCAAACAGCAACCAAAACCCTAACCTAGAGAGCGCTAGGAGAGACTCGCTTAGGGAAGATGGACCAGCAAGAGGTCAACTTCTCTATGTCCCCAGCAGAGTCGCCAGCTGTCGCATTACGCGAAAAACCTGTTAGATGGTGTGGCTAGTGATCGAGAGGGGGGGGGGTGAATAGATCACCTCTTTTTAAATTTAACGGATTTGAAATTTACTCAGAGTTTTCAAAGTTGGCGGAAAAATCAGTCCCGAATCGACTTCCGTCTATTCTGAACCTCTACTAGAAAGCCGGACACACAAGTTAAATTGCTGGATTTTAATGAGAATGACAGAAACAGTTCACACCAGAATTTTAACTAATTGAATGCACTTATCATTAAAGTCTATTTCCAATGAATAAAATCTAGCTAACCGTTTTATCAAACAGTTGGTGTGTATGTGATCGATGATAAACAGCAATGGAGTTTGATTAAAGTTTTCTTGCCACTGCTGTCTTGAAAAAGAAACAATCACCACACACTAACTGACATTGCGAAAACATTTTGAAAAACGTAAAGAGGAGTAAGGTAAGAGTACGATACGCAGAGATTTGGTAAGGAAGTTCCCCACGTCGTCCTCGCGTGTGGGTACGTCTCCCTCTCAATTTCAAATGAAATTGAGAACTTTGATTATCAATTATTGCCGAATCCGTTGATACAAGGTTATGATACAAAGACAGAATTCTAAACTCTAAGAACCTCTTCTTGTATGAACCTTCACTTGATCTGAGCACGATCAAGATTTTCCTGCACAAAATTGCAAACAATTCACCGGTTCCACGACCTGCTTGCGAAATCCCCCGATCTCCAAACGCAACGTTGCGGCTGAATATGTTCTGCAAATGTGACTCCCAAACCCTCAAGAACACTCCAGTTCTTGAAGGACAAACCAGTAGGTTTTTCCTAGAAACCCCCTTCAATCTTCGACTCAGCTAGATCCTCGATCGTTCCACTGCAAAACACAGCTAGATCCTTGATCGTACCACTGAACGTTATCTCGATGCTTCTTTAATCTAAAGAACAAGAATGTTTATGTGTAAATGTTCTTGAAGAAAAGTGATTGAGAAGATGAAGAAGATGAAGTCTCTTTCAGGTTTCTAATTGCTCTCAAACAATTGCTCCAACACTGCTTTTGATCTGTGTTCAATTGTTTTCCCTCAATGAATTCGTGTTTTTGCACTACTGTTGTAACCTGTCTTATATATGCTGCAAAACAGTTACTGTTATAACATAAAACAACTTTATGTATTGATGCATAAGAGTGTGTATCGATGCATACTGTAAGATATGTGAATTTTAGGTGAAATGGATTAATCATGTATCGATGCATAAATCGTATGTATCGATGCATGTGATTTTTACACTAGTATGTATCGATGCCTAATGCGTATGCATTGATACACAGGCTGTTTCAATAGGTCATGTATCGATGCATGGATCGTATGGATCGATGCATAAAGCCTTTTGCCTTTCATGTATCGATGCATGACTTGTATGTATCGATGCATACTGAACAAAAGGAGTTTTGTGATATACCACATGCAGTATGTATCGATGCAGAGGCTTATGTATTGATGCATACTGACACAAAATGCATTTTAATTGTTATTTTAAGAGAAGTATCAATGTAAGTCTATATGTACAGTTATGCAACAATAGAGTGGGATGAAAACACAATAAAACACAAATGTATCATGTAATGTAATGCACAACCAACATTTGGATGATGATCACACAATTTGCTATCATTAAAAATTAATTCAAAGTAAAGAGTTCTTCTCACAAACTCCCCCTTTTTGATGATGGCAAATTCTTGGCAAGATGTGTGATACTCCCCCTGAGTTTGTGCATATCTGCATTTTCTCCCCCTTTGTCAACATCAAAAAGAGGAAGAAACAGATCTATCAAGGTAGCATAGTGTAGCAGGACATGGCAAAAAAATGGATAACAAGCTATCAATCACAAAGAAGGAAGCTTCAAAGTAAAGAATCATTCACAAAGAATGACGAATAAGGGTAATAACATCAGAAGTAAACAGAAGGTTATAAGCATATAAGCAGTATGAACGAGTTTAAGAATTGCATAAGCTAAACCATATATTGTGCAACAGTTCAAATAAAACTTGAGCAGCATGAGATGAAATGCATTTGATTCAAATAGCATCAGTATGTGTCGATGCAAATGGCCATGAATCGATGCCTATCATTCATTTTTGTTTATAACAGGGTTGTGTATCGATACATGCGATGGATGCATCGATGCATCCTGAGCCAGTTGGTTAAAAGAAATTGAAATCCAGAATATATGGATCGATGCATACATGTTTTGTGTCGATGCATACTGATGCCAAACCAGATTTTAATGACTTTTGATGCAGTATGGATATGCATTTTGCACTATGTCATGATGGTTATGCCCAAGAAGGATTCATAAGTCAGATTATTGTAATGTTCAAACAATATAGGCAAACAATAAATGCAACCAAATTAATATCAACGAGAGTAAGAACATTTGTTCTAGCACATACAACCACTTAGCGGTAAGAGAATTATAGAAAGGACTGATATTACCTCTGTTGATGTAATCTTGTGAGGCATAAATGAAATCTAAAACAAATCTCATCAACCAAGGTGAGGCATAATATAGATAAGAATAAACATGCTTATCCTTATCCAGATTCCCGTTGGTAGGCATAGGGGTGTCAATTGATTTTGAGTCATTTATTCCAAAGCGCTTGAGTAGTTTTCTGCAGTATTTTGTTTGACACACTGCTGTACCCTCATCAAGTCGCTTTATCTGCAGTCCTAGGAAATAGTTCATCTCCCCCATGAGACTTATCTCAAATTCACCCTGCATAACCTTAGAAAATTCTTCGCCCAAGTGTATGTTAGTTGAACCAAAAATTATATCGTCTACATGAACTTGAACTAAAAGGGATGTGCTTTCCTTTGTGTTTAATAAAGAGAGTATTATCCACTTTACCTCTTGAATATCCATGATCAATTAGAAAATTGCTAAGCCTTTCATACCAAACCCGAGGGGCTTGTTTGAGACCATACAAAGCTCGTTTTAATTTGTAAACATGATCTGGATTTTCAGCATTTTCAAAACCAGGAGGTTGTGAAACATATACTTCTTCATTTATGACACAATTGAGAAAGGCACTCTTTACGTCCATTTGGTAAAGCTTAAAATCCTTAGAACACGCATAGGCAAGCAAAAGATGTATAGCTTCAAGGCGAGCAACTGGAGCATAAGTTTCCTCATAGTCTATGCCCTCCTCTTGGTTATACCCTTGTGCTACTAAACGTGCCTTATTCCTTGTAATCACTCCGTTTTCATCAAGCTTGTTCCTAAAAACCCACTTAGTGCCTATGATATGATGATCTCGCGGACGAGGGACAAGTTCCCAAACGTCATTTCTTTTAAATTGATTAAGCTCTTCTTGCATGGCCATTAGCCAAAATTCATCAATCAAGGCCTCTTTGGCATTCTTAGGTTCTACTTGTGAAACAAACGCGAAGTGAGAACAAAAATTACTTATCTTAGAACGAGTCAATACTCCCTTTGAAATGTCTCCCAAGATGTTGTCAATGGGATGGTCTTTTGAGGATCTCCAAGCTGTTGGAAGATCATTCACTTCAGCTGTCTTTTCTTCCTCAATTTCTTCATGACTAGTATCTTCCTCCTTCTCATGGGCAGCTGTTTTGGACTGATCAGTTTCCTCAACAGCTTCCTTGAGTATGTCTTCTGTAGATACACCTGCGTCATCAAAAGAAATACCTTTTCCGACATTTTTCGGATAAGACTCATCAAAAGAAACATGAACAGATTCTTCAACAGTAAGTAAACGCTTATTATCTTATTTACCCTTACTCCCTTAAACACAATGTTCTGTTCAGCATGTTCAATTATGCAGCAGGTTTTTGTGAAAGAAACTTTATAACCCTTGTCACGCAATTGACTTATGCTTAACAAGTTGTGTTTAAGCCCCTCTACTAAATGGCCATCAGAAATAGTAGTGGTAGAGGGATTACCTACACTACCTTTGCCGAGTATAGCTCCTTTGTTATTGTCTCCATAAGTAACATATCCCTTCTTCTTTGCCTTGAAGTATATAAAGAGCGATATGTCACCGGTCATGTGCCTTGAGCAGCCGCTGTCAAGAAACCATCTTCTATCTACGGAAGCAAGGCACTCATCCTACAATATCAAAAGAGAGAATTTGGTACCCAATTTTCATTGGGTCCGAGTGGGTAAGTGCTAACATGGTTACCTTTTGGCTTCCATTGATAAATACCTTTAGGAACAAGAAATCTCCTAAACTTGCATTTCTCAATGGTATGGCCAGCACGACAACAATAATGACATAAACCATGATGATGCGTTTGTTTATTCTTGTTCATTAAATCCTTTGGAATAAAAGAGTATTTTGCATATGGTGGATTTAACGACTTCTTAAACAACCTAGAGTCAACGGCATAAGTGACCTTAGGTTGCAACGCTTTTTCTAATTTGACCTTAAGAGTGTTTACCTCTTTTTACCAAATATAACAAGCGTCACAATACCTAACTCTACTACATCCATCAATGTCAATATCTTTTGAATTTTCTGCAATACTATCTTTCAATGCTTCTAAATCAATTTGGGCTTTGTTTACTTTACCTTCCAAAAATGAAAAAATATGTTTGTCGGAAGATAGTCTTTTAAAAGCATCGACAGCTTCATTATGCAGTTTTTCAAAAGCTATTTTTAGTTCGGAAAAAGACATAGAAGAGAAATTATTGTAATAGGCTTGTTTTACCTTTTTGTCATTGTTTTTCTTCTTGTGGTAGGACAGATTTTTGGTGTGAGCCGTAAGGCACAGATTTGCGGTTTCATCACTCTCACTTGAACTTTGTGTGCTTGATGAATCACTATCACTTTCCCATGCAATGTAAGCTCTTCTTTGTTTGCTGTACCCTTTTGGTGGAGCTTTTCCTTGATCCTTATACTTCATAGGACAATCTGTTTTATAATGTCCAGATTTACCACAATTAAAACAAGATCCTCTTCCTTTACTCTTCTTATTCTCTTCATGTTTTGAATCTGTAGATTGTCTTCGAAACTTCATGAGATTTTTGTCGGAATGCTTGACTCCGTTCTTTCGAACGAATCTGTTATATCTCCTTACAAAATGTCTCATTTCCTCATCATCCGAATCTTTGTCACTACTAGAATCATTGTCACTTTGCTCTTTTCGTGAGGACTTAGAGCTAGAGGCCACAAGAGCTATTGGCTTCTTCTCTCCCTCTTTGTCTCTTTTCTTCTCCTTTTCCTTCTTACTTTTGTTCTCGTATTTTTCAAGACTTTCCAATGCTTGTTGATGTTCTTCCAGCTTTCCAAACAGAGTTGTAATCGTAAGTGTCGTTAGATCGTTGGCTTCCTTGATAGCTGTCACTTTAGGTAGCCATTCCCTGCTAAGACACCTCAGAATTTTATTAGTAGCAATTTCATTGGAAACAGGTTTTCCAAGAGCATTCAATCGGTTAGTTAGATGAGTGAATCTCTTTTGCATGTCGGAGATGGATTCTCCTTGTTTCATGCGAAAGAGCTCAAACTCTTGATTGAGTGTGTTAATGCGGGACTGTTTTACTTCAGTGGTACCCTCATGGGCAACTTCTAAAGCGTCTCATATTTCTTTAGCTGTCGTGCAATGGGATACTCGATAATACTCATCAACACCAAGTGCTGAAATTAACATGTTTCGAGCTCTCCAATCACACGACCACTTTTTCTCATCTTTCTCATTCCAATCATCTTCTGGTTTAGGTACTATGGCGCCAACCGCATTTGTCATAGTGATTTGAAACGGACCGTTTTCAATGGCAGCCCATACTAACCTATTCACAGAATTTATATGAACTCGCATGCAGTCTTTCCAGTAGCCATAATTTTCACCGTTGAAAATAGGCGCTCTATTATACGCCCCCTTTGGTTCAGAATCCATACTGTTACAGGCAGCCACAGAGCACCAGCGAACCGACGCTCTGATACCACTTGTTAGACGGTGTGGCTAGTGATCGAGAGGGGGGGGGGGGGTGAATAGATCACCTCTTTTTAAATTTAACGGATTTGAAATTTACTCAGAGTTTTCAAAGTTGGCGGAAAAATCAGTCCCGAATCGACTTCCGTCTATTCTGAACCTCTACTAGAAAGCCGGACACACAAGTTAAATTGCTGGATTTTAATGAGAATGACAGAAACAGTTCACACCAGAATTTTAACTAATTGAATGCACTTATCATTAAAGTCTATTTCCAATGAATAAAATCTAGCTAACCGTTTTATCAAACAGTTGGTGTGTATGTGATCGATGATAAACAACAATGGAGTTTGATTAAAGTTTTCTTGCCACTGCTGTCTTGAAAAAGAAACAATCACCACACACTAACTGACATTGCGAAAACAGTTTGAAAAACGTAAAGAGGAGTAAGGTAAGAGTACGATACGCAGAGATTTGGTAAGGAAGTTCCCCACGTCGTCCTCGCGTGTGGGTACGTCTCCCTCTCAATTTCAAATGAAATTGAGAACTTTGATTATCAATTATTGCCGAATCCGTTGATACAAGGTTATGATACAAAGACAGAATTCTAAACTCTAAGAACCTCTTCTTGTATGAACCTTCACTTGATCTGAGCACGATCAAGATTTTCCTGCACAAAATTGCAAACAATTCACCGGTTCCACGACCTGCTTGCGAAATCCCCCGATCTCCAAACGCAACGCTGCGGCTGAATATGTTCTGCAAATGTGACTCCCAAACCCTCAAGAACACTCCAGTTCTTGAAGGACAAACCAGTAGGTTTTTCCTAGAAACCCCCTTCAATCTTCGACTCAGCTAGATCCTCGATCGTTCCACTGCAAAACACAGCTAGATCCTTGATCGTACCACTGAACGTTATCTCGATGCTTCTTTAATCCAAAGAACAAGAATGTTTATGTGTAAATGTTCTTGAAGAAAAGTGATTGAGAAGATGAAGAAGATGAAGTCTCTTTCAGGTTTCTAATTGCTCTCAAACAATTGCTCCAACACTGCTTTTGATCTGTGTTCAATTGTTTTCCCTCAATGAATTCGTGTTTTTGCACTGCTGTTGTAACCTGTCTTATATATGCTGCAAAACAGTTACTGTTATAACATAAAACAGCTTTATGTATTGATGCATAAGAGTGTGTATCGATGCATACTGTAAGATATGTGAATTTTAGGTGAAATGGATTAATCATGTAGCGATGCATAAATCGTATGTATCGATGCATGTGATTTTTACACTAGTATGTATCGATGCCTAATGCGTATGCATTGATACACAGGCTGTTTCAATAGGTCATGTATCGATGCATGGATCGTATGGATCGATGCATAAAGCCTTTTGCCTTTCATGTATCGATGCATGACTTGTATGTATCGATGCATACTGAACAAAAGGAGTTTTGTGATATACCACATGCAGTATGTATCGATGCAGAGGCTTATGTATTGATGCATACTGACACAAAATGCATTTTAATTATTATTTTAAGAGAAGTATCAATGTAAGTCTATATGTACAGTTATGCAACAATAGAGTGGGATGAAAACACAATAAAACACAAATGTATCATGTAATGTAATGCACAACCAACATTTGGATGATGATCACACAATTTGCTATCATTAAAAATTAATTCAAAGTAAAGAGTTCTTCTCACAAAACCGACGGGAAAACAAGAACAACAGAGCCGCCACCGTGCGTTATTTATCCCAAAGGAGGGAAAGGAAACGCTCAGAGTAAACCTGGAAAAAGCATGGTCTCGCGACCAAAGAGAATGGGATCGGGAGTCGGTTATGCGAAGGGAAGGTATTAGCACCCCCACGCATCTGTCGTACTCGACGGGATCCACGCACAAAAGGAAGGAATATGGTTGCTAAAACACTGCTCATAAACAAACAAACACTGGCTGAAAGAGACACAAGAAAACAAACAAGACTGACTCGGCAGGATATCGCATCCTGGGCCTACTTAGTCTATCAGGCATAGACATCAGAGTCTAAGTAGTTCGGACTGGGGGAAAACATGCTCGCTAGGATGTCGCATCCTATGCATACGTATCTTCTTGGACAAAGAAGAATCAGAGCATCCGTAGCTCGGCTAACACGCATACAAACAAAACCACACAGGAAAATGTGGAACCCGAATGCCAATCGCTGGACTTACATCAGCTTCCGAACCAAAACGCACCCACACTGGAAACCAGATGCCACTTGATGGACTTATACTGGACTCCAAGCACACAACAAGAGGATACGGAATGCCAATCGCTGGGCTTACATCCATCTCCTGACACACACAAGACAAAACAAAAACGGGCGCCCGGAGAGATCAACTCATCTCCTGCCTACGTACCTCATCTGGTATGAGGATCAGGGCGACGTAGTTCCCCTACGAAGGGACACAGGACTAGCCTAACCAGATAACAGAGGGAGACACAACTAGGGAGACTACGACTCGAGCCTAGATGTTATCACGCAAAATCATCCCTAAGTCAAGGTTTCTAGCTAACTTGCACAGGAAGCAAGCTATCCTAAACATGACTTGCACAGGAAGCAAGCCAAACTAAACCTAACTTGCACAGGAAGCAAGCTAAAACAAACACACAAGCACAAATAGCACACACTATATGCAATCAGTTGGCTCAATCAAGGTTAGGTTTTAGTCGAGGGGTCATGTCAACCTCGACAAACAAACCACTGTATCAGGGTAAGGTTAGCTCTTAACCTTGACATTGAGAGTCAAGGTGAAGCAGATGAAAGGTGAGTGAAGATGAGACTTCACAGCTCTTATCCCTGGCCTGGGAGAGCTTAAGACAATGAAGTGTGGGTCCAGGAAGTGGGAACCCTTCTACACTTATGACACTGACTCAACATAGATCTTGGGGTTAATGTCCACAATGCATCAACATGTGATGTGAGCCAAGGGACGACTCAACAGAATAGCAGGAGATGGATTGCACATCTCTTGTGTCTGCCAATTGCCTTAACAAAGGTCTTTGATATGTACAGGGACAAATATAAACAAGCACAAACATTGCCTCTTAAGGAGGACTTCAGACAGGTGCCTGGCCAAGTAACAGGCCAGGTCTTCCAGACTACATGGAGTTAGGATGTTATACCTCAATGCTCAAGCTATCAAGCAAAGCAAGAGCAAGTTCACAAGGGAACTAAAGCAACTAAAGTACCTGAAAACAATCCAAGATAATCAGTACTAAACTCAAACAGAAATCAAACAGCAAATGTCAACAGTTAACTGTACAACTGTACACAAGCAAACAACAGTCAATGCACAAAGGTGCAAGCCATTAGGCACAAGGTACAAGTCTTAAACCCTACAAAATAAACCAAAGTTAGTCATCAACAATCAATAGGTCAACTCCAATTGAGTAAGCATCATTAAGCATGGCAATTGTGCCCTTTGACCTGAAACAAAACTCAAATGTGAGAGCACAAACCACTAGTACAAGACTAGGGTCGAAATGATAGCAAAAAACCAAATGAGATAGCGAGAGCGTACATTCTGACTTAAAGGTATAGAATCTGTCAACAAAAGTGATCCACCAGACCCTTACTTCTCGTTCCTCAACCACTTTTCCGTGGATTTCTCACTCAACCAAGTCACCCTTATTTCTCTCAACTTCCAAGACCGAATGGAGAATATAAAAGGATGGAAGCTGGAAACCTACGGGCACGCTTAATTTTCCTCTCTGAAGCCAGCTTTCAAGGCCTTTCTCTGCATTTTATTTTTCCACAACAATTCTGTTTTTCTTTTATTTTTCGTCAGCAACATTGTTTTCTTTTACCGTTCAGAGCTTTGATTTTCCCTTTTCCCTTTCTATTTTTCATTTAGACGAAGTAGTAGTTTCCTACACTAGGGAACTACTACAATTTATTTAATTTAGTTTAAGCAATTATTTCGAAGAAGCAGAATCCTACCGACTTGTGGAGGACTGCTCAAGTACTTCAAGATTCGGCGTATTCTATTAATCCAATTTCCAGGTTTTTATTCAACTACTATTGTTATTGCTTTATGATTATTATAATCATGTTTGCTTTATTGTTACTCTGTTTATGTTCGTCTGTGTTTGCGTTATTTAACATGTCCGGCTAAAATACCGGTATCGGTATGTAATCCATTTAATTAAACGGGATTTAATAATAATCGGTGTAAAACTTCTTTCCTCAAACAATCTTTTTGGTTGTGGTTTTTAATTTAAATTTAATTAACTTTGTCACAAGAGTGAGAAGCTATTTAATACGATTTTGCCACGAGAGTGGGAAATTAACTAAGGTGAGAACCGACAATCGCGAGAGCGTGAGGGTCAAATTGGATAGTAAAAACTAGGCATTGATTTTAAAAACAGCGAGAGCACTTTAAAAGCAATTAGAACTTATTTATTTTCTAAAAGTATTTTTAACTTCAAATGAGATAGCGAGAGCGTACATTCTGACTTAAAGGTATAGTCCGAATCAACAATCACGAGAGTGTGAGATAAAACCTTTTAAATAAGTATTTTCTACTGAAAGATGTCTGGTACTTAAGTTATACACCGGTGACTTATCGAATCCCTGACGATTAATGCATTGCATACTGATATCCTCCTATTAATATTTTCTTAAGACTTAACTTCCCTTAGATTTAATTTTCTTCAACCAAACTTCTGAAAATCATTTCCTTAGCTAAACATAGCAACGTCGGTAGCATTAGTTTGACCATCGGTCCCTGTGGGTTCGATATCTTTTAAAACTAAAATGACTAGACTGTGCACTTGCAGTCAAGTACCCGATAGACTATATTCTATATACAGTCACGAGACGTATCAAGTTTTTGGCGCCGTTGCGGGGGACTTGATTTAGTCAAATAGTGTGATTCTTTCGTTGCACAGTATAGACTAAGGCAAAAACTAATCTCCTTTCCCTTATTTCCCCCGATTGTATGCCAAGTACTCGCTCACAAGGCGACAACTTAGCACCACCAATTGTAGAATTAGAGCGTTTCTTATATTTAAGACATTGAATACTATAGTTCCAACGAAGATACAATATTCCTGATATCTTCTTTCCTACTGTTGAACCAGTTGAAAAACCAACCATGGCTACAGTGGAACCACATAATCATCCTCTTAAGTTCTATGCTACCCCGTCCCAACAAGAACCTCACAGCAACATTGTTGCCCCTGCTATCAATCAAAACGATTTCGAGCTAAAACCCTCATTATTATCAGCCGTCCAACAACATCAATTTGCTGGAAATCCTACGGACGACCCTAATGAGCATTTGACCAAGTTTGTGCAATACGCGGACACTGTGAAGGTGAATGGTGTATCTCAAGATGCGATAAGACTACACCTCTTTCCTTTCTCTCTAAGAGACAAAGCTTGGGCTTGGTTGCAATCCTTGCTATCCAACTCAGTTACAATATGGGAAGAACTGAAGAACGTGTTCTTATCCTGATATTTTCCGCCAAGCAAAACTGATATGCTGAGAGCTCAAATCAACGGATTTCGACAAAAGGATGTAGAATCTCTCTACGACGCGTGGGAGAGATACAAAGACATGATGATGATATGTCCACATCACGGTCTCGAAGACTGGGTGATCATTCTCACATTTTACAATGGGCTTATGTATAACACAAGACTGATAGTAGACGCTGCCGCGGACGGTGTACTTATGGACAAGCCATACAACGAAGCCTATCAACTTATTGAAAACATGGCCCAAAACCATTGCCAATGGGGAGGTGAAAGAACTCTAGTAGAAAAGTCCCAAACAGAAAGTGGAATGTACGAAATCAGTAGCCCTGACCACATCCATGCAAAGGTAGATGCCCTTGTTCAAAAGTTAGACAACTTGACCATACCACCCACAGCCATCGTGGCTGTCGTGACTCCAAACTGTGAGTTATGTGGAACTCCTGGACACACTGCACCAGAATGTCAGATATTGGCAAGAGTCCCAACCGATCAAGTGAATTACGCACAAGGAAACCCTTACTCGAATACATATAACCCAGGTTGGAAAAACCATCCCAACTTTTCGTATAAGAATAACAACGCCCTGTATGCACCTGGCCAAGCACCCGTTATTCCGCCTGGATATCAAAAGCCAGCTAATAATGCTCCTAACATGCCTAGGAAGTCCAACCTTGAACTAATGATGGAAAGCTTCATAGCTACCCAAGCTCAAACAAACAAAGACTTCTTGAACCAAAACATACATACTAGTGAGCAACTTAAACAATTAGCGAGCAAAGTAGACGCCTTAGCCACCCACAACAAAATGCTTGAAACACAAATTTCACAAGTGGCTCAACAACAAGCATCTACTGCCGCTCCCGCTGGCACATTTCTTGGACAGCCGCAACCTAATCCAAAAGGACATGCAAATGCTGTTATATTGAGGAGTGGAAAAGAACTAGACGGACCCGTAGATCCAAGACTCCAAAATCCTGCCATGTACCAAAAACCTGACAAAACAACAACTGAGAAGGTAAGTGAACCGTAGGAGAAGGAAGATAATACCCGAGAGGCTGAAGAGAAAGAAAAATCTTATGTGCCTCCACCACCTTATAAACCACCCATTCAGTATCCTTAAAGACTCGCAAATTCTAAAACTGCAGGGCAATTTAGGAAATTCATTGAAACTTCTGAAGCAACTAAACATTATAATTCCCTTTACAGAAGCCATCACACAAATGCCCTCATATGCCAAATTTCTTAAAGAGATCTTATCCAATAAGAAAAAGATTGAGGATAATGAAACGGTTACACTTACCGCTGAGTGTAGCGCAATAATCAAAAATAACATGCCTCCCAAACTAAAAGACCCAAGTAGTTTCTCCATACCCTGTATCATTGGAAAGTTCGTCATAGACAAAGCTCTATGCGACCTAGGAGCCAACATTAGTGTAATGCCCTTAACCATCTGTAAAAGGCTCAACATGGGAGAACTAAGACCAACCAAGATGTATGTTCAACTAGCTGACCACTCAATCAAATATCCTGTCGGTATACTAGAGAATGTCCCAGTACGTGTAGGACAATTCTACATTCCTACAGATTTCATAATCATGGACATCAAAGAAGATGCCAGTACACCTATTATATTAGGAAGGTCATTCTTAGCTACTGCCGGAGCCATAATAAACGTGAAAAGAGGTAAGCTAACATTCGAAGTTGGAGAAGAAAAGGTTGAATTCATCTTGACACAATTCTTACAAGCGCCAGCTATAAACGATACTTGTTATCTACTTGATGTCATAGACGAGTGCGTAAGAGAGATGGAGATGCAAGAAACCACATATTCTGACATAATGAAAATCCAAATCCCTCCAATCTTTGAAGATGATAATTGGCGTGAACCATACCAAAATGACAATCTAAGCAAATGCTTAGCACTTACACCCAACCACATGCCATGCCCGAAGAAACCAGACTTAGAATTAAAAACACTACCAAAGAACCTAAGATACGAATTCCTAGACACTGAACTCAAAAGATCAGTAATAGTCAACGCTGACTTAGGACAGATGGAAACTGAAAAGTTACTAGATGTCTTAATAATATCCAACTACGTTGGGCTACAACATCGCTGACCTAAAAGGAATAAGTCCTTCTATCTGTATGCATCGCATTATGATAGAGGAAGATTGTAAAACCTCTAGAGAACATCAGAGAATGATCAACCCAATCTTAAGTATTGTAGTCAAGGATGAAGTAAAGAAGTTATTAGATGCAGGAATCATATACCCGATCTCCGATAGTCAATGGGTTAGCCCCGTTCATGCAGTACCCAATAAATGGGGTGTTACAGTTGTTAAGAGCGAGAAGGGCGAATCTATAGCACAAAGAGTTGTGACCGGAAGTAGAATGTACATCGATTATAGGAAACTAAATAAAGCCACTTGAAAGGATCATTTTCCTCTGCCTTTCATTGATCAAATGCTTGAACGATTGGCTAAGCATTCCCACTTCTGTTATCTAGACGGTTATTCAGGATTCTTTCAAATTCCTATCCATACTGACGACCAAGAGAAGACAACCTTCACATGCCCTTATGGTACATTCGCTTATCAACGAATGCCATTGGACTATACAATGCTCCCGTAACATTCAAAAGATGCATGATGTCAATCTTCGCTGACTTTATAGACGACATTATGGAAGTCTTTATGGATGACTTTTCTGTTTGTGGGCAGAGCTTCGAAGGATTTCTATCAAACCTTGAAATGGTACTTGAAAGATGCGTAAAGGTGAATCTCGTCTTGAACTTGGAAAAATGCCATTTCATGGTCTAACAAGGAATTGTGTTAGGACACGTAGTATCTGATAAAGGAATTAAAGTAGTGTCGCATTACGCGAAAAACCGGCGGGAAAACAAGAACAACATAGCCGCCACCGTGCGTTATTTATCCCAAAGGAGGGAAAGGAAACACTCAGAGTAAACCTGGAAAAAGCATGGTCTCGCGACCAAAGAGAATGGGATCGGGAGTCGGTTATGCGAAGGGAAGGTATTAGCACCCCCACGCATCCGTCGTACTCGACGGGATCCACGCACAAAAGGAAGGAATATGGTTGCTAAAACACTGCTCATAAACAAACAAACACTGGCTGAAAGAGACACAAGAAAACAAACAAGACTGACTCGGCAGGATATCGCATCCTGGGCCTACTTAGTCTATCAGGCATAGACATCAGAGTCTAAGTAGTTCGGACTGGGGGAAAACATGCTCGCTAGGATGTCGCATCCTATGCATACGTATCTTCTTGGACAAAGAAGAATCAGAGCATCCGTAGCTCGGCTAACACACACACAAACAAAACCACACAAGAAAACGTGGAACCCGAATGCCAATCGCTGGACTTACATCAGCTTCCGAACCAAAACGCACCCACACTGGAAACCAGATGCCACTTGATGGACTTATACCGGACTCCAAGCATACAACAAGAGGATACGGAATGCCAATCGCTGGGCTTACATCCATCTTCTGACACACACAAGACAAAACAAAAACGGGCGCCCGGAGAGATCAGCTCATCTCTTGCCTACGTACCTCATCTGGTATGAGGATCAGGGCGACGTAGTTCCCCTACGAAGGGACACAGGACTAGCCTAACCAGATAACAGAGGGAGACACAACTAGGGAGACTACGACTCGAGCCTAGATGTTATCACACAAAATCATCCCTAAGTCAAGGTTTCTAGCTAACTTGCACAGGAAGCAAGCTATCCTAAACATGACTTGCACAGGAAGCAAGCCAAACTAAACCTAACTTGCACAGGAAGCAAGCTAAAACAAACACACAAGCACAAATAGCACACACTATATGCAATCAGTTGGCTCAATCAAGGTTAGGTTTTAGTCGAGGGGTCATGTCAACCTCGACAAACAAACCACTGTATCAGGGTAAGGTTAGCTCTTAACCTTGACATTGAGAGTCAAGGTGAAGCAGATGAAAGGTGAGTGAAGATGAGACTTCACAGCTCTTATCCCTGGCCTGGGAGAGCTTAAGACAATGAAGTGTGGGTCCAGGAAGTGGGAACCCTTCTACACTTATGACACTGACTCAACATAGATCTTGGGGTTAATGTCCACAAGGCATCAACATGTGATGTGAGCCAAGGGACGACTCAACAGAATAGCAGGAGATGGATTGCACATCTCTTGTGTCTGCCAATTTCCTTAACAAAGGTCTTTGATATGTACAGGGATAAATATAAACAAGCACAAACATTGCCTCTTAAGGAGGACTTCAGACAGGTGCCTGGCCAAGTAACAGGCCAGGTCTTCCAGACTACATGGAGTTAGGATGTTATACCTCAATGCTCAAGCTATCAAGCAAAGCAAGAGCAAGTTCACAAGGGAACTAAAGCAACTAAAGTACCCGAAAACAATCCAAGATAATCAGTACTAAACTCAAACAGAAATCAAACAGCAAATGTCAACAGTTAACTGTACAACTGTACACAAGCAAACAACAGTCAATGCACAAAGGTGCAAGCCATTAGGCACAAGGTACAAGTCTTAAACCCTACAAAATAAACCAAAGTTAGTCATCAACAATCAATAGGTCAACTCCAATTGAGTAAGCATCATTAAGCATGGAAATTGTGCCCTTTGACCTGAAACAAAACTCAAATGTGAGAGCACAAACCACTAGTACAAGACTAGGGTCGAAATGATAGCAAAAAACCAAAACAGAACATGAAACTTGTCCAAAATCAAGATCAAACAATTAGGAAACAAATACAAGTGGTTTCACATTCATATCATCAATCAATATCATTTCATGAAGTAAAGAGTACAAAACATGCAATTTGGAACCTCATACAACCAAACAGAATGGTTCAACTCAAATAAAATCACAAACATTTCAATAAATCACCAAAAAATTCATGATCAAACAGAGTTCATAACATGACAATCACACCAAATTTCAGCTCATTTAGATCAAGGGAAGCAAGTCAATGAAATTCATAAAGTCAAAGCATCATCAAGCAAGCTCATACAAGGCATCAAAACATGCATCCACTTCAAGCAATCATAAAACAGAAATGGCATAAGATAAATGAATGAAACCAAAGCCATGGCAAACTTCAAGATGTCTACAATACACATGCCAAATTTCAAGTCCATCCAATAATGCATGAGGATTTCACAAATCATATAAAATCATGTATCACAAGAAGTCAACATTTGGTCAAACAGGGGAGAAAATCTCAATCAAATTGGAAATGCACTCAAAAACTCCAGAAAATTTCACAAGCATTATCAACTTTCATAAGTATCAACATGCAAAAATTCAGGTCATTTGGAGTTCAATAGGCATGGTAACAAAAATCATCAAATTGGACAAGAATGGTGTGACACAAATTGTCACACCTCTATTCAAAAAATCATATCTCATCAACCAGCAATGATAAAATCACAAACTCTATACCAAAATGACCATGAACATATCTAGTTTAAGCACAAAATATTTCAGCCTCATTGGATTGAGCATCATAATTTCACAAGCAAAATGGCAAGGCATACACAAATTGGACACACATGAACAAACCCTAGGCCATTTAAAAATCCACACGTGCATAAATTCTGGAAAAATCACCATAAAAAACTAGAGATCATGAGGAACATTTCACAAAAAATCCCACATTATTTGGACAAATATTGAAGGAGCTATGAATTTTCTAAGATCAGCATACAAAATGAAATAAAAATTGAAAATGGAAATTGAATTAAATGATTTAAATGGCTGAAATGGCAATTTCGTAAATAAGAAGCCACTTAAGTGAAACGCCGCGTTTCACTTAAGGGCGTGGCAGTCAACGATTGGTCTCATGGCATGGAAACACTAATTTCATGCAAACAAAACAAATCCAAGATCTAACGTGGTCTGGCAGTGAAAAAATTAGGGTTTCTGAACGTGTTCATACGTTCTTCAAACAAAATCCAGCTCATGAACACTTTGTAACCAAAATCAACAAACGATATGCCAATGTGTTCATCTCCTAATGCTCATCAATAATCCAACATTGGTTTGACTTAATTCGAGCTAGCATGAAAGAAACGAACAGAATAACATTCACATATGAAACTTAGATTCAATATAACTTTCACAATACTTGATGAAATTTCACGATTTAAAGTTCATTACAACCAGCATGGCAAGATCTATCCAAAGCATATCATGATTTCAAGAATGGTAGAATTCGAATTCCAACCTTGTGTGAAGTGCAGATCTTGATTCGATGTTTTCAGGCTTCGAAATGTGAAAATAGATGCTCCTTAATGATGCAGAAGATGAATGAAGTGAGGATCGTGGCTCAATTGTTCTCGAAACAGCTCCAATCAACACTTGCCATGGAAGAAGCTCAATGTAACAGTTCTTGAATAGGTTCTACAGTTGCGAATTTCTGCTTGCAAGAGCTTCAACAATACTTGGAGATGAAGGATCCTTGAAGAACAACACAAGTTTCTTTGGAAGATTTGCAGAAAAAATGGAATGAAAAGTTGAGAGAATTTTGGATTTTTAATTCTAGATCTGAGATGAGTGAATGCTAATGTGTTTTCTGTTAGGGTTTCATTTATATATCATCTGTTAAGCAAAACCTTAAACATGTTTAGGCATTTGGCAAGTAGAATTAGTGGAAACAAGTGTTTATGCAAAGTTGATATTTCCACCTCTATGCATGGTGTGCATGCTACAGTGCACGAAAATGGGCCTAAACATATTCCAAATATGATTTTCAGTCAAATGCAATTGGTAGAAAGTGTAGAAAATGTTTATTTTGAAAGTCACTTTTTTACCCCTCCCTTTTTAAATTCAAGCCACTTGAAAAATGCCATTTTGATGCGATGATTTTTGATGAAATGTGATGAAGGATTTGGATAGAACATGTCAAATGTGACTTGTAGCAAAAAACCTCACTCAATTTGGCCAAATGGTTCAAGAGTTATGCCACTTTGAAGTTCAAAAATTCTTGACAATGATTTGATCATAACTTGCCAACCACACATGAGAAATGAGTGTTCTTGGACTTTTTGGAAATGGGAGAACAAGACCTTCAACTTTCATGTTGGACAAAAATTCATTTGAAGCTTGTATGATGATGTAAATTTGAGGAGAAGAACTTTCCATTTTTGGCAGTTTCCAATTACAGGTCACTTACTATTTTTGGAAACTTTTCATCTGACCTCAAATTCTTCAATCTTGATCTTTGAAATGTCAAATGAGACTTGTATGGACATGAATGAGGCCTTTCAAACCATCTCCCACCTTCAAATCCTTGATTTCAGGCACAGTTGACCACAGTTGACTTTCTAGGGTTTCTGGTGGATTGAACCATGACTGATGACTTCTGAGCACCCAATCCTTGACCAAATAACCTCAAAAGGACCCCTAGGTCATGTAAACATGTTGAACCAACCCTAGGGCTTTGCTTCCTTGAGAAATGCATTTGCTTGCTTGCTTGACTGATCTTCCTAACCAATTGACCTAATCTTGTCTGATGGCTTGCACTTGGGCAAAGGACAATGCAATGCTATGCAGTGGACTATGTTATGTTAATGACCTAATATGAATATGAATGTACAAAAGGGAGGTTCAAATTTGAGGTGCTACAAGTAGACAAAGCTAAGATCGAAATCATAGAGAATCTTCAACCTCCGAAAACCGTACGAGAAATACGAAGCTTTTTAGGACACGCCGGTTTCTACCGACGCTTTATCAAAGATTTCTCGAAAATTACCAAACCACTTACTGGTTTATTAATGAAAGATGCTGACTTTATCTTTGATGAGAAATGTTTAATAGTGTTTGAGCAATTAAAAACATCTTTAATCACCGCACCTATCATGCAACCACCTGACTGAAGATTACCTTTCGAAATCATGTGTGATGCGAGTGATTATGCCGTAGTCGCAGTGCTAGGATAAAGAAAGGATAAAAAGATTCATGATATATATTACGCAAGTAAAACATTAGATCCTGAGCAAATGAACTAAGCCACCACTGAAAAGGAACTTCTAGCCGTTGTGTTCGCTTTAGACAAACTCTGTTCCTACTTAGTAGGAGCGAAAATCATTATCTATACTAACCATGCCGCTATTAGATATTTGCTAAGTAAGAAGGATGCCAAACCAAGACTCTTAAGATGGATCTTACTCTTACAAGAATTTAACTTAGAAATAAAGGATAAAAAGGGTACTAAAAACGTAGTAGCAGACCACTTATCACGAATCGAATGGGATAAGCCTGAACAAATTCCAATCAATGATGATTTCCCTTACGAACGACTTATAACCCAAATGGAAAGTGACATGTCGGAACTAACCTTAAATGATACCGAAATAGAAGAATCCGTGGAAGAAATTCATGCGAATACAACTCTGCCATGGTATGCTGATTTTGTCAACTACCTGGTTGTTGGAGTACTTCCACCAGACCTATCATACCAACAAAAGAAGAAATTCTTTCATGATATAAAACAATACTACTGGGATAAACCTCTGCTTTTCAAAAGAGGTACCGACGATATTTTACGTCGATGTGTTCCTGAGGATGAAATCTACGATATAATCTCTCATTGCCATTCTGCCCCCTATGATGGGCATGCAAGCACTTCAAAAACTTGTGCTAAGATCTTACAATCTGGCCTCTTTTGGCCTACTATATGGAAAGATGTCCATAATGCGGTTATAAATTGCGACCGGTGCCAACGCACTGGTAACGTTTCAAGACGCGATGAAATGCCACAAACAGACATCTTAGAAGTGGAAGTCTTTGATGTGTGGGGGATTGACTTCATGGGACCATTCTTGTCTTATTTTGGTAATAAGTACATACTTGTAGTTGTCGATTATGTTTCGAAATGGATCTAGGCCGTAGCTTCTCCGACAAATGACACACGAGTAGTGATTAAGTTGTTCAAGAACATAATCTTTCCTAGATTCGGTGTGCCAAAACTAGTCGTTAGTGACGGTGGCTCCCATTTCATATCGAATATCTTTGGAAAACTTCTTCTGAAGTATGGATTCCGACACCGTGTAGCAACACCTTATCACCCACAAACCAGTGGGAAAGTCGAGGTTTCGAATAGAGAAATTAAACAAATTCTAGAAAAGACTGTCGGACTAGAAAAGACTGGTCATCTAAACTAAACGAAGCTCTGTGGGCCTATAGGACAGCCTACAAGACCCCAATAGGGACCACACCCTTTAAATTAGTCTATGGTAAATCATGTCATCTCCTTGTGGAGTTAGAACATAAAGCTTATTGGTCAATTAAGACCCTAAATCTAAATTATACTTCCGCAGGCGAGAAGCAAATTTTACACATTCACGAATTGGAAAAACTTAGATTAGACGCCTATGAGAATGCCAAGATATACAAAGAACGAACTAAAAAATGGCACGATAAACGTATATCTAGGAAAGAGTTTAATGTTGGCGACGTAGTGCTACTATTTAATTCACGACTTAAGCTTTTTCCGGGAAAACTTAAATTTAGGTGGTCATGCCCTTTCGAAATCACAAAAGTCTTTAAAAGCGGTGCGATAGAAATCAAAGGTCAAAATAGTGAACCGGTTATGGTAAACGGTCAGCGATTAAAACATTATCATATTATTGACAACAGATACTATTCAAATATT
Organism: Lathyrus oleraceus; assembly: GCF_024323335.1. NCBI lineage: Eukaryota > Viridiplantae > Streptophyta > Magnoliopsida > Fabales > Fabaceae > Lathyrus > Lathyrus oleraceus. The sequence continues at coordinate 411,912,005 of NC_066580.1, read as the reverse complement.
CTAAGACTTATAGAGTTTCCCGCTTAACCCCAAAACTAGTATATCGCAATGTTACTGTCGAACTTACGACATTAAACAAAGTGCTTAGTGGGAGACAACCCACATTTTTTTTTAATTTGTTATCTTTGTTTTTAAGTGTTTCCCTTCTTTGACTTTTACTTGTATTTTGCTCCCTTTCATTGATTCTATGCAGTAATGTACTTGTTGCTTCTAGTTACTAACTTAGAAACATTGGATACTGATTAACAAACGAAATATAACTAGTTAGTAACTAACTTTCATCATGCAACCAATAGATACAGTTTTCAGAGGCAGAGTTCAGAGAAGGCGCTATGATTATTTAGCTCAGAAGGATATGGCTTTATCCATATATTATGATGGACCTACCATGGATAGGTTAGGTATCCGAGATAGCATATTGTTTATGTTTAACCAGCCAGGATGGGAGAATGTTGCTATTAAGAGAAGGTTTGTCACATACCGTGAACTCACCCTAATATTCCTTAGCTCCCTAGTTTACAACTACGAGCATGGTTACGGACTCAACAAAGGGTTGATTTCCTTTAGGCTGTTTAGTACGAACTTCACTTATAACCGTAGAGACCTTGCTGGCCTCCTAGGATTTCCTAGTCGCCCATTTGTTTTCACTACCCGCCAGGAGGAATTAATCGATGACATCGACCTAGATTACTTTTGGGGTAGTTTAACTAGAGACTACCACCCTAACCCAAACGAGATGCACTCCCAAATGATACACAACCCTGCTATCCGCTACTTCCACAAAATACTAGCCCACACCATGTTTGGAAAAGAAGCGAACAACACCATAGTGTCACAAGATGAACTTTTCATCTTACTTTTTGTCGACCAAGGTCGACATGTCAATGTTGTGACATTTATGATGGAAAGATTCGTTCACCTTGCAAAGAACAATCACTCCCCAATCATAATAGGCGGCCTAGTAACCATGGTTGCTGATGCCATTGGACTTAGACGCCCACTTTACGAGCATACACCTTTTGGACACATCCGACCCATGGATATTGAATTTTGCTTCGACCGAAGAATCATAGGAAACCTTGGGCCAGCTACTTTTGATTACCTAATTAATAACGAAGTTGTCTAGCTATTTACCTTACCAAACCATGAGAGAACAAGTGTTCATAACCGAAATAACTGACTTTATGATTTAGATGAACACCATATTGCTCCACCATCACCTCCTGAGTATGCTGCAGAGACATCTTCCCGAGTCCAGTGAAGAAATGACCGACGACCCGCCACCATGGAAGACATTTACATTGTGATGTTGCAACACAACCAGAGGATGGAGGAGCGCCAGACAGAAATGGTGCAAACGATCCAGAAGATACAGAGGGATCAACATGACTATGCGAACTGGCACTACCAAGGGATGGAGGAACTTTCCGAAGAGATGAGTGCCCTGACACATCACGTTAATGTCATCCAGGAGTACATTCAGCATGTGGGGTTGGATCCTACCCAGCGTGGTAGAAGTGAGTGTGCACGAGCAAGAGTTAGAGCGTGCAGAGCCCAACATCGTGATGACGAGTAGTGATCTTCGTGTTTTTTCCCTTTTCATTTTTATATTGTCGCATTGAGGATAATGCTTTGTTTAAATGTGGGAGGAAATCCTTGTCTTTCCTTTACTTGTTTCTATTTTTAGCCATAACAATTTTTTTTGTCTTTATCTAATCGTTCATTCATTCATATCTAATTTGCCATAACAAAAATTTTATTTTTAAGTTAAATGCATACCCTACGAGTATATAGGTTGTTCTACAGAGGTCTTGTTAGGAAACTGAGAAAAATCTAACAAGATTGATACCGTCCGGACACCTTAGATCTCTCACTTTTGCAAGATCAATTTGAATGCCCATTATACCGATACCTAAAGTCTCAGTTCTAGATTAACCCCTAGTAGCTTATACTAGCAGTCAACACCGTTTTAAACACGAACCATTTGAAGAGCCGATGAATATAAGTGATTGATGCCTACGAATTAAGAAGACCCTTCATACTTTTGCTATCGAGAAATTGAAAAAATGCACCATACAAACAGTTGCAAGATGTACAAAAGGAAGGAATAGAAAAACCCGACTGGTTGGTTCAGAGGTACCTGGTACTGGACTTGGTATGGCGAACTACGGCTCGATCCCCCATAACCTTCAAATGGGATATATAAAGGGTTACCACACTAGTGTACCAGACCCCGTGTTAAAAAAGGATCAAAATCACTAACCGGCTACTTCACTAAGTGCATGTAAAGGCAAAGGGCTTAATGTGATTGCGCTAGAATGAAACCGGGTGAAATAGGAACGATAAGCATTTGGTTGAGCTATAATAGCATGATTCGAACTGGTTTGTATCAAAGGAGAGATCTACGTTAATGCTTATTGCCTGTGTCGTTACTGTATCTTTAGTGTTTTACTTGAGTATCTGTCATCTTAACGAAGTACCTAACAGCCACGTACGAATTGGAAATGTGTTATGTATTCGCGTTTAACTAGTGTTTTCAAAATTTATTTGCTTGAGGACAAGCAAAGATTCAAGTTTAGGGGAGTTTGATAACGTGAAAATACATCGTATATTTGCCTTGATTTACACTCAATAATCGTACCACTTTCATTTATATTCTGATTATTCCGCAAGTGTTCGAGTTAATTTTGCAGGTATTTTAATTCCTATTCTTAAATGAGCAAAATATAGAAAAGGAAGGAAAAGAAGAAGAAACAGAAGAGAAAACAGCAGAAAAGCAGAGAATACAAATTATGTGCATGTGACGACCGTTTCAAAGCCTGTCACGATCGTCACTCCCAGCCTGTCACGACCGTTACAGGCCCATCACGACAAGGCCAAAATCAGCGCATTAAATCTGTCAACAAAAGTGATCCACCAGGCCCTTATTTCTCGTTCCTCAGCCACTTTCCCGTGGATTTCTCACTCAACCAAGTCACCCTTATTTCTCTCAACTTCCAAGACCAAATGGAGAATATAAAAGGATGGAAGTTGGAAACCTGCGGGCACGCTTAATTTTCCTCTCTGAAGCCAGCTTTCAAGACCTTTCTCTGCATTTTATTTTTCTATAACAATTCTGTTTTTCTTTTATTTTTCTTCAGCAACATTGTTTTCTTTTACCGTTCAGAGCTTTGATTTTCCCTTTTTCCCTTTCCGTTTTTCATTTAGCCAAAGTAGTATTTTCCTACACTGGGGAACTACTACAATTTATTTAATTTAGTTTAAGCAATTATTTCAAAGAAGCAGAATCCTACCGACCTGTGGAGGACTTCTCAAGTACTTCATGATTCGGCATATTCTATTAATCCAATTTCCAGATTTTTATTCAAATACTATTATTATTGCTTTATTATTATTATAATCATGTTTGCTTTATTGTTACTCTGTTTATGTCCGTCTGTGTTTGCGTTATTTAACATGTCCGGCTAAAATACCGATATCGGTATGTAAACCATTTAATTAGATGGGATTTAATAATAATCGGTGTAAAACTTCTTTCCTCAAACAATCTTTTTGGCTGTGGTTTTTAATTTAAATTTGATTAACTTTGTCACAAGAGTGAGAAGCTATTTAATACGATTTTGCCACGAGAGTGGGAAATTAACTAAAGTGAGAACCGACAATCGCGAGAGCGTGAGGGTCGAACTGGATAGTAAAAACTAGGCATTGATTTAAAAAACAACGAGAGCACTTTAAAAGCAATTAGAACTTATTTATTTTCAAAAAGTATTTTTAACTTCAAATGGGACAGCGAGAGCATACATCCTAACTTAAAGGTATAGTCTGAATCAACAATCACGAGAGTGTGAGATAAAGCCTTTTAAATAAGTATTTTCTACTGAAAGATATTTGATACTTAAATTATACACCGGTGACTTATTGAATCCCTGACGATTAATGCGTTGCATACTGATATCCTCCTATTAATACTTTCTTAAGACTTAACTTCCCTTAGATTTAATTTTCTTCAACCAAACTTCTGAAAATCATTTCCTTAGCTAAACATAGCAATGTCGGTAGCATTAGTTTGACCATCGGTCCCTGTGTGTTCGATATCTTTTAAAACTAAAACGACTAGACTGTGCACTTGCAGTCAAGTACCCAATATACTATATTATATATACAGTCACAAGACGTATCAATGGGATCAACTAATGATTAAAGACAAAGATGGCAAGATCACTGATGAGCTAAAGCCCGAGGAAGATTGGGATGATGAAGATGACAAATTATCTCAGGGAAACTCCAAAGCTTTGAATGCTCTATTCAATGGAGTGGACAAGAACATCTTCAGACTAATAAACAACTGCATTATTTTTAAAGATGCTTGGGAGATCTTAAAGATTGCTCATGAAGGAACCTCCAAGGTAAAGATGTTAAGACTCCAACTTTTGACCACCAAGTTTGAGAACTTAAGAATGAAGAAGGATGAGAGAATTCATGACTTTCACATGAATATCATTGAGATAGCCAATGCCTTAAGTTCTATAGGGGAGAAGATGTCAGAAGCCAAACTGGTCAGAAAAATACGCAACTCTCTTCTAAAGAGATTTGACATGAAAGTTAGTGCCATTGAAGAAGCTCAAGATATTAAAAACATGAAAGTTGATGAATTGATGGGATCTCTTCAAACCTTTGAGTTAGGAATCAGGGGAAAGTCAGAAAAGAAGAAAAGCATAGTTTTTGTTTCTAATATTGAAGACCTCGAAGATGAATGTGACCTGGATACAGATGAAGGGATATCTAATGTTATTTTCTTACTTGGGAGACAATTCAACAAAATGATGAAGAAGATGGACTGGAAGGTAAGAGCTAATGCCAAGAACAAATCATTCGACATCACCAAAAATCAGGATTTTGGCATAAGGCCCAAAACCGAAGAAAAAACTAACCAAGGAAAAGGAATACAGTGCCATGGATGTGAAGGGTTTGGTCACATAAGGGTTGAGTGCCCTGTAACACCCTTCTACCCAAATGACATATTTAAATAGATTATCAGAGTACAACATGTAGAAGAGTTTACATTTCTTACAACATAACAATTATCGCATCACAACATAAAACATATTATTTATTTTATTAAAACTTCGCAGCGGACAACAACATTAATATTATCATTCATCATATAACAATTCATAATAATGGTTCAACATTATCTCAACAAAACATCTCAACATGTTAGTCATCATAAACAACGTAAATAATAATCAATTATCTATCGAATCCCATAACCCCGGTGTCACATGACCAGAGCATTTGACTCGACTCTGTAGAATAACTCTACACTTATTCTTCAAACCTCAACAATAGCTACTCCTCTTTATCTGCACATTGCTCATCATAGATGAACATAAACACATGCAGAAGGGGTGAGAATTACATTATTAAATAATAATATAACGACAGAAATATAAACACAATATATTTCACATATGCCAACACAGCTCATCATAATCAACAAACTCATGAACATCAACAAAACAACATATCAAATGCAATGTACACACCCATGCATGACTCAACACGACTCGGTATACCCATTTTGTGACCAACTACAGGATCACCACTCCCAGATTCATCACCATAGAATCCGAGTTCCCCGTAAGGAACCAAGCCTCTCAACAAGCCCGGAGTCAACAACATCATTGGAACTCAGTCCGTTCATCACTAGGCATCGGCCTTTCATGAATGCATGCACACCAAGCATGCATCATAATCAACATAGCAACAACAGCATCATATATTCTTGTTATCATCATCATTAACACATTCTATCACAAAAGCATATCACATCATGCCACATAATCAAACACAGTATTATCACACTCTACTAATATCTATACCACTCAAAGCAGCGGGAAATGATCCCTCGTATACCATGCATCAGTTAAGTTACCTTGCTCAGCCTAACCAACCAAAAACTGCACAACAACAGCCCAGGAAAGACCACAAGTCTGCCCATACGCGTATTGCCTATGCCCATACGCGTATTGCCCACGCCTGACCAAATCCATACGCGTATTGCCATGTCCATACGCGTATGCTACGCGTATCACATTCCCATACGCGTACCAACAGAGACCAAAACACGTTCAAAATATCATCTTCCTCATCCATACGCGTATTGCCTAGTGCCATACGCGTACCAGCCATCTCATACGCGTATTGCCTAGTGCCATACGCGTATGACCAGAAACCAGAACTCTCAGATCTGCAATGGCTTTCTCTGCTACGAGATCTACCCAATCCAACCTTCCACAGTCCAAATTCTACACAAAATCACTCATATCATCTAATACCAATAGTCCCCTATTCGATTTCACAAATCCTAACATCATTGCATATAATTGCTACGAATTCATTCGATTAAAATCCCAATTTCGTTCATCCAATATTTCACCATTTTCAGCATATTATTGTTTAATAAGGTTCAGACCCCTTACCTCTTTGGATTGAAGGAAGCTCTGAGCAATCTTTGGCCTTTTCCTCTTCCTTCTCTTTCTCTTCAGTGTTTCTCCCCCCTTCTCTGACTCTGAGGCAAAACACGTGAAAAAACCTGAGTCCTCACTTTGGCCTCTTTTATCCAATTTCCACTTTTACCCTTCCACTCTTCATATTCCATTTATTTTATTATTTAATTATTATTAAAATAAATAACATCTATAATAATAATAAAAATAATCCAATAATTCAACTTTATTTAATTAAATTAATAAAATAATATTGACTCAATTAAATAATTCTCTTATTTTAATCGGGGTGTTACAACTCTCCCCCACTAAAAGAGTTTTCGTCCTCGAAAACATACCTCAAGCAAATAGAGCCGGATACGACTCCTTCATCTGATCTTCACGCTCCCAAGTCAAGCTCTCACCAGCTGGACCTCCCCAAACAACTTTCACTAGAGCAATCTTCTTACCTCTCAGGGTCTTCTCTTCTCGGTCATCTATCCGAATTGGCAACACCTCAACGGTCAAATTATCCCTCACCTGGATATCATCCAACTGAACAACATGCGAAGGATCCGCAATATATTTTCTCAACTGAGATACATGAAACACATCATGCAGATTAGAAAGCGACGGCGGTAAAGCTATCCGATACGCCACTTCCCCAACCCTTTTCAAAATCTGATACGGACCCACAAACCTCGGAGTAAGCTTTTTAGACTTTAAAGCTCTACCCACACCTGTCGTCGGAGTAACTCTCAAGAACACATGATCTCCCTCTTGGAACTCAAGTGCCTTTCTCCTGTTATCATGATAACTCTTCTGACGACTCTGAGAAATCTTCATTTTCTCCTGAATCATCTTAACCCTTTCAGTCGTCTGCTGCACAATCTCAGGTCCGAGTACAACACTCTCACCTGATTCATACCAACACAATGGAGTTCTACACCTCCTACCATACAATGCTTCATATGGAGCCATACCGATACTAGCATGAAAACTATTATTATAAGTAAACTCCACCAACGGCAAATAACTATCCCAAGAACCACTCTGCTCCAACACACAAGCTCTCAACAAATCCTCCAAGGATTGGATAGTTCTTTCAGTCTGACCATCAGTCTGAGGATGATAAGCTGAACTCAACCTCAACTTAGTCCCCAACGCTTTCTGCAAACTTTCCCAAAATCTAGAAGTAAATCTGGGATCTCTATCAGACACAATACTGGATGGAATACCATGCAGCCTCACTATCTCCTCAATATACAACTCTGCCAACTTCTCTAAAGAGTGATTAATCTTCATCGGCAAGAAATGCGCCGACTTAGTCAATCGATCCACAATCACCCAAATAGAATCATTACCTTTCGTCGTCCTCGGCAATCCCGTCACAAAATCCATGGAAATGCTATCCCACTTCCATTCAGGAATCTTCAAAGGTTGCATCATACCTGCCGGTTTCTGATGTTCAATCTTTGACTTCTGACAAGTCAAACAGGCATACACAAACTTAGCAACATCTCTTTTCATACCAGCCCACCAAAACAACTTCTTCAAATCCTGATACATTTTAGTTGCACCTGGATGGATACTCAATCCACTCCTATGGCCCTCTTCAAGAATACTCTTTTTCAATTCAGACACCTCAGGAACACAAACTCTACCTTTAAATCGCAGGATGCCATTCTCGTCAATCTCAAAATTACCACCATTACCCTGGTTAACCATAGTAATATGATCAACTAGAGCGACATCAACTTGCTGACCATTCCGAATATCTTCCAGAATTCCACTAGTCAACTTCAGCATACCCAACTTTACACTATCGGCGGAAACTTCACAACCCAAACTCATATCACGGAACTGTTCAATTAACTCAAGCTCCTGAACCATCATCATAGACATATGTAGAGACTTCCTACTCAGCGCATCTGCAACTACATTAGCCTTACCGGGATGATAACTCAATTCAAAGTCAAAATCCTTCAGTAATTCTAACCACCTTCTCTGCCTCATATTTAACTCTTTCTGGTCAAACAGATACTTCAGACTCTTGTGATCACTGAACACTTCGAATCTGGAACCATACAGATAATGCCTCCACAGTTTCAACACAAATACAACAGCTGCAAGTTCTAGATCATGCGTAGGATAATTCCTCTCATGAACTTTCAACTGTCTAGAAGCATAAGCTACAACTTTACCGTTCTGCATCAAAACACCACCAAGACCCATCAAAGAAGCATCACAATAAACAACGAAGGACTCACCAGGATTAGGCAAAATCAACACTGGAGCACTAGTCAACCGCCTCTTCAACTCAACAAAGCTCGCTTCACAAGCTGCATCCCACACATACACTTGACCCTTCTTAGTCAACTGCGTCAACGGCAATGCCAACTTAGAGAAGCCCTCAATAAATCTGCGATAATAACCAGCTAACCCCAGAAAACTGCGTATCTCAGTAGCAGACTTCGGAGTCTCCCACTGTAATACAGCAACAACTTTAGCAGGATCAACCGAAATCCCACCGCTCGAAATCACATGGCCAAGGAAACTCACTTCCCTCAACCAGAACTCACATTTAGATAACTTTGCATATAATTTCTTTTCTCTTAACACCTGCAAAACAATTCTCAGATGTCCTGCATGCTCTTCTTCCGTCTTAGAATATATCAATATATCATCTATGAACACCACAACAAAATTATCAAGGTACGGATGAAATATACGATTCATATATTCCATAAACACACCTGGAGCATTAGACACACCGAACGGCATCACAGTGTATTCATAATGACCATACCTCGTACGGAAAGCAGTCTTCGCAATATCATCTGACTTCACTCGGATCTGATGATAACCCGACCGCAAATCAATCTTACTGAAAACATGAGCTCCAACCAACTGGTCCATCAAATCATCAATCCTCGGCAATGGATACCGATTCTTGATAGTCACCTTATTCAGCTGCCGATAATCGACACACAACCTCATCGTACCTTCTTTCTTCTTCACTAACAATACTGGTGCACCCCAAGGAGAAACACTTGGACGCACAAACTTCTTCTCAAGCAATTCTTCAAGTTGCTTCTTCAATTCAACTAATTCAGTTGCCGACATTCTATAAGGAGACATCGACACTGGACTCGTACCTGGTACTAAGTCAATGGCAAATTCGACTTCACGTTCTGGAGGTAATTCACTTACATCCTCCGGAAACACATCCTGAAATTCACAGACAACAGGCAAATCTACACTCACCACTTCCTTATCCGCTTGCAGAGACGCAAATAAAGCGAATATCTGAGCTTCATCTTTCACAAATTCCCCCACCTGCCTAGCAGATAGAAATCTTGCCTCATCATTCTCACCAACTTCAGAAAACCGCACCGTCTTACTATAGCAGTTGATAAACACGCCATAGAATTCTAGCCAATTCATTCCCAGAATAATATCGATTTGGTGCAAGGGTAAGCACACCAAATCAACCACGAACTCTCTCTCAAAGATCGTCAAATGACAACCTCGACAGACAACAGAAGTCTTCACAGAACCATTAGCAGGAGTATCTATCACCATACTTCCGCCTAGGGACGACATAATCACACCAATCCTGGTCGCACACTCATACGAAATAAACGAATGAGTAGCACCAGTGTCAACAATAGCAAGCAATTCAACATTATTAATCAAGCAAGTACCTTTAATCAGATTATCTTCTTTAGGAGCTTCAGTCCCACTCAGAGCAAACACCCTACCCGTAGTATGAGCTGCAGTAGCCGCCTTCTTCGGTTTCGAGCACTGCGAACTGATATGGCCTTTCTCGCCACAATTAAAACATGTCGGACCAACATCCTTACATTCAGTAACTCTATGACCAGCCTGACCGCATCGGAAACATCTCAGCACTTTCTTGGTACAGCTATCAGCACGGTGGCCTGGCTCGCCACACTTGAAACATTTACCAGCTATGGGAGATCCTCCCCCACTTGGCTTCTTCGCATCTACCACTTTCTGCTTACCTTTACCATTCGGAGATGCATAAGGACTACCACGATCCTTATTCTTCTTCTCACTAAGACTCTTGTAGTGAGCAGTCTTAGCCTTGCTATCTTCATCAAATATCCTGCACTTGTTAACCAGTGTAGGAAACCTACGAATCTCCTGGTAACCAATGCCTTGTTTGATCTCGGGACGCAACCCGTTCTCAAACTTGACACACTTGGATTCCTCAGCATCAGCATTATTATAATGAGGACAATACTGCACCAGCTCCTCAAACTTCGAAGCGTAATCAGCAACAGACATGTTACCCTGCTTCAGTCCTAGAAATTCCATCTCCTTCTTACATCGCACATCAGCAGGAAAATATTTCTCCAGAAAGGCCGTCTTGAACCTTTCCCAAGTCATCTCAGCACCTGGTACTTCAATTCTCTGGCGAGTGTTATCCCACCAGTTTTCAGCCTCTTCAGATAACATATGCGTACCAAACTGCACCTTTTGTGCTTCAGTACACGTCATCACCCGGAAAATCTTCTCAATTTCCTTCAGCCAAATCTGAGCGCCATCTGGATCATAGCGCCCCTTGAATGTAGGAGGGTTATTCTTCAGAAACCTTCCCAAATTCCTAAACTCGTCGACCGGCGGATTCTGCTGCGCCTGCATAACCTGCGCCATAGCAGCCAAAGCCTCAGCAATCGCACGGTCATTTTCTCCAGCCATACTCTGCACGACACAACTACAACCGTTAAATATCGACAGTGTCATTTACACTAATCGACTAACAGGGAAAACATCACATTATGACTCGACTGGACTGACTATGCTCTGATACCACTAATGTAACACCCTTCTACCCAAACGACATATTTAAATAGATTATCAGAGTACAACATGTAGAAGAGTTTACATTTCTTACAACATAACAATTATCGCATCACAACATAAAACATATTATTTATTTTATTAAAACTTCGCAGCGGACAACAACATTAATATTATCATTCATCATATAACAATTCATAATAATGGTTCAACATTATCTCAACAAAACATCTCAACATGTTAGTCATCATAAACAACGTAAATAATAATCAATTATCTATCGAATCCCATAACCCCGGTGTCACATGACCAGAGCATTTGACTCGACTCTGTAGAATAACTCTACACTTATTCTTCAAACCTCAACAATAGCTACTCCTCTTTATCTGCACATTGCTCATCATAGATGAACATAAACACATGCAGAAGGGGTGAGAATTACATTATTAAATAATAATATAACGACAGAAATATAAACACAATATATTTCACATATGCCAACACAGCTCATCATAATCAACAAACTCATGAACATCAACAAAACAACATATCAAATGCAATGTACACACCCATGCATGACTCAACACAATTCGGTATACCCATTTTGTGACCAACTACAGGATCACCACTCCCAGATTCATCACCATAGAATCCGAGTTCCCCGTAAGGAACCAAGCCTCTCAACAAGCCCGGAGTCAACAACATCATTGGAACTCAGTCCGTTCATCACTAGGCATCGGCCTTTCATGAATGCATGCACACCAAGCATGCATCATAATCAACATAGCAACAACAGCATCATATATTCTTGTTATCATCATCATTAACACATTCTATCACAAAAGCATATCACATCATGCCACATAATCAAACACAGTATTATCACACTCTACTAATATCTATACCACTCAAAGCAGCGGGAAATGATCCCTCGTATACCATGCATCAGTTAAGTTACCTTGCTCAGCCTAACCAACCAAAAACTGCACAACAACAGCCCAGGAAAGACCACAAGTCTGCCCATACGCGTATTGCCTATGCCCATACGCGTATTGCCCACGCCTGACCAAATCCATACGCGTATTGCCATGTCCATACGCGTATGCTACGCGTATCACATTCCCATACGCGTACCAACAGAGACCAAAACACGTTCAAAACATCATCTTCCTCATCCATACGCGTATTGCCTAGTGCCATACGCGTACCAGCCATCTCATACGCGTATTGCCTAGTGCCATACGCGTATGACCAGAAACCAGAACTCTCAGATCTGCAATGGCTTTCTCTGCTACGAGATCTACCCAATCCAACCTTCCACAGTCCAAATTCTACACAAAATCACTCATATCATCTAATACCAATAGTCCCCTATTCGATTTCACAAATCCTAATATCATTGCATATAATTGCTACGAATTCATTCGATTAAAATCCCAATTTCGTTCATCCAATATTTCACCATTTTCAGCATATTATTGTTTAATAAGGTTCAGACCCCTTACCTCTTTGGATTGAAGGAAGCTCTGAGCAATCTTTGGCCTTTTCCTCTTCCTTCTCTTTCTCTTCAGTGTTTCTCCCCCCTTCTCTGACTCTGAGGCAAAACACGTGAAAAAACCTGAGTCCTCACTTTGGCCTCTTTTATCCAATTTCCACTTTTACCCTTCCACTCTTCATATTCCATTTATTTTATTATTTAATTATTATTAAAATAAATAACATCTATAATAATAATAAAAATAATCCAATAATTCAACTTTATTTAATTAAATTAATAAAATAATATTGACTCAATTAAATAATTCTCTTATTTTAATCGGGGTGTTACATGCCCCATATTTCTCAAGAAGCAGAAGAAGGGTATGCGTGTCTCTGGGTCAGAAGATGATTCTGAAAGTGATCCTGAAGTGGAACCTACCAAACAGGTTACTGTCCTGACTGGAATTTGTTACTCTGATGAAGACTCTGATTATGAAGAACTAACATTTGAAGAACTTGCTGAATCCTACAAAGAATTGTGCCTCAGAAGTGAAGAAGTCTGTAAACTGGGAGAAGATTAAAAGAAAACTATTGCTTAACTACAGGCTGAGAAAATGAAGCATCTCTCTATCGTCTCTGATTTGAACAAGGAAGTTGTAATGCTCAATTCAAAAATTGACAATATGACTAAATTTGTAAGAATGCTTAATAGTAGTTCTGATGTTCTTGATGAGATTCTTCAAACTAGTAAGAATGCTGGAAATGTTCAAGGTTTAGGCCATGACTATCAATGAGGAATGAACAAAGGAAAAAGGCATGTAATTAACTTTGTTCCACCCAAAAGACAACAGAAATGACATATGTCGAATCAAATGTCCCAACATCAACAAGGGTGTCAAGAGGTTTACTCAGGAAGCAAGACCAAAAGATGGAAATGTCATCATTGTGGGAAGTTTGGTCATATAATACCTTATTGCTACAAATTGTATGGGTATCCTAAACCTGCTTCACAACTCAGAAGAAAGTAAACCATGGTGAAGCCAAAGAAAATATGGATTCCCAAAAATGGTATGTTAGGATTCATAGCTCAAACCTCCCTTAGAGTATCTGCTAGAAAGAACTGGTATTTTGGTAGTGTCTGCTCTAGACACATGACTGGTGTCAAGAATTTTTTGGTGAATATTAAGTCATATTCCACTAGCTATGTCAGCTTTAGAGATGGATCAAAAGGAGAAATAAAGGGGATTGGTAAGTTGTACTATCCATGATTGCCTAGTTTAGATGATGTTCTATTTGTTAAAGGACTGACTATTACTCTTATAAGTATTAGCCAACTCTGCGACCAAGGTCTCAAGGTATACTTCAATAAATCGGAATGTATGGTAACTAATGAGAAGGATGAAGTTATCATGAAGGGAGCCAAATCAAAAGATAATTGTTATTTGTGGACTCCACAAGAAACATATTGTCTCTCTACTTGCCTAATGTAAAAAGAGGAAGAGACTAAGTTATGGCATCAAAAGCTTGGTCACTTACATATGAAGGGTATGAAGAAGGTTATGTCAAAGGAATTAGTCAGAGGAATTCCCAAACTGAAAATTGATGAAGGAAGAATCTGTGGTGAATGTTAAATTGGGAAGCAAACAAAGATTTCCCATAAGAAGCTTCAACATCTGAACACTTGAAAAATTATGGAGCTACTTCATATGGACTTGATGGGACTGTAACACCTCAAAATTTGCCCTCCTCTCTTGGGACTAGCTTAGCATATTGCATTTCATTTTTTAGGGCATTAGGCATTTGCATATTGCATATCATGTGAGAACAAACAAGTCATCCTCTAAAAGTCTTTCTCAGAAGATGGAGAGGTTAAGAGATGCAAGCATGAGGGTCTCATAAATTGATCACTAGCCATCTGAGGGTTTATGCTTCAATTAGGGTTTCTTGGTCCTTCAAGGAGCTTGAGGATTATCTTATTGGCAAGGGTATATCATCATCATGGTTATGTCATCCTCAAAGGCTCATTGTTTATGCTCAGGTTCTTTGGGATTAGGGTTTTGACCTCTGGTCAACCCTAATCAGTTGCACTCTACCAGTCAGGGATTTTCAAGGAGATGAGGTCTTTCTTGAGATGGAGATCATCATATGATTTTATTGAGCTTGTACAAGTTAGGGTTTCATTTTGGAGCCATGTCATCAAGTGGTTGAGGCTCAAAATCATCTGTGCATGTTCAAGTCATCTGTCAACCATAAAAGTCAACAGAAAGTCAACTGAGGGCTAGGAGGTGGAGAAATGAGTTTCAACATCTCATTCATGTTCAAAGGGGGCTTATTCATCATGTAAACTGCATATCTTGAAGAATTTGAGGTCAAGTCAAAAGTTTCCAAAAATGGAAAGTGACCTATAATTGAAAGTTTTCCAAAATGGAAAGTTTTTGGTTCAAATTCAACTTGATCTTGCATCACCAAAGAAACTTCAAATGAATTTTTGTCCAACATGAAAGTTGAAGATCTCTCTCTCCCATTTCCAAAAAGTCCAAGATCATGAATTTATGATGTGTGATTGAGGAGACATGGTCAAATCATCGTCAAGTGTGCATGGGATTTCAAAAGGGCGTAACTTTTGTTTCATAACTCCAAATTTGGTGCCTCTTTTTCTAAAACTCTTCTCTTGACATGAACTTTCCAAATCATTCATCACATTTCATAAAATCTCATCACATAATCATGTGATTTTTCAAGCCATTTTTGGAGGGAAATTCACAAATTTGAAATCTATGCATCATGGGAGCTTTCTACCATTGCCAATGTGTTTAAAAGATGATTTTGAGTGACTTTGATCAAGAAAATGTTACTGTTCACGTCCATTTGCTCCATGCACCATGCAAAATGTCATTCTTTGGTCATAACACCTTATTTTGATTAATCACAACTAAACCATGCCTAATTTTAATTAGTATGTGATTAGTGAAGCATATAAATAGAAAAACCTAACAGAATTTCAGTTTAGCTTCATAAATTCTAGATCTAGATCTCAAAATTCTTTTTCCCTCCATTTTTTCTCCAAATCAAAACTTCAATTTCTTCCACATAGTGCATTGATTTTCTTCCATATTCTTGTTCACTGACCTTCATTTAGCATAGATCAAGCATTGGTTTGGAAGATTCGAGCAAGAATTGAGCACTTGAAGATCAAGAACATGATGATGGAGATTCAAATCTAAGCTAGATCCAAGGCATTCCAAGCTTCATTTTCAACTTCAGAGGTGTTAACAAGGTTGATAGAAGGGATTTGGATGCTTTTGGACACTTGAACCTACCACTACCATTGTTGGAGCTTCAAGAGGTCACATTTTCGAACCTCCTAATTCATGATTTTATGTGCATAAAATTGTAGAGTTTTTCATGGTGAGAATGCTGATATATATTTCGTGTGATTTGGTGCAATATTCATGAAGTTATGTGGAATTGAAAGTTTGTAGATCTAGAAAGTTTTCCTTCGATTCTTGAAATTCATGATGAATTAGTGTGAATTGTTTATGGATTCGTGTTCCTCGTTGCATAGGCTTCGTTTTGATATAAAATTTGTGAAATTCTGGACACTTTGAAAAATTCTGGAAAAAACACATGAACATTCATGCTGTTCTTCATCATCTTCATGAAGAAGATGAAGATCTTCGTGTTACGCCGGTTTTGCGTCCTTTGCGTCGGTTTGAACCGTCGCTAGCGTAGAACTAGGGCTCGCTGCCAAAACGGCAGCGTTTCGTGGCCAGGCGCTCATTTCAAATTGCTACCAGGTTCGATTCCTGGTAGCAGCATTTTTCAAATTATTTCACAATTATGTTTTTCCCTCCTTAATTTCATGTATGTGCCATTTTCATTTCATTTTTTTTCCTCCAACTTCCAAAATTCATAACTAATTGAAAAATGGCTCAATTAATTCCAAATTTTTTGTAGCATGATCCTATGTTTGTCTAGAATTTTTTGATGGTAATTTCATGATTTTACACTTTCTGGATTTTGAATTGTGGTTGAGTATGTGAACGTGTGTACATTTGTGACCTTGCTCCATTCATCTTATCATAAAATGCTCAAAAATAATCCAAATGCCATGAAATTTTGCATGATTGTTCCTAACATGTTAATGGATGTTTTAGGCTTGGTTTGGTATTTTTCTCATTTACCATTTCTGTTTTATGCATGTGTTAACTTGGTGTGACAATATGTGTCACATAATTTGATGATCAACTTGTGAAATTTTATTGCCATGCCAATTGAACTTGGATGCTTCTGATATTTTGTATGATGATTGTTTGGGATGTATTGAATGTTCATAAATTTTTCCAGAATTATTTGAATCATTTCTGTTTTGATTTGGAATTTTCATTCTCAATGTCCATTTGTGAGCTTTGAAAATGTCTTTGACTTCTCTTGCACATGAAATGCCTTTGCTAGATGATTTTGTTTTGGTCCTTTTTAGGACATATTCATATGTGTTTGAAGTTGCATTGTGTTGAATTTCAGGCTCCTGTTTTGGATTTTTTTTCTTCACTTTTGACCCTAGGCTTTGACCTAGTGGTTTGGACTTACATTTGAGTTGTGAATTTCAGGTTCAAGTACTTAATCTCCATGGTGGATGATGCTTCATCATTTAAATGTTGATATTTGCTATTGATTGCTAACATTTGCTGTTTTGTAGGTTGATGACAACTCATTTGTGTTTGCCTTAGGGCTTACTCATTGTGCATATTGATTTGTCTGTCTGTTTGATAGTGACTGTTGTCTGTTTGTCTGAGTATTGTACTGATTGGTTTAGCTGTTTCCACAGGTACCTAAGTTGCTTTAAGTTCATTTGAACTTTGCTTGGCTTGCTTGTGGTTGGCATACCACTTAGGTAACTTCCTTGATCTTCATGTAGTCTGGAAGACCTGTCATGTTATGTTGGCAGGCACCTGTCTGAAGCCCTCCTTAAGAGGCAATGTTTGTGTTTGTTTAATTTTGTGCCTTGTACATTCAAAGACCTCCTAAGTGAAGAGGCATTGGCAGATAAAAGGGATGTGTAATCCATCCCCTGCTATTCATTTGTGTCATTCATTTTGCTCACACCCAGTGTTGATGCATTTTGGATAAAAACCCAAAATCTTGTCCATAGAGACAGTCATTTTATGGAGAAGAGTTCCTACATTCTGGACTCCCACACTTTCATTATCTGAAGCTCTCCCAGGCTAGGGATAAGAGCTGTGAGGTCTTACCCTCACTTCCCATTTCATCTGCTTCACCCTAACTCTCAATGTTAGGGTTAAGAGAAAACAACACCCATTTCCAGTTGGCTTGTTTGTCGAGGTTGATGTGACCCCTTGACTAAAGCCCAGCCTTGTATGAGCCACTTGCTTGCATATAGTGTGTGTGCTTGCTCTCTTGTGAATGCTTGTTTGCTGTTTATTTGCTGTTTCAACTTGCTGCCTGTGCGAGTTAGGTTATGTTCAGATACCTCAACCTAGGACCATTGTGGATTGCATGATAACTATTAGGCTCGAGTTAGTCTCCCTTTTAGTTTGTCATTTCCCAGTCTCTGGTTAGGATAGAAATTTCTCTCCTGTTAAGGGGAACTACGTTGCCCTGATCCTCATACCAGATGAGGTACGTAGGCAGGAGATCATGCGAGATCTCTCCGGGCACCCTTTTCCTTTTTTTGTGTGTGTTTACTTGACAGCTAGCAGGCTCGAGTACCAGACTCCCTGTTAGCTTGTTTGTTCAACTTTATTGTTGCTTTTGACGACTCAGCGTCAGGTTAACCTCTTGTTTGTATGGAGTCTGACGTAAGTCCAACGATTGGCAGTTGGTTTCCTGTGGGTTGTGTGTGTGGAGTCTGATGTAAGTCCAGAGATTGGCATTCGGTTTCCCGTTTGTTTGTTGTATGCTTGGAGTCTGATGTAAGTCCAGCGATTGGCATTCGGTTTCCTTGTTTGTGTTTGTTGTTTGGAGTCGGACGTAAGACCAGCCATCTGCAGTCTGTTTCCATTTGTGTGTTTGTTTTGACGTCTCAGCGTCTGTGCGTGTGTTTTGTTTCGGCGTGCGTTAGCCGAACTACGGTAGCTCTGATTCTCATTCCAGATGAGATATGTAGGCATAGGATGCGATATCCTAGCGAGCCCGTTTCCCATTTCCCCGAACTACGTCGACTCTGATGTTTGTTTCTGACAAACTACGTAGGCCCAGGATGCGACATCCTGCCGAGTCACCTTTCTCCGTCTTCCTTCACCTGTGTTATATTCCAGTGTGTGTGCATTCTTTGAGCAGTTATTTGGCAACCTTATTCTATTCTTCTGAGCGTGGATCCCGTCGAGTACGACGGACGTGAGGGGGTGCTAATACCTTCCCCTTGCGTAACCGACTCCCGATCCTTGCAATCTCCGGTCTTAAGACCATTTCCTTTCCAGGTTTACTTCGAGCATTTCCTTTCCCTCTTTTGGGATAAATAACGCACGGTGGCGGCTCTGTTTGTTTCTTTTTCCCGCCGGTTGTTTTTCGCGGATGCGACAGGGACCTATGCAAGTTGAAAGTCTAGGAGGAAAGAGGTATGCTTATGTTGTTGTTGATGACTTCTATAGGTTCACATGGGTAAACTTCATTAAAGAAAATTCAAAAGTGTTTGAAGTGTTTAAAGAACTCTGTCAAAAGATTCAAAGATATGAGGATTGTGGCATTGTCAGAATTAGAAGTGACCATGGGAAGGAATTTGAGAACAAAAAGTTTGAGGAATTATGCACCTCTGAAGGAATTAGTCACGAGTTCTCTTCACCCATCACCCTATAACATAATGGTGTGGTTGAGCTCAAAAATAGAACCATTCAAGAATGTGCCAGGGTCATGCTTCATGCTAAGAAACTACCATATAACTTTTGGGCTGAAGCCATGAACACTGTCTGCTATATTCTTAATAAAGTGACTATCAGATCTATCACTTTTGCCATATTGTATGAACTATGGAAAGGAAGAAAGTCAACTGTGAAATATTTCGATGTATTTGGGAGCAAATGTTATATTCTGGAAGATCGTGAGTAAAGGAGAAAAATGGATCCTAAAAGTGATGATGGAATTTTTCTAGGGTACTCTACAAATAGCCGAGCATACAAAGTCTTCAACTCCATAACCAAGGTAATGATGGAATCCATAAACATTGTAGTGGAGGACTCAACTAACGAAGTTGATGTCACAGATGATGTTGAAACATCAATGAATGATGTCCAAGAAGATGTTGCAGACATAAATACTAATATTGAACCTACAGAGAATGATTCAACTAACAAAGGGCCTTCCATCAAAATTTAGAAATATCACCCTAAAGAGCTTATAATAGGAAATCCAAATGAAGGAATTATCGCCAAATCAAGGGAAGTTATGTCAAATGCCTATTTTGTCTCTAAATTTAAACCCAAGAATATCAAGGAAGCTTTGACTGATGAGTTATGGATCAATGTTATGCAAGATGAACTTGGGAAATTCAAAAGAAATTGGGTGTTGGTTCCAAGACCTGTAGGAACAAATGTTATTGACAATAGATGGTTGCACAAGAACAAGTCTGATGAACAAGGGGTTGTCACCAGAAACAAAGCCAAACTTGTTGCTCAAGGATACACCCAAATGGAAGGAGTAGACTTTGATGAAACCTTTGCTCTAGTTGCTCGCTTAGAGTCTATCAGATTTCTAGTTGGAATGACATGTCTTTTAAAGTTCAAATTGTTCCAAATGGATGTTAAAAGTGTCTTCCCAAATGGCTATTTAAATGAAGATGTGTGTGTTGAACAGACAAAAGGATTTATTAATCCTACATTCCCAAATCATGTGTACAAATTAAAGAAGGCATTGTATGGTTTAAAACAAGCCCCAAAAGCTTGGTATGAAAGGTTGACTGAGTTTCTCATCAATCATGGATATAGAAAGGGTGGAATTGATAAAACTCTCTTTGTTAGAGAAAAGGATGAAAAACTTATGATAACTTAGATCTATGTGGATGACATTGTGTTTGGAGGGATGTCGAATGAGATGGTCCAATATTTTGTCAAGCAAATGCAATCTGAGATTGAAATGAGTTTGGTAGAAGAATTGACATACTTCCTTGGGCTCTAAGTCAAACAGGTGGAAGACTTCATCTTTATGTGTCAAAGCAAATATGCTAAGAGTATTGTGAAGAAATTTGGATTCGAGAATGCTAGTCACAAAAGAACTCCTGCACCTACCCACTTGAAGTTATCTAAAGAGGAAAAAGGCTTAAGTGTTGACCAAGGCTTATATAAAAGCATGATTGGCAGCCTTATATACCTTACAACAAGCAGACCAAATATAATTTTTGTTGTTGGTGTGTGTGTTAGGTGTCAAGCAGAACCCAAAGCAAGTCACATCAATCAAGTAAATAGGATTCTAACGTATGTGAATGGCACAAGTGAGTATGGAATGTTGTACTCCCATGATTCAAATTCTATGTTAGTAGGATATTGTGATGCTGATTGGAATGGTAGTGTTGATCATAGGAAAAGTACCTTTGGAGGATGTTTTTTCTTGGGAAACAATTTGATTTCATGGTCCAGCAAGAAACAAAATTGTGTATCCCTATCCACTGCTGAAGCTGAGTACATAGCAGCAGGCAGTTGTTGCTCTCAACTAATGTGGATGAAACAAATGTTGACAGAATACAATGTCACACAAGATGTCATGACATTATTCTGTGACAACTTGAGTGCTATTAATATCTCTAAAAATCCTATTCAACATAGTATAACTAAACACATTGACATCAGACATCATTTTATCAGAGAACTTATTGAAGATAAAGTCATAACACTTGAGCATGTTAGCACGGAGAATCAACTTGCAGATATTCTTACCAAAGCTCTGGATGCAAGTCAATTTGAAAAATTAAGAGGAAAACTTGGGATTTGTGTTAATGATCATTTATAAAAATTACATCTAATTAAGTGTGTCAGACAAGAGTATATCTCTCATCATTACACTGGACACGCTTACCTAAACCCATTACCACACTATGTACCCATTTGGACAAAACTACATTACCTTTTCAACTCAAATGCCTCATTTCTTACGTTTGTTAGATAATGGCTAAAAAGAGGGAGTATTGTGTATGCGCTAACCACTAACCACTAACCTTTCTTCCTGCCTGACTATGCTTAAGGAGAAAGGAGATGCAAGTCTGGCTCTGTCTAGGCTGTTGTGTTGTGATGTCAAGTCATGATGTCAAACTTGATGTTTTGACATCAACATACTGGTGTGACATCAACTTGATTAAGGAAGTGTTTTGTGTGATGGACTTGAAGTGTTTTTCCGTTGCATATGCCTCTAATATGTGAGGTAAAACATGTCGTGTTTGCTATGGAGGAACCATTTGAAAGGGAGTCCTGGTTATGTGAAACAAGGGGAGTACTGTCTACTGACTCTGACTGATGTGATTGCATGTGTACCCTTGTTATTTGTGTGTTTGATTTTGATTTGTTTGTGTTTAAGTCATATGATGTTATCCTGGACTGTGGTACATGTGTGTAGAGTGTACTTGGTTGTTTTAGCCAAATTTTTCCAAATGGGGAGATTGTTAACTCCTTATATTTTTTATTGGAAATAATTTTGGTAAAACTAACTTAGCTGCAACATGTTGCACAAGATGTCCTAACATGTCGTTGTAACATCTTGTCTGGAATAGGTGTTACTCGTGGTAACATGTGTGTTTAACTGATTCTAGAATATTCGTGGAATATTAAGTATTCCCTTGTGACATTCGTGATTGAGGAATCAAAGATTCTAATTGTGGTTAGTAGATTTTGTTTTCTAAATGTTGAGATATTTTAGGAAACTTTTGATTGATAACCTAATGTTGTGCAGTTGATTCATGTGGAGGGCAAGTCCCAAATCCAGTTCATTCTATGGCTATATATAAAATGTCTCAAAACCTAATTGAGGACGAAGAAAAAAAGATAGTTGATTGTATTAGGGTTTGAGTGTACGTGTTATTTGTGAGCCTCTCAAATATCACCCTGATATATGAGTAGGATTGTGTTAACTGGTTGTAAGAATTGTCAAGCACTCATAAGCTTTTAAGCATTGAGTGATTGTGTATCTGTGAAGTGTGACTTTAGAATTCTTATAATTCTTTAAGTATCACCGTTGTGATTGATAGGGAGGTGAGAATGGTATCACACCTATGAGAGTCTTAGGTAGAAGTTAAGCACGGGTAGTGATTAGGGTATTAAATGTAAATTGGAGATAGTTTGCAGAAGACTTACAAACTAATACTATTTAGTGATTTTCCTCCCTGGCTTGGTAGCCCCCAGATGTAGGTGTTGTTGTACACCGAATTGGGTTAACAACTTTGTGTGTTATGTTATTTTATTTTCCTCTATATGTAAGTTGTCCTGTTATTGATCAGATATTAGTGTCTTGACATCTCATGTGACATCTGATATCTGCATACTAGAATTTCATAAATGATTTAATTGCTCAAAGAATTTAAGGATTATTTCGCCTGGGATTATGATGAAATGTCAGGTCTTAGTCGAGATGTAGTGGAATTTAAACTGCCAATTTAACCTGATAACACGTCGGTGAAGCAAACACCAAGATGATTTACGCCATAAGTGGTGTTGAAGATTAAAAAAGAAATTATAAGGCTCTTGAATAACAAGTTCTTATGGTCTGCATGATATGTTGTTTGGTTGACAAATGTAGTCCATGTTATAAAAAAGAATGACATTCTTAGGGTTTGTATTGATTTTAGATATTTGAACGATGCAACTCCCAAAGATGGATATCCAATGCATGTCGTTGATATGCTAGTCGATTTAACGACAGAATTTGAATATTTTAGTCTTTTCGATGGTTACTCAGGTTATAACCAGATCTTTATTACAGAATCTTCAATATTTGTTGAGCAAGATAAATTTTCTTAGGAGGTTTATTTGAAATATATGTGACAGAACAATGGTTTTTTCGCCACTGTTGCGCTTGAAGAAAGAAAAAAGGTTCAAATGGAAATCAGAGCATCAACAAGCTTTTGATGACATTAAGAGTTTTGTGATGAACCCATTGTCTTATTTCCTCCCATGAGAAATAAATCTATGAAATTATATATCTTTGTATCTGAATTAACCATAGGAAGTATGTTAGCCCAAAAGGATGAAAATGACATCAAAAGAGTTATTTATTATATTATTCGAGGTTTAAATGATGTAGAAACCGAGTATAGCCCAACAGAGAAGTTATGCATTTGTTTGTATTTCACATGTACTAAATTGAAATATTATATATATCCTATTGATGTTTTCGTTTATTCTCATTTTAATGTCATTAAGAATATGTTGACAAAACCTATTTTACATAGTCGAATTGAAAAATGGATTTAGCTTTGACTGAATACTCTTTTAACATATGTCCCTTTAAGGGTTGTCAAAGACCAAATTGTTATTGATTTTATTATTGATCATGTAATCGTTGATGTAACACGTGATTATGTTGGTCTAAAGCGTTGGAGATTGTACTTCGATGGTTCCAAGCATAAGCATGTAACTGGTATTGAAATTTTAATTATTTTCCTTAAAGAAATTCCAACGAAGTTCAATTTCAAAATCGAAGGTTTTTACTCCAATAACGAGGTGGAATATGAAGCTTTGAAAACAGACTTTGAGATTCTTTTGAATTTAGGTGTTTTAGCGGTAAATTCATGATCATTAAGCTATGGATAAGCTAGAGATCAAATAGCAAGAGTCGCCACCGCGCTTTTATTGTTTCCAAGGGAAAAGGGAAAAAGTACGAACAAAACCCAAAAGGTAAGAAGTTTCCAAATCAAAACTAATAAAATGTCAGAGATTACAGGTAAGGGGGTTGGTTACACAGAGGGAAGGTGTTAGCACCCAAAGTGTCCTAGGTACTCCTAGGGAGCCCTTTTCGTGTGCATATGTACTTGGTACAAAGTGATGTTTACAAACGAATAGAATGGGGAGGAGGGGTGAGAAAAGAATTCATTAGTTATATTTTTGTGTTTGACAAGATCTTCGGTCTTGTGCCTACGTACCAACATAAAAATGAGAGGTCAAAACCTCGTAGTTCGTGATACAAATTTCAAAGTGGATGCATTGCTTTTAACAAAAAATAAGTTTGAAAGGCACAAAGGCCTAAAAATGGTTTGAATGAGTTAGTTCTTTTTGGATTTTTTGAAAGTTTAAGTCAAGTATAGTTAAGTTTATTTACAAGTTTGATTTAAGAAAAGAAGTTTGAAAAATGTCATGGCATAAAGCCAAAGTTTCTATCTTTTTGCAAAAGTGGTCAAAGTTGAGAACAAAATAAGTTCAATCAAAGAAGGTTTTAAAAAAGAGAGGGAGAGATTTTGAAATTAAAGAAGTGGAGAGAAGATGAAGAGACTATCCTATGTACAAAATTAAAAGTTTAGAGTTGAAAAGATCTGACCAAATGGGTAGCAATCTAACAGACAAGAATGTCAATAGAAACCCATAATTCCCTTGGACTTTTAGAATCAAGCAACACACAAATGCACAATTATATTATCTTGAAGAGCAAGGCATCAAATAAATATGGCCACATCCAAGCTTATCCATTCCATGATCTTCCTCAAAGTAGCCCATGTAACAGATGAATTTCACAAGTCACAGGTTCAAAATAACAGTTTCACAATGATCATGTTGCAGATGAACTCATAGAGATCTTGAATGATGTATCAGATGAAGTTTCAAATTGCAAGCACTTGGTTTTTCAATAAGTTGGCATTGGCCAAGTCCTTTAGCATAGGAATGTTGCCTAAGTTCTAAGTCCATTTGTCCAAGATCAAGCCAATAGTCCACACAAAAGTTTTTTAGGGTTTTTGTTGTTATTATGTACATTAATGGTCAAAGACCACACAAACAAGAAAAGTATACACAAACAAAATATATCACACAATATGGCCCAAGTGGATAAAGTAAAAATTGCATTAACATAAACAATTAAAATGATATGAACAATGACAAATGTATACAAGCTAGAATTAAATGACATTAAAGTAAATGACTTGAAATTAAAAGTTAGTAGTTAATAGGTTAGAAGTTAATATTGTTTTGCTTTTGCTTTTCATTCTTAGACATTCTTTGGAGAACACTCAACCCACTTATCACAAGCATGGATCCTTGAACCAAGATATCTTCCAAAGGAAGGAACAAAAGGCCAAGTTTCCACACAATACCATGAAAGAGGGGAGACTTACAATCTCACTAACTAGAATGATATGCCTTTTATGTCACAAATTTAGCGCTATATTAAGCAATCGTAATTGGACTTATGTAGAAGTCACAACTATTTGAGATTGGGCAATAGAATTTTGGTGTTAATGCATGTTAGAGACATAGTATTATGAACTATGCTCATGAAACATACCACACACAAAAAAGAACATGCAAAAGGTGTGGCCTAATCTCATCCATACTCATGTTAATTTTTCAATCAACTAGCTTTAGGACTTTGAGATATCATAGGCCAAATGAGATGAATGCATAAAGAAGGGGAATGAGATGAAGAGGGAAGGGAATGGATGAAATCACAAATTGATCAAAGGAGGACTTTTACCAAATTAATATCATTCATTCATTTTTGGAGATGGAATGTACATTCCATCAATCCCCTAAATCCAATGATATTAATTTGACAAAGTCAAATCAACCTTGATCAAGGCCCAACAACAATAATCAAACACCAACAAGTCATCATAATTGGTCAACAAAAATTATTTGACACTTATTCCAATTAAAAATACTAAAATAATGCATTTAAATTAAACATGGTTTGTCAAATTCCTAAAACCTCATCAAAACACCAAATAAATGGCCATGAGATTTATCATAGGTCAAACAAGGTCAAAGGACCTTGGAGAAATTTTTTCAGAATTTTCAAAGACTTAAAAGTATTTTTAAACAATTAAAAACAAATGAAAAATCAATTAAATCATGAAAAATATTAATAATGATCCAAAAAATAATTTTAATTCAGAATATGAAAGAGGAAAATATTTGAATTTTTTTGGTGAAACTCTCATGTTTTTTGGATCAATATTAAAATTAATATGAATTAATGAAAATAAAGAAATTAAAAGGAAATTCAAATAATCAGAAAAAACGTGGACCACTTGATCTCCCTCATTAATTGAGGTGGCAGATCAAGTGGTCACCAACGCGCGTTCCATGGTGCACGCTAGTCAAGTGAGCAGCACACGTGGTAATTAGAAACAACGCTCAGGATTAGAACAATTTAAATGGATCCTATGGTTGGAGACGTGCCAACACACGGCCGTAGCTGTAGCTCCTATCTTCTTCTCCGGTGGACCTCACCGGACTGGTCCACCTTCAACCATCACCAGAACAAAAAAGGAGGACATGATCTGAAAGGAAAAATGATGTAGATCACAAATATCACCTCAATTTTGACTAACTCCTCACATATAGAAAGATATGAGGAGTTAAATTTTGAGGTATGTCAACTGAGTTGCTTCGATTTAACCTCTAAGCAACTCAATCTTCTTGCCTACATTGATAGGACTTTAGACAACCAAAGAACCAAAAGAATTGAGCAAGATTGAGAAAGAATCGAAGAGATGAAGTTTTCTGAAAATTACCCTCAATGCAGTGCAATTCTTGATGTTGCTTGCTCCAAACATGATTTGATCACACTTGAGAAGCTAGCAGGAAGTGATTGATGAGGTTGCAAGGCTTTGGATCCTGGAGTTTTTGAATCTCCAACAGTTGAGATTCAAACTCAAATTTCAAGTTGAAATTTATGAGGTTTTCCTTTGGAATGAGAGGGTTTCAATGGGGGGCAAAGTTGGCGTGCAAGGTGTCTTTCAAATGAGCACAGAGAGCATGTATTTATAACATGAATGAATGATATTTGCACACTTGAAATGAACTTCCAAAATTAGCAATGTGTGATGCATGAGTGCATGGGCGTGTACAGGCCCATGAAACCACTCCATCTGATCCATAATTAAGTGTAAGCAAGGCTGAAGTCATGTTGGAATGCTAGGCAATTGTGCATGGATGTTTGAAGTTCAATCCTGCCAAATAATGATGCAATGTTCAAGCCATGTGCAACCTATTCAATTCTTGTCCAAAATGGATGAATTTGGAATTTTTAGAAAGGTGAGATCAAGAAAAACAACTTTCATGTTCAACACTTTTCCATTTGAAGCTTGTATCATGATGAATTTTGAGGTGGAAGTTTGGAAATTTCAACATGTTAAAATTTTTTCTAAGTGTCAAGCCATATGTCTCAATATTCCACCTTGCTTAATTTTTTATGTGAGCTTCAAATAAGGAAAGTGTCTTTATAAAAATTATATATCTTTCAAATACCTTCAAAATGGTCACCAATTTCATGTCATTTGGATTTGAAATGATAGAGTTATGCATTTTTGAAGTTTGGAAAGATCACTTGTTCAATGGTATAGGTCAAAAGTGACCTATAATGTAACCTCATATCACATGCTCATAAAAGTTGAATTAGCTCTCACTCCAAATATCAAAGTTGAAGTAGACATCTTCAATTTGATTGTGAAACTTGGAAATATTTCATCTTATAAAAATTGAGCAAGTTATGGCCTTGGGAAGTTGACTTTCAAATTAGGGTTTAGACAAAATGACCTATAATATTTCAACATAGAAAATGATTTTCCAAGCAAAAATAGCTCTAGGTATCAACATGAAAGTTGTTTGGAATGTCATTTAGAGTAAGTTTTATCTTGGAATCATTTTCATATGGTGAAAATTATATGAGTTAGGGTCTAGGGAGACCCAGTTTTGATCAGATAAATTCATCTGGCCAACCACCATCAACTAACTTGCTAATCTTCAATTCTCTTGACTTTTTAGGCTCATGGTAGATCATATATGCATAAGATGATGAAATTTGGAGTGTCCCTTGAGAAATTTGATCAATTGATGAGATAGCTTATTGGAGAAGTTACTCAAGATACCCAGTCAAACTAGGGTTTCCAAGACAAATCACCCTCAAACTCTTGAAGAAAACTTGATCAATATAACATATAGATATCAATAGGACTCATATATGATGCTCAATACCATTCTTGTATCAATTCATGGTTGTGCTCTTTGTCATGAGGGTCTCAAACCCTAGATATGAACTTGATAGATCAATGGAGATCATGCCCTACCTACAAAAGAGTTAAGCAAATGCAAATACATGTTTTTGTATTTTGGTTAGTAAAATGATAATATACAAGTATGATACAATCACAAAGTGCTTGGTGATCTCTCCCATAACAAACCCAATGAAGGAGGGGTAAGGAGGATGTCAAAGTATGATCCCAATGCTAATGCTTATGATGAATTTGCATGAGGGATCTTAGGGTCAAAATTGGGGTCTTACAGGTGTCAAAGAAGTCGAAATAAAAGGAGATTCAGAGTTGATTGTGAAACAATTGACAAAAGAGTACAAATTCATCAAAGATAAATTATTGATGTACTTTGTTAATGTCAATTTGTTATTGAGAAGATTTAATGAAGTTGATATCAAACATATTTATCAAATCGAAAACCAAGAGGCAATGATTTGACACAAATAATTTGTTATTACACAGTTTATAAGAAATGGTTATATCATAAAAGAGAAGTTGATTTCGACCGATCATTTTTCATTTGAGTTGTCAAAGTCAAAACAAGTGAAATTTCATGTGTTATTTTTCCCTTAGTACCCATAAATAGAGCAATTAGAAGAAAAAATAATAATTAATAAACACATTTGCTAAATTTTAGTGGATTTCTTAAAAAGTTAAAATATTTTTCATTAAAAAGAATGAGGAGAATTCGCGTGGTGGATGTTTCAAACCGTCACTGTTTCTTCTTCTTCCTTCTCAAAATTCTCTGTTTATTGCATCTTCACGAACTAAGTGCCTAGATTCAACCCACCAAAATGGCGTCGTTTTTGTCTCTCCCCGCAGTTTCCTCTCGTCTCATTCCCACCGCTTTCTCTCTCAAACGACCTTTAATCAACACTTCACCCAATTTGCATTTCAAAAATCACCGGTTTGTAATCCAATCTCTTCTCCATAAAATTCACAACTTTTTTCATTTCTCTATTCTGGGTTTTCTGTGTTTTCTGCTATTAGCTTTCACGTTTTCTGCTATTAGCTATTGTTTGGAACATGCCACTATGAAATTAGTTTTACTGAGGCTCTTTGCTTGTTTTCTGATGACAGATTATGATTCACAATCTTCAATACGAGTCTTAGTGAGTAATGGGTTGTATCCAAAATTTTGTTTTTCTTCATTTTTTGGACTTGATCAGTCAAGTGGTTTATGCTTTTGTTTTTCATTATTGTCTGATTAATGTCCGAACTATGGATTATTCTAATTTTATTAAAATTCAACATTTCCAATACTCTTATTATTATCTATGTTATCCAAATTGCAGACGCCTGTAGAGGATTTCGCGATTTCGGTAGTTACAAATCCTTGAAAGATCATGGTCATCTTTGCGCGAATTAACCACATTAAACTATTTGAACTGTTACATAATATATATAACAGCTTATATTGAAGTTTGTTTTTCATTATTATAATGGTTTATGTATTTGTGCAGGTTTGCAGTTAGCTGCAGTTATTCAGGTGTTGGTGGTTTTGAATCTTCAACATCAACTATAGATGTTGTGGCTGATGTTAAAAGTGAAAAGGTATGCGCGCACTTTCCATTTTTTGATGACTTCGATATTCATTTTTGGGGTGTGTTGTTCAAAAATGTTATTGCTTTTATATGTCTCGTTGTAGATTGTAGTATTGGGAGGCAATGGGTTTGTTGGTTCTGCCATATGCAAGGCAGCGGTTTCCAAGGGCATAGAAGTCATAAGCGTAAACAGGTTTGCGAAACATTGAACTAATTCACCGCATATGTCTGTCTGTTGGTCTCTTCTATGCTTCTTTTGGTTTTACGTATTTGATTGATGTTTTGTTTAACAGGTCGGGACGTCCTTCTTACTCGGATTCGTGGATAGATCAGGTTACTTGGATTTCAGGCATGGATTTTTTTTTCTTGCAGTTTTGCGGGGACCTAATTATTTGATAAAATGTAATGTGTTTTGGGCTTCTGGAATCTAAGCTATCTTTTATGCGATTCTAATGTGGTGCAGGAGACGTTTTTTATGTAAACTGGGACGAAGTACTTCCTGGAGCTACTGCGGTTGTCTCGACACTTGGAGGTTTTGGTAGTGACGAACAAATGAGTAAGATTAATGGCGAGGCTAATGTTGTGGCTGTGAATACTGCAAAGGAATATGGTGAGCCTGAGCCATCTCATTGAACATTATGTTTGGGATATTTCTTTTGCGATGATGCTTTAAGTTTATTTATCGAACCGGAGTTTAATAACCATTAACCCGATATGCTATTTACTGCTCACACAACTTTTTTTTTCCTTGTAGGAGTTCCCAAATTCATATTGATCTCAGTTCATGAATATAACTTGCCATCGTTTTTACTATCATCGGGGTACTTCACAGGAAAGAGGAAAGCAGAATCTGAGGTTCTATCGAAATTCCCTAATTCAGGTCATTATTCTCTTAGTCTTCATGATCTTGAAAGTTGAAACTAATTCGGTATTCGAGTCTTGTTAACAAATGACTGAGGTTCTGAACTCGACTAGTCTAAACTCGAAATACCCTGGCCTGCAAACAAGTCAAGTTGCTGATGAAATGGTTATTTTTAGACAACTGGAGCTAAAGCACATTGAGGATCCGACAATAGGGTTTGTGGAAGATGAATATTATTCTTTTGTCGTGTTCGGATTGACTTATTTGAATTTATCCGTTGGCATAAACATTTGTGAGTCTGTTCTTGAGGGCTCATGAAAACAGCTTTAGAATAGCTTATAGGTTTATATGAAAACGGTTTAACTTATCTTATGTATTGCTGTAGAAGTAGTAGCATTAGCTTATAGACAAGCACTTATATCGTAAACACTTATTTAAGCTGTTTTTTTTCATTGAGTTGCATTTTTTAAAACTCACTTAAAAATTCGAAAACATTTTCAGGTATTGTGTTAAGACCAGGTTTCATATACGGGAAAAGAAAAGTGGACGGTTTCGAGATTCCTTTGGATTTAGTAGGGGAGCCAGCTGAAAGAATTCTAAAAGCAATAGAGAACTTCACAAAACCATTAAGCTCACTCCCTGCTTCTGATCTACTTTTGGCTCCACCGGTTAGTGTTGACGATGTCGCGTTGGCAGTTATCAACGGTGTCACAGATGACGACTTCTTTGGTGTTTTTACAATTGAGCAGATCAAGGAAGCTGCTCAGAAAGTAAGGGTATGATCCAAATACATGTTTGGTGTCATACTAGATAAAATTGCAAATATTACAAATGGAGTGAAAAATTAAGTTGTTTTTTCTTTGTTGAATCTTTGGATACAAGCTATACTCTAACCATATTTTGACTTGCATATGCGTTGAGTGTCTGCATTATGAATGCATTAGAAGATGCAATTTCGAAAATAAATCTTCAAACTAATTTCTTTTACGAAATGGGGTGCCTTATTCACGAAAAAATTGAGTGTGTATTATGAATGCGTTCATATTCATATCTAAATTTTAGAAATATTTTGGCATTTTTCCGATGAGTTACATTTTTAAAAATTTGCCATAAAAGAAAATATCTGTATGTTACAAGAACTGCTAAAATTGAATTCATTCCGAACATTAATGATTATGCAGCCATGTTTCAATGTTATGATTTTTAATCTTTAAAGAAGAGATGCAATTTAACAAAATTACTCTTTTTTTCACACAAAAATAAACATGACACATTGTGTTATTACATAGTTATATTTACTTTTTGTACCAAAAAATAATTATATATATTTTAAAAAATGCCGTTCATGTGAAATTTTATTTGATAAGAAAAGCAAAAAGATTATCCTCATATGCAAATACATACTACATAAATTAACATTCATGAAGTAAATCACACATTTTCATAAATTTAATAAAATGATATTTATAACACACATCAAAACAACCAACCATTCACAAAATATAGTCTTAAAAGATAATAAATGAGGTCTTACATAAAATAATTTAAAATATTTAGTAAGCAAATATATATATTTCCAAGGCAATATTAATTTATTTTTCAATTGTTTCCTACGTGAAAAAGGTAAGATGAAGATTCGAATAACTATGAAGACTAAATGTGTATATTTGATTGGCAACATCAAAAGCAAGAGAGTGAAGGTATGAAAGCAAGTTAAAACAAACCCCTGTCTGCATCAAAAAAATTGTTGACAGCAATGTGCTTAGCTATAATAAAATTTCACATGGATTCCACTTATATCATCAACATTGGGCAATTAACCATCCACAAAAGCATAAAGCTACTCTTCAACAAAAGAAAATCATGAAGTTACAGTCAAAGTCGTCTTCAACTACGTCAATTCACAATAGTTGTCATTGCTTTCATCCTCTTCAGTTGTCTCATGGGCCATAGCCATATGTGATTCCATTTAGATAAGAATACCGACACTCTCTTGGTTTTGCGAAGATGTAAAAATGTAGATCAGTTACCTAACTCTTCAGAATAGGAGGGGAACCCTTCTGATTACACTTGCAGATTTAGCATCTAGGAATTTATACCTGTCTTTTATTTCCACTAGATTTTTCAGCAAGATACCTGTTAACATTATAACTTTAGTCATTATCAGAACGCAAAAAGCTCAGAAATCATAAAACCAAACAGCTTTTGAAGAAGTAACTGCTACACTTCTTTAAGCATCAATGTCACACTTCAATTAAATGCATTTTGAACCTGTTCAGATTTTCTTATTTGAATTTATCTATTGGCATAAACACTTGTGAGATTGTTTGGAGGAGCTTATGTTATAATTTATGACATGTCTATAAAGTTGTTTACAACTTGTTTCCACAAGCTCTCCAGGATAGCTTATGAATTTTTTATTTGTTTTTGAATGGCAAATAACTTATGAAAATGACGTGTAGCTTATTTGGAAACAGTTTGACCTTATTTTAACTTTGTTATAAAAATCAATTAGGCATAAGCCCTTATACAGTAAGGAAGAGCCTAATTAATAGGTTTATCTAAACACGGCCAAAGTGTACATAGTGCAAATAAACGAGACAGGCATGCAACAACAATCATCTGCTACATAACAACATGCTAGAAAAATTCTCTTGTATAACTAAAAAAATATGAGCTGAAGTTTATAACAGATAACACTTTGACAGAAACTTACTTCCCAGTAAAGAAGCCAGCAGAATACCAAGCATTCATAAGAGTTGTAAGATCCGTTTCTGAGTCACCAATTTGTTCAGGTTCAGGATTCTTACTCTCTTTCTCTGAATTAATGGAATAAACACACATCACAACAATATTTATATGCGCCCAAGAATATCTTTGAACTCAGTAAAGCTATTTAACTAGACAAAAAATCTAAAGCCAATGGAGCACAAAACTGGTGTGTGGCATTCTGCAGTTTCATTAATCAAATGACTCAAACCTAAGAAAGAAAGAACTAATAATACAGCATGTTAAACATTTAAGAACGAACAAGCATTAGTACAGCCAACACCATGCTTCTACGAACATTGACCGATGACAACTTCCATGGCTAAATCAGAAATAAACTCATGTCTTAATTCATCCAATTACATAACAGTAAATAAGAAGCAGTATATGACCCAAACACCAGCACACAATTTCATATGATGCAAGCACAAATATCACAAAATATGCATGTACTGTACATTATAAGCCATCAGTGCACAGAATATATCCAGGATCACATAAAGAATGCACATCATTCAAAGCCAGGGAATATCTGAACTCTGAAGACACAAAGGAAGCCAGGAGCATTTAACATGGATTTTAGTTCCAGAGCAAGAAAACGTTGCTTTAGATGCAAACAAAACAATTCCAGTTTTCGACTCAGAAGTGTTCATGTAACCATAAATTTGGTCATTTCAATAACAAAAGCATGGATAAGTGATATCATGAAATTAGCCAAAAATTCCGTAACAAAAGCATTGAAAAGCAATGTTATCAACTGATATCAATTAACTTACAGCAACTAAGCTATTCATGCACCTGTCTCCTTAAGGAAGAAATATTTACCTTCATTTACATTCAGATCTCCAGAAATAGTTGTTCTTATAGCAGAAAGTGCCCTCTCTGCTGCCCCCATCGCCATTTCCTGAATTTTACCATCTTTACAAGGTTTACCAGCACATGTTCCACCAACAGAACAGCCAGGAAGCAACGTGGACGAAGCCAAAGCACATTGACTATAATCCGGACAACACGAACACACAACATTCGGATCGGAAACTTGGTGCATAGGCATCCAATAATCTTGAGAATGAGACACAGTGGGTACATATTGGTAATTCAAAGTACCATATTGATTAATTTGGTCCCAAATCTTGAATCTTTTCTCCTCAAGTTCATAGTACTGAGCAACTAACTGATTATAATCATCAAAAGCTTGCTCATATGAATAACCATTATGTGCAATTTGAACTTCTTGAGCATTTGTCGAATCTAAACAAGGTTGGTGATTTTGTTCCAAGTTTGAAACTTTACTAGTTTCACTTGAATCAGTAGTGGGAATATTAATCCTAATTAAGCAAAAATAGATAATGAAAAATGATGCAGAAAAACAAAAAATGATTATTTCCTAAGTTAAAATAGATTGTACCTTGTAGTAGTTGAGATTTCAACGTTTTCTTGGACGATCCCCTCTGCTTCTTCAGTAGAGCTGATGTGCATTTTCTGATAGAAAAAGGGGCGAAATTAGGTCAAATTGAAAGCGGATTTGAATCATGAAAAAAAGTAATTGCGAAGAAAAGGAACCTTGTAAGAAGAGATAGCGTCGTCAAAAGCGTTGATGAGAGCGGAATCGTCCCATACATCTCCTTCTTTCCCCATTCTTGCTACAATCCAAATCGACCACACACCTTCTTCAACCTAAAACCCAAAGAATTCTCAACCCTGTTTGATTATACCAATTTTAAATTGATCTTTATCAATCTTATATATAGATGACACCTAAAAAAAAATTATATATAATTGTTGTGTGTATGCATTAAAAAAAATTGAATATTAATGAGCAATACTTTATATATATATATATATATATATATATATATATATATATATATATATATATGGGTAATGCTAACTTGTGCTCCAAGGGCACATGTTAAGAAACCCATAAATAGAAAATTTGTATTAAAAAAATAAATAAAATTATTAATTATAACTTTCTAATAAATTCAATAGACAATTTCCAAGATATTGTTTCTATATTTATCTCTTAATTTGTGCCCCAAGGGCACAAGTTAGCATTACCCTATATATATATATATATATATAGTGTTGGGAGAGTTTTTTCACTAGAGAACATTGAACATTGTGAGACTTATTCTTTTAGAGTAAGACCTTTGTGCGAGAGATATCACATATTCATCCAAAACTTTAAGGTGATAGGTGAGTGAGTTCTCTCACTTATAAATGCTCAAGTCTCCATATTTTCAACCAATATGGGACTATTACTCACACTTGATACATTCTCAACATCTAGGAGTCGATCCCAAGAGGACATAGTTATTTGGCTTGCAAAAGTTTCAGCAGGAGTCGACCCAAAGGAATCATGTGTCGACTCACCTGTGTTATGTGTCGACCGAAAAGTCTTGTGTGTTGTCGCATGGAATGCAACAACTTTGA
Source organism: Lathyrus oleraceus (assembly GCF_024323335.1). Taxonomy (NCBI): domain Eukaryota; kingdom Viridiplantae; phylum Streptophyta; class Magnoliopsida; order Fabales; family Fabaceae; genus Lathyrus; species Lathyrus oleraceus. Next base: position 411,875,420 of record NC_066580.1, on the reverse strand, counting down.
TTTTAAAATGCATTCAGTATGTGTCGATCCATAACATGGATGTGTCGACTCATAAAATTGTTTTTCATATAAAACCATAAATTTGACTTGTAAAAATATTTTAAACCTGATTTTAAGTGTCATAAGATGAAAATGCACATTTAGATATAGAGAATAAGATTCAATGTACACAACTACTAAGTGTCCTAGTTTTGACATCATTCAAAACATTTCTCAAAGGATAATGCACTAACATACTCCCATTTTTTATGATGGTAAAACGTATGAGGTATTTGATGTCTTGATCATAGCTTCCCCTGAATATATGCATCTTAAGACTTTGTTCTTGCATGAACTTCTCCCTTTTTGACAATATCAAAAAGAGACAAAGCCACAAAACATAAAAAACATCATGAAAGATTTACAACAACATATATAACACTCAGAGGCATTGCAAAGATAAATTGTTCAACGGTAACGTGCACTCACATATAATTATGTTAAAGTGAAGAATGCATAAATATAAATAAACATTCAATTCAAACAAAAGGATATGAAATTCATTATAAATTTATCATAACAAAGTCAGAATATAACAACATAATAATGAAACATAACAACATGAAAATAGAATGCATGCAAAAGAGATTTGGTCCACAATGAAATTCAACTAATTCATACGACCCCTACTACCCCTAGTTTCTGGTCTCCTACCCCGATACCAAGCATCACCCTCATTTTTATATTCGACATCCAAAAAATCACACATCTCTCTGTAAAATTATTGAAAATGATGGTGATTATCATTTTGAAACCAATCATGTTCTTAATCCCAATTTGAGTGGCACCATGGTTGAATGTCATGTCTTGACGGATTTGATTAAATTGTTCAGTAGCATATGTGGCAAAATTGTTAAAGTTGGTGTCTTGGAAATTCATATGTTCGTGAACCAATATGAAACGTTCCTCTTGAGAAGCTTTAACTGCGTCACACCTATGTGACTCCTCTTGGTGGCGCTCTTGTTGCTCAACACGCATGTTTTCCAACAAGGTGATAATCGAAGATTTTTCACCACTTGAGCCAACTCCATAGTTGTTACCATAAGTCGTGTCATGTTGGATCCAAGAATTCTGTTGTGATTGACCCCATCATCCTTTATCTTCATGTTTCTCTTCATCATGTAGCCATGCGTAATCATCATGGTGAGTATCATCCATTTCCGTTTCCACATGGTGAACTTGGTTTTCCACCGATTATTCTTCAACATTAACTGAACCAAATTCAGCAAGATCATAATGGTTGTAAATAACCTTATTGAACCCCTTCATGCGATAAAAGTAAACCTGGAGATTATTATCCCAATGGTACCTCATTTTTGACATTGTTCTCTTGTTAAACTCTTGAGCCTGACCGGTGAGATGCATTGAAGATTTGGCACACCGATACGAAAGTGTTTAAGAATCATTGCAATCATCGAAACGTAACACAAGGAGGACCCTCTGTTACAATCTCTAACAAGAAACATCCTTGACAAGAATAGTTTGGCCAATTAATTTTAAATTTATTCTGAAGAATATACATGAGATGTACCTCAGCCTGGTCAATCGGAGAATATGAGGATCTCTCTTCAAATAGCCGTTGACAATTTATCCAAGCTTCCATCTGGCCTTGGTGCTTTTAGACATGAGTTCAAGTAACTTTTCCAATCGAAATCCCTATGAAGGGCATGATCAGATAAAATTGCTTGATGAGAGAACACGAAAATCCCAAACACTTCCCCCCATGAGTCTTCTGTAAAGTGGTAGGAATTCTTTCCCATCTTATAACGAAATGTAGATCTTTCCCTTGATCCCAACCAAACATAAAAGACTCTTATTAAATCTTCATTGTAGTCGTTTGAGAGTTTCAAAAAGGTGTTAATTTCTTGATGCTTCATCAGATTAACAATTTTCGGAATGTGCAACTGAGCCATAACCTTAGGATTATAGACATGTTGTTTCACCACAGTCCTATTTCTGAAAAATTTCTCAAATTCTTCAACACAAGTAGGATGTAGGAGAGAAAGAACACTTACTGGTTTGGATGAGAATGTACCAAAAACATTCTTTCCTTTGTTTACTTTAGGAGCCATAAATTTCATATTCAAGGGTATGCACACAAGGTGTTTTTGATAAAATGTATAAAAGAGAATGTTAGGATTTTGAGTGATACAAGAGAAATCAACTAACACAACCTATAAGAATTTTATTCTAATCACACAGGGAAGAAGAAAGTAGATGGAAAAAAATTGATATTTGGAAATATGAAATGAAGAGAATTTATGGAGATTCTGAAATAGAAATGAAGAGGTTTTTCTAAGAAAGGGAAAAGTTATCTAGGTTTTCTAGGAAATGAAGAGAGGTTTAAAAATGTGTAGTAAATGAGTAAGTAAAGGGAGCTGACCCGTGGAAAGAAGAGAAATAGCCAGTAGGTGTCGTACACGTCGACCCATGTACCTAGGGAGTCGACCTCAAAAGTCTAAGAAAAACAAAATTAAAAAATAATTTGAATGTGTCGACCCGTACGAGCTAGGAGTCAACCCATATAGAACATATTTTTTAAAATATAGAAATTTATGCTTTGTGTTGACCCATACGAGCTAGGAGTCGACCCATACAGAGCATAATTTTTGAAAATATAGAAATTTATGCTTTGTGTCGACCCACACGAGCTAGGAGTCGACCCATATTGAGCAGAATTTTTGGAAATATATAAATGTATGCTCTGTGTTGACACATACTGTCCAGAAATAATTTTTTTGAAAGATGAAGGCTTTAGGTCGATCTATGATGGAATGAATCGAGGCATACACTTTAGACTTAGAAAAATTCATGAAAAAAATGTCATTTTTCATGCAAGAGTAAATATATAACATGCTCAAACACCAATAACATCACAAATACTTCAAATGTGAAGAAATAATAGCATGAAATACATATGATGATGAAATAATAACATGAAGTCACTTTAAACATATAGATTGAAATACTCATGGGTTAACAATAAATTTTTTGAAAGTGAACAAACATGAAATGTATCATACATCAATTATATCACACGTTTTTGGAACATAACCATGCAAGCAAATACAAGAGACATAGATAAGCAACATATTAAATGAAAACTTATGAGCAAAGAGATAAGTGAAACGATACTACCTCATAGGGTGAGAGACAGAGGATGCACTTACATGAAATAGAACTTTCGAACGAAAGTTGAAACAAAAGTAAATAGTGGATGCAACGAAATATTTAGGTAGAATTTAAGATATCGAGAATGCCCAATTCCCGTCGAATATTGAAAAATGGCTTAGTCGTAAAAAGTTTTGTGAAAATGTCTACAAGTTGATTTTTTCTATCAACATGTTCAAAAACGACATTGCCTTTTTAAACATGGTCACATAGGAAATGGTGACGTATCTCAATATGTTTAGTAAGAGAGTGTAGCACTGGATTTTTGGTTAGGTTATAATACATTGAAGTTTGATATCAAAGTCAAGTAGTTGTTGTTTGAGCCATAAGATTTGAGCACAACAACTATCAGTTGCAATGTATTCCGCCTCGGCAGTTAACAAAGCAATGGAGATTTTCTTCTTGCTTTGCCAACTAACTAAGGAGTTTGAAAACAGGTGACAAGTTCCACTAGTACTTTTTCTATCCAATTTGTAACCGATAAAATCAAAATCGGAATAACCAACCAAACTAGAATTGCTACCTTAGGTAAACCAAAGCCCATACTTAGATGTACCATGAAGGTATCTAAGGATGTGATTTATAGCTTTTAAATGTGATTCCTTAGGAGCAGATTGGTATTGAACGCACATGCACACACTAATATTAGGCCTAGATGCAGTAAGATATAAAAGATATTTGATCATACCCCGATACCTTTTGACGTCAACATCCTTACCATTTTCATCTTTGTCCAAGTTCTTGTTAGTGGGCATTAGAGTGTCGATTGACTTGGCATCTACCATTTTGAAGCGTTTAAGCAACTCTTGGCAGTATTTTGTTTAACACACAAATGTCCCTTCTTTGAGCTGCCTGATTTGAAGTCCGAGAAAGTAAGTCAACTATCCCATTAGACTCATTTCAAATTTACCCTGCATTAACTTCGAGAACTCTTTGACCAATTACATGTTAGTAGAACCAAATATGATATCATCAACATAAACTTGAACCAGAAGAATATGTTTTCCTTGACGTTTAATGAAAAGTGTTGTATCAACCTTCCCTCTAGAGTATCCTTGATCAAGTAATAACTTACTAAGTCGCTCATACCAAGCCATATGGGCTTGTTTGAGACCATACAAATCCCGTTTTAGTTTAAACACATGGTTAGGATACTCATGATTTTCAAAACCGAAAGGTTGTGAAACATACACTTCTTCACTTATATAACCATTAAGGAAACCACTTTTCACATCCATTTGAAATAAGTTGAGATCATTAGAGCATGGAAATGCTAGTAAAAGGCGTATAGCCTCAAGGTAGGCAACTAAAGCATAAGTTTGCTCATAAATTATGCACCCCTATTGGTTGTATTCTTGAGCCACTTAACGGGCCTTGTTCCTTATTATACTAAGTTTTTGTCCAATTTATTTCTAAAAACTCACTTAATGCCTATAACTTGATGATCTCGCGGAGGTGGGACAAGGTCCTACACATCATTCTTTTAAATTGATTTAACTCATCACGTACTGTAAAAACGGTTAGTCTTCACTAAACTCATAATTTATATTAACTTAATTTAACACTTTTAATTATTCTATTTAGGCTTAAACTCGCCTTGAATCTCACCACTTTACTCCATTAATTTATTATTCTCAACTTCTACCCAAACTCTTGAAATTCTCTATTTTTCTCATTATTTTAATTAGTTAAAATTAGTCAATATTCTAATTAATTCACATTACTCCCCATAAATCCCTTAAAATAATCAAACATACCAACAATTAAATAAAGCCAGATTTAATTAAATTAAAAATATAAATACAAAAAAATTGGGGCGTTGCAGAACACACATAAGTTATATGTGTTAACACCAAACTTATTTAAATGTTGGCATCCTACCCAAAAAGCAGAGCCAAAGGCTAAAAGTAGCACGTGGTTTAGCCACATTGCTGAAGAAAACCCTTCTCCACTCTATTGGAGTCTTGTCCCCTATAAATTCATGATACATAGTTGTTGTAACGAACTTACCTTGATGCATAAAATCTAGCCAACACTCATTATGCATAATTTCTTGTCTATTTTTCAAAATACTTATGAGAATCGAAAAGTAAGTATGTGGAATTTATTAAGAAATGTGGTTAGACCTAACTTACCCGACAAAATCGACTTTATAGGGTGAGGATTACCCTCACTTATAAATGCATATTCAAGCCATATCATTCGATATGGGACTCTTAACACACCCCTCACAGCTATGGCTGGACATCTGGAGCATGGAAATAAATGGCGGATGGTCCGATAGCAGAAACCCCATTGTAGGTGGCCCATCGGATCTTTAAATCAAAGGCTCTGATACCATGTTAAGAAATGTGGTTGGACCTAACTTACCCTACAAAACCGACTTTATAGGGTAAGGATTGACCCCATTTTTAAATGCATGTTCATGCCATATAGTATCTGATGTGAGACTCTTAACAGAATCCTCCAGGTCATTACATTATGTCCCTTGATATAATAACTATGAATCCAAGGCACCCACAATTTATCATCCTCTTTTCGTAAATTCCACATAAGTTTTGTCATCTTAGTTTTGTTTCATTCGAGTAATGTAGTGACATTTAGCCCCCTAGCATTGCTTGGATCACAAATCTATCCCAAGCAACTAGAGTTTTATGACTTAATGTATCATTCCATGTCCAAAGAAGTCTTCTGCAAAGAGATTCTATGTGTTTCAACACCTTATCCAGCAAAGGAAAAATCTGCGTGCAATAGCTTGTAATAGAAAACAAAACACTTCAAATTAATTGGTATCTTCTAACATAACTTAACATCTTTGCATCCCAATGATGGATTTTCCCAACTATCTTATCAATCAAATGTTTGCATTGATGTATGGACAACTTTCTACTCATCACTCCCACATATTTAAAAAGTAAGGAACCTTTCACAAACCCAATACTAACTAAGATTATTTCCTGTATATCCATATACACTACCCCAAAATAAAATTTTCACTTAGCTTGATTAGATTTCAAACCAGTAGACTATGAAAATTCATGGAATTTTTCCATCATCATCCTCACAGAAGTTTCATCACCTCTAGTAAAAATCATAAAGTCACCCGCAAAGCAAATATTTTTGATAAGTAACCTCTCACATTTAGGATGAAAGTCAAATTCTGATTGAGACTTCAACTGAGCCAAACACCTATGCATATATTCCATAGTCATAATAAATAGGATACGAGATATAGGGTTTCCTTGTATTAAACCCCTCTGAGCTTTCGACAGTTTTCTATAATGAGCATTGATAGAGTACCTATACGAAACAATAGACATATAGACCATTATCCATTTCACAAATTGCCCAGGAACCCCCATTTCTTTCATAATCATCTCCAAGGCAGATCATTCAATAATATCATAGGCTTTTTGGAGATACATTTGGATGGCACATCGATGTGATATGTTCTTCCAATCATAGCCCTTCATCAACTCACGAACAAACAATATATTATCATGAATCAACTTTCCAGGGGGAAAAGCTGATTGACTATCATCTATAATCACATTAATCACCTTACTTAGTCTTGCAGTAAGTATCTTTGATATGATTTTTTAGAGAGTGGTACATCAAGCTATTGGTCTCATGTATTTCAATTAGTTTTTTTGCTGCAGAATATTTTGGAATCAAAGTCACTAATGCACAGTTAGCAGTAGCATATAATCAACCATTGTAAAAAAAACAGTTATCACAACCAGCACATCCTATTGTTTACCTGTGAATTTGGAAAACAATCGCTAGTCCTCCCAAATAGGGTCACTCGTAGGATCGACTAGATTGATCCCAGTAGATACGTGCAAAAGTTGTGATTATCGTCGGTAGTGTTTGCATAAACACTCAAGAGTTTTATTTTGAAAATAACTCTTAGAACAAATGAAGAACAAGATGTAAAACATTTGCTATGTTTCGAATAAGTATTGGATAAAATCAAGTAAAAACAGATATAAGTAAAGTACTTCGATAAATAAAATGGTGTATGAATGTACATTTCACTTAAATTCACTTTTCTCTTTCTTTGACATGGATACCTTTAGTAAGTGAGTTATGTAGTAATTTCAACACACGAATTTTCCTAAGTTACAATCCTTATTTATAATGAAACTAAATAAATACTTCTTAACGGGTCTTTCTTCCTCACTCTTCATATTCTTCCTGCATTTTTTAGGGTTTTTGTTGTTTATTAAGTATTTTAAGGTCCTAAGACCACAAACACAAACAAAATATACAAACAAATATATACAATCACAATATATGGCTCAAATGAGCAAAACGAAAATGGCATAAACATAAACAAGTTAAATGATATGTAAGATGACAAATGAAATGGTAAATGACTTGAATTTAAATTGCATAAAGTAAATGACTTGAAAAATAAAAGCAATATTAATACAAGTTAATCAAATGTTAGTTGATTAGATGTTAGTGATGTTTTGCTTTTTAATTGTTTAAGTCATTCTTTGGAGAACACTCAACCCTCTATTCACAAGCATGGATCCTTGAACCAAGACATCTTCCAAAGGAAGGAAAAAATGCCAAGTTTCCATACAATACCATGAAAGGGGGGAGACTTACAATCTCACTTACTAGAATGCTATGCCTTTAAGGTTAAATTTAGCTCTATGTTAAGCAATCGTAATTGGACATATATAGAAGTCACAACTATCTGAGGTCAGGCAATAAAAATTTAGGTGCTAATGCATGTTAAAGATTTGGTATGATGAACCAAACTCCTAAAACATACCACATACTAAAAGAAAAGATCAAAAGGATGGACCTATCTCATCCATACTTGTATTGGTTCATCTAACACAAGGTTATTGATGAACCAATTATCTTTAGGATATTGAGAATTCATTGGTCAATGAAAAGGATTGGGGAGAATGAGATTGAAGATGAAGATGGGGGGGAGATGAGAGAAACACAAATTGGTCATGGGAGGAATTTTATCAAATTAAAATCATTCATTCATTTTGGGAGATGAAATGTACATTTCATCAATCCCCTAAATACAATGATTTTAACTAAACAAAAGTCAAATCAACCTTGACCAAGGCCCAAACACATAGTCAAACATCTCAAATCAATAAAAATGGCTCAACATAATTTCTATACAATTAATCAATTAAAAATCAAATTAAAAAATGTATTTAAATTAAATTTAGTTTGGTCAAAACCTAAAACCTCTTCAAAACACCAAATAAATGGCCAAGAGATTTATCCTAGGTCAAACAAGGTCAGAGGACCTTAGACAAAAAATTTCATAATTTTTGAAAAGTCAGAAGCATTTTTAAACAATTAAAAATATGCACAAAAACAATTAATTCATGAAAAATATCAAAATTAATCCCAAAAATAATTTTAATTCAGAAAATGAAAGAGAAAATATTTAAAGATTTTTGGTGAAAGTACCATAATTTTTGGATTAAAAATGAAATTAATATGAATTAATCAAAACAAATGGATTAAATGAAAAATCAGAAAATATGGAAAATCAGGGGCCATCAGATCTCCCTCATTAATTGAGGTGACGAATCTGATGGCCACGCACGTACTATCCATGGTGGACTTAAGTCAAAGCTCCACACGCGTGGTAATCAAAAGCAAGGGTCCTGATTAAAACGTGGAACCAAGATCAGATGGTCTGGGCAATGCCAGCACCGGAGCCCTAGCTCCAGTCATCCTCTCCGGTGATCACCACCGGTCTGGTTCATGCTCAACTTCATGAAAAATGAAAAGTGAATACACTAATTTGAAGGAAAATGCTCAAGAGCACGAATTTAGCCTCAATTTTCTCCAATTCCAAGTATATAAAAAGATATAGGGACTTGAATTTCGAGGATCATGAATTGAGTTGCTTTGATTTGACCTCAAAACAACTCAATCTTCTTGCCTAGATTGATAGGACTTAAGACAACCAAAAATCACAAAGAATGGTGAATAATTGAGAGAGAATCGAAGAGATGAAGTTTCTGAAAAATCACCTTCGAGTTGATCCAATTTCACTTAATCTTGATCTGAATTTGCTTGCTTTCTCTTCCTCTTGCTTGCATAAACCAATTGAGATGAAAAGGGAAGTGAATTTCTGGAGTTTGAACCTCCAAACAGAAGATGAAGTTCAAGCTCGATTTCAAGAGAAACCTTCAGAAATTCTATGGCACTGAGGGTTTGGACTAGTCTAGCAAAGCTTGGGCGGGGTGTTGATGTTGATTCTGAAGCCTTGAGCTTGTTTAAATAGACAATGAGTTTGATTTTTGCACCACTTGAAATTTGGCCAAATTTAGAAACCTCCTTGCATGGGTGCATGGGCAATGATTTGGGACTAAAGACTGATGTAATCCAACTCCAATTTGTGTGCAAAGTGTACTGAAGTCATCATATGGAAGCATGCAAATAAGAATGATCATTTGAATCCAAATCTTGCCAAAACACTTCCCACAATGGAGCCATGCGCAAGTCCCTCAATTTTGATCCAAATGAGATGATCTTGGACTTTTTAGAAAGGTGAGATCAAAGAGAACAACGTTCATGTTGAACATTTTTTCATTTGAAGCTTGGATCATGATGAATTTTGAGGTGGAAGTTTGGGAAATCAAACATATTTGAAAATTTTCTAAGTCCCAAGTCAAATGTTCACTTCTTCCACCTTGAATAACCTTTTCTATGGACTTCAAATGAAAAAGGTTCCTTCATAAAAGTTGTATCTATTTCAAACATATTCAATTTGGTCACAAATTTGACCTTATTTGGATTCGGCATGAAGTAGGTATGCATTTTAGAAGTTGGGGAAATCACTGGTTCAATGGTATTGGCCCAAAATGACCTATAATGTTTCCTCTTGGCACATGCATTTGCAAGTTGAATTTGAAATTTCTCCAAACATAAAAGTTGAAGTAGACATCTTGAATTGGATCATGGAATTTTAATGGCTTTCATCTCATAAAAATTGAGCAAGGTATGGTCTTGGGAAGTTGACCTCCAAGTTAGGGTTTAGACAGAATGACCTATAATATTTCACCATAAAAGATGACCTTCAAAGAAGAACTAGCTATTGACTTAAACATGAAATTTGTTTGTAATGTCATTTTGAGTGACTTTTGTCTTGTAATCATTTTCATATTACAAAAATTGTAGGCGATAGGGTCTAGGGAACCCCAACTTTGACCAATTGACTTTCTCTGGTCAACCACCATGAACCATCTTGCTAGCTTGATATTCTCTTGACTTTTGGGGCCCATGGAGGATCATATATGTGTAAGATGATGTAATATGAATTATCCCTTGAAATATTTGATCAATTATTGAAGAAACTTGTTGAAGAAGTTACACAAGATACCCAGATGAATTAGGGTTTCCAAGGCAAACAAACTCCAAACTCTTGATGATTTCTTGATCAAAATGATATGTAAAGATCATGGGGATCCATATATTATGCCTAGAGCCAATGTGAATAATTTCTTGATAGAAATCCTTGCACTGAGGGTCTCAAACCCTAGATATAAGCTTGATAGAGGATAAGTGAGTATACACACTACCTACAAAAGTAACAAACTATACATTGACATATTTTTTGTATTTTGGTTAGTAAATAATGAAAAAAAAAGTATGATACAATAAGAAATGTGCTTGGTGATCTCTCCCAATGCAAACCCAATGAATAAGGGGTAAGGAGGATGCCAAGGTGTGATCCTAATGCTAATTCATATGATGAGATAACACCAGGGATATTAGGGTCAAAATTGGGGTCTTACAATAGGTATGAGTTTGCTTTTAATTTTTATCCACCCAAGTTCCCACCTATGCCAAGTGTTGAGATAACTTTCGCATTTAGACCTCCCTTTCCAGGGTGGTTTGTTTGTGGGTCATACTTTGAGGTTTTAAAAACGAAAGCTTAAAACCTGCTCAAAGGGTGGTTCCGTCAAAGCATAACCTATACAGTTTCCAAGGCCATCATCATGTCGACATAGAGCATGTCAAAGTTCTTACCCAAATACATGAAGGTGGTGGTAAGCCAAGGATTCTTCAATCAACTTGTCCCTTTTTACTTCCCATTGAATCACAAATCATACTATTTGTCTCATTTTTTATAGTTGTCGAGCGTAAGAAACAGAGAAAAGTTGAGATTACTCGATAACAAGCTGAGAGGGAGGGAGGTGAGGTGGCTTGTCACAAGGGAGAAACCTTACCATCAAAAAAGAAGAAAACAAAGGTTTCACCTCTCGACATAGTTTTTTTATTTATATGCATCATTGTCTTCTTATTTTAACATTTTGTTTCAGGTCGACGATAAACCTTTTGTTACCCCCCCAAAAACGGAATAAGAGTGATGCTCCCTAAAACCTTGTCAAGAAGATCATTGTCGAGGACTCTTTGCCTGAAGCTCCTAAGTCGAAGAAAGTTAAGAAAGTGAAACCTCTTGGCGCTACTTCTCAATAAACTTTAATCACTTCAACCACTACCCCTGGTGAAAAAACCAAGACACCAAAGTTGAAGGCTCTCTAGCTTGTCAAAAAAAAACCAGACGTATCAAAACCAATCAATTTTGGCGACCCTGAAAGTGCCAATTCTAGCCCCGATCTAATCACAGAGAAGGTATTTTTACTTTGTCAAGTAAACTCTTTACGTCTTTAACATTTTGTTCTTAACTTGAGTCCTTATTTCAAGATAATCCTTCCAACACTCCCCTATTTACTAACAAGTATCTTGATCCTAACATTGGCACAAGTTCTCCGCACATTGAGCCCAATTCTTTAAAAGGCCCAAATGGAGAAGTGAATCAATCATATGTGCCATATGTCAAACTGCCTATTCCACCTGTCCATGTTCAACCTTCTCAATAGTCTCGTTTTTATAGCGAGAGTGAAAGCTCAAGACCTGAAGAAGAGGATATTGTCAAAGAAGAAGTGCAAGTTTAGGAAGAGGAGGATCACACATAAAATGACCAAGCAGAAAGTGGCCAAGGAGGGAATGATCAAGAGGAAAATGATTTCGAAAACAACATCCATGGGGAAGATGCCCATAAAAAACCTTAAGATCTTTCTTCATTTGATTGCTCTGACCATGACGAGGGGATTCACATGGATGAGGATGAACCTAAGGCCTATGAGAAGGTAGAAAACGAATAAAGGCCTAAGGTTAAAGAAGTTAATCCTACTGTTGCGACCAAATCTAGTGAGAAGTCCGACAAAATATTTAGCACGATTACAAACTACAAACTCCCATTAGTATCTATGGAAACTTCACTATCACCAGAAGACCTCGAGAAGCTCAAGAAAAGCAAACCATCTTAGTATTTTAAAATGATGATAAATTCTTGGGGAAGTTTTGGCGACAAGTGTTATAGTGCTTCAACAACATCTAGTGGAGTATCAACCATATCAAGTGTCAAAGCAGTTCTGTATGCCATAAAAACTCAAGTATTTCGAATGGAATTGTTCAAGATTTTAGCACAGGATGCCTTTTTCGCTTTCAAAATTAAAGAACTTCTCAAGGAAGTTAACATCCTTAAGGCCTTTCTTCATGTAGCCAACTTTGTCATCAAGATTGGACTTCTTGTCGACCAAATCACCGTTGACCTTATCCGTAAACAAGAGACCACCAACAAGATAGAAGTCAAAAAGAGTCAGTCGATCATCATAATTGGATTTATCTATTTCATCTACTTCCAAAGTCGAAGAACTGGAAAAAGCTTCTTTGGAGGAGAACAAAGAGTTCGATGCTTATGCTACAACATTGTTAAGTGGGAGCAACAGATCTAAGAGCTTCAACTCAAGATACAAGAGGCTAAGGCTAGGCTAGATGAGATTAATAAAAAAAACTAGAAAACTCGTGATGAAGAGGTCGAACTTGGGGTTCGACATATTGAAAATGTGAAGAATTTGGATGACGAAATTCTAAGTTTGACCTCTAACATCTCATTGACGGATCATCATCTCGACGTAGCCAGAGCAACTTATGATAGGCTCAAAATGTCCTTGCCTTTTTAATCTCTTTGTAACTTTATAAATTTATTTGTACTTTCTTAAGCATGCCCCCAGGGAATTGCCTTTGACATTATCTTTTTGGGTTGTAAGCACATTTAGCCATTTTAGCACCTTGAACACCATTTTAGCACTTTTGTTTTTATGTATGTTATTCTATTACAATTTTTATCTCCTGTAGCTTAGGACTAAATATATTTAAATGTTTTCCATTTACTGACATGATTATAAGATCAGAAGTCAATTCTTCGATCTCATATGCGTCATTCAAAAACACTTGAACAATTCGAAATGGACCCTCCCAATTAGGAGACAACTTACCCATAATTTTGTTCTTTCAATCCATGGGTAGGATAACCTTCCACACGATGTCTCCAATTAGAATGCTTTAGATTTAACTTTCTTGTTGTAAGCTTTATCAACTCTTTCCTTTTGTCAGAATAATGTATTTAACACTTTCAATCTTTCTTGTTCCAAATCCACTAACTCGTCTAACATCAAACTCCAACAGTTTTCACATGGAATTTCATGTTTCCTTTGAATCCTTGTCGATTTCAAATATATCTCGATTGGGAGGACTACATCGTGTCCATATGTCAGACGGAAATGACTAGTATTTGTCGCCTCTTTAGGAGAGGTTCGACAAGCCCATAAAACTTGGTCCAACGTCTTGTGCCAATTTTTTGGCTTCTGCCCCACATGTTTTTTAATCAAGCTAATGATTATTTTATTAGCCGCTTCGACTTGGCCAGTTTCTTGAGCATAATAAGGTGTTGACGTCAGTAACTTAATCCCTACTTCAGACACAAACTCATGCATCTTTCGCCCAGTAAATACAAACCCTTGGTCAGTTGTAATGGTATCAGGGATCACAAATCTATATATAATATGCTTTAGGATAAAATATATGACGGCCTCTTGGTCCATATTAACCAAAGGTATCGCTCCTATCCACTTAGTAAAATAATCAATTCCCACTAAGATGAACCTCTGTTGTTTCGAAGAAGATGGGTGAATTTCACCCACTAAGTCTAAAGTCCATCCTCGGAATGGGCAAGTCTTCATGATAGCATGTAACTCGCTTGCAGGAACATGCTAAGTGCCTGCATGTACTTGACATTCCTGTCACCCTTTGGAGAATTAGATACATCCTTTCACCATTATAGGCCAATAAACTCCTTGTCGAACCAACAATCATTTCATCTTATGTCCAGCCTGGTGGGTACCACAGGCTCCACTATGGACGTTCGACACACCTAAATACGCCGCATTCTCACTTAGGCATTTGAGCAGAATTCCTTACGGCTCCTTATTTAACAATTCCTTCCCTATCAAGGCATATCTTAAAGAATGATACTTAATTTTACGGTCAGTCGACCTTATTGGGTTTTCTAAATAGTCAACTATCGGCTTTCACCAATCCGTATTAGTCAGATGCTCTATGGTAAAAACTTCAAAGTTTTTAGAGTCTACAAAACCCAATTTCATTGTCGATAGGTCCGATGGAGATAACCTTGTTACTAAGACTCTTCCTCTTACCTCAATTAAGTCTTCCAATTTTCCTTTAGGCACCTTGTAACTCGAAGCAATTTGTTCCAAATTATTGGCCTCTCGATTTTCAGCTCGAGTCACATGACTAATATCTACGAAATCGAACTGCTTTAATAATCGATTCGTAATGACAAAGTACATTATCAAATTCTCTTTGATACATTTATACTCTTTGGTTATTTGTTTAATAACCAATTCAGAGTCACCTCTAATTTCGACTCTTCTTGCCCCCAATTTCAACAAGATCTCAAGGCCAGCTATCAGAGCTTCATACTCAGCTTCATTATTAGAGCAGAAGCGATCAATTTTATACTTGAACTTAGTAGGAATCTGATACCATTTCCATTCTGATGACTAGAACTGTCAAAGTACAACTTCCAAGGTTCTAATTCTATATAATTTTGAGGTGCCTCGACTATCGCATGATCAACGATAAATTCTGCGACCACCTGCCCCTTCATTGCCTTTAAAGGCATGTATGTTAGAGAATAATTCGTCAATGCAAGTGCCCATTTACCAATTCGACTATGTAGGATTCGTTTAGACAACATATGTTTAATAACATCAAAATGAGAAGAAATGTAAACATCAACAAACTTTCTATAATGCTTTAGTTTCATACAAGAGAAGTACAAGCAAAGGCATAACTTTTATATAATGCTATATCTAGTTTCTGCATCGTTTAAGACTCGACTAAGGTAATAAAAGGATTTTTCGACTCCTTTATCATCCTCTTACGCTAACATACTTCCTATCATGGAGTCCGATGCAAATATGTACAATCTCATACATCTATTTTTATAAGGGGGTGAAAAAATTGGAGGCCACGTCAGGTACTCCTTGATCCTGTTGAAGGCTACCTGATGCTTTGGCTACCACTAAAATTTCTCCTTATTCAACCGGAGAAATGGTGAGAAAGCTTGAGTTTTTCCACTCAGGTTCAAGATAAACCTCTTTAAGAAATTTATCTTTCCTCGCAGGGATTGCAATTCTTTGACAGTGGAATGTGGCTTCACCTCTATGATGGCCTTGGTCTTGTTTTGATTAATCTCGATTCCCTTTTTATGGACCAGAAAACCAAGGAAGTCACCTGCTTGTACACAAAAATCACACTTCAGAGGATTCATTTTTAAACCATGCTTCCTCATTCTCTTGAATGACCGTCGAATGTGATCTTGATAACCCCCTCCTGATGCTGACTTTATGACTATGTCATCGATATACACCTGCATAAATGTTTCTATAAAATCATGAAATATTGAGTTCATTACCCTCTGGCACGTCGCACCAACATTTATTAAGCCAAAAAGGCATTATGACCCACTCATAGGGGCCTAAGGCTCCGGGACATCAAAACACCGTTTTTGTCACGTCCTCGTCTATATTAAAAATTTGGTTATAACCAAAATAACCATCTAACATGCTAAGATAATTGAAACCCGATGTCGAATCGATTAGCATTTCTGCCACGAGCATTGGGTATTTGTCCTTTAGGGTGGAAGCATTTAAATCTCTACAATCTATGCACACTCTCAAAGTTCCATTCTTTTTTATTACAGGAACTATATTGGCAAGCCACTCAACATACCTTGCAGTTTAGATGAACTTGATTTTTGACATAATGTCTGGCGCAAACCCTCGAGGTGTATGTTTAATTGGTTTGCTCCCATATTTTATTGGCAACTTCAATTATACCAAGTCTCTGCTCAACCCGGGCATTTCATGGTAATCCCAAGCAATGAAATCTTTATAATCCTTTAACAATTGAATTACTTTGACCTTAAGGTCGGGGTCAATATTGGCGCTTATGTAAGTTGGCCTTTTGACTTCCCCATTACCCAAGTCTATTTCCTCTAAAGGATCATGTGCTAGCATCTTTGCAGTTGATACCATTAGATCCTTCTTGAATCCCAAAGGCTCATCGTCGTAAATACAGTCGAGCCATTTCCTTTCCAAACCTAGGTGTTATGGCTTCAATGGTTATGGTTTGAACTCAACACTTGGTCTGACATCATGGATTTCCATGTTCGGGGCTTCGACAACCATATTACAGACTTCAGCTTCCAAGGCCACTTTTAATCTATTTTTCTTCCACATAATCCAAAATCATTCGTAATACCTCTAACTTAGACATGATCTATGTCTGGGTCATCCCAACCTGTCGGTCGGACTATTGGCATACCTTTTATCTCTCCGTCCTCCAATTCTCTGTCCCACCTAAAACCATATAGTGGGTGTAAGTGAAGGGAATATAAGGCTTTATTTGAGGGCCTATAAGCAAAGCCCGCTGGTGCACATGGAGCAATTTGCGCCAGCTGCTTGTCGAAGTTATGTTTGTCGACATGGTTGGCCTCTGCTAAAAAGTAGCTTTGGCATGCTTCAATATTCTCAACAATTCCATCTTCTCGCCATATTGATATTCTTTGATGGAGTGTTGATGGTATTGATCCAATACCATGTATCAGTTCTCTTTCTAGGAGTAGATTATAATTTTCTCGTAAGGCAATGACCATAAAAAGTCTTGGTCTTGTTATCGTCCCTACCGTCAAGTCAAGTTGAATTACCCCCATGGGGGTGTCAATTTTTCCTTCATAGTTGGAAAGAACCATGTTGTGTGGCCTTAAATCGGTGTCAAACTTACTAATTTTGTTCAATATCGAGCGAGGCATTAAGTTGACCTACGTTCCTGCGTACATTAGCAATTTATTGATGCCAGTGTTTTCAATATTCGCCCTTATAAATAAAGGCTTAAGGTGACTTTTCATGCCTGTAGTGGGGTATTTGTTACCATTAGAGATATTGACTAAATCTAAGGTAAACCATACAAGTCGAGTCGCCACCGCACTTCTATTTATCCAAAGGAATGGTTAGAAAACGAACAAAAACCTAAAAGTTTTATCGAATCAAAAACTAGTAAAAATGTCAGAGATCGGGATAAGGGGGTTGGTTATGCAATGGGAAGGTTTTAAGCACCCAAAACATCCTAGGTACTCCTAGGGAGCCCTTTTCACACTTGTTATAAGGTTGGTATTTTGTGAAAAAAAAAATTGTGCAAACATGATTGAAGAGATGAGAAGAGAATATACAAGTTATTTACATTTTGTATTTGGATGGATAAACCCATTGCCTACGTACCATCTTAAAAAAGATTAGGATCAAAACCTCGTAGTTCGGGATAAAAATCTCAAAATGAGTTGGTGAATTAATTGGTCCAAAAGCCTTAAGGTCTTTTGTTATCCAAGGGAGAAAACTCAACCTAAGACCACAAATCCACCATGTGAGGATAGCTTCAACATGCTAGTGAGGGGGTAACCCTATAATAAGCATGGAAGACTCATTGTCCATCACTAAGGATATATGTGAGTATTACATCTACCTCAAGGATAACTCAAACCTAATAGCTAAAGGTTATGAAAAGTTTTGATTAAGGAAGTGGCCATTGAAACCACAAAAGTATTTGAATGAGTTATATTTACCAATGAAAAGTATTTACAAAATATAGTCAAAGTTGATTTAAAGATTCAATTCAAAATAAGTGTTATGAAAAAGTTTGAAAATCAAAAGCATAAGGCTTAGGTTTCTAATGTTTGAAAAGAAGTGTTAAATGTTTGCACAAAAGTTTTGGCTTGGGTTAGAGTGGAGGGAAGAAGAAGAATGGCTAAATTCCTAATCATACAAGAGATGAGGGATAAGAAACAAGACCACAAATGGAGTTCCTCTCTTGAGATCATATTGATGATCCAAGTAGCTCTCATCCTTTGGAATATGCAAGCAAAATAAGTAATAAGCTCAAGCAATCAACACAATCACACAAGCTTCTTAGGAGATCTCCCAATGTATCTTGTATCTTTCACTTTGGATGAGCATGGCAATGGTTCTTTAATTTGAACTCTCATAGAATTCCCTAGCACAAAAACACACACATCAAAAGTTCCATGAAGTAAATCAAGAATGGACAAGAGTGAGTTTAGAGGTTTGATCCTTCTAGTCCATCTTCAACATTAAGGTCCTTTTACTCCAATTTGCATAGGGAAAGTCCTAGAAAATAAGTCCATTTGTCCATTTCTTTGCATTTGGTCCACAACAAACAAAACAAAATACAAGCACAATAATATATACACAATTATGTGCTCAAGTGAGCAAAAGGCAAATTGCATTAACATTAACATGTGCTCAAATGAGCAAAGATAAAAGCAAATGAAATAATATGTACAAGAATAGTAAATTGCATAAATGTAAAGAGCAAGAAGTAAATGTTAATAGTTAATGGTTAGTGTTAGTAGTTAGTGTGCCATAAGGCAAATTTAGCTCTATGTTAAGCAATCGTAATTGAACTTATGTAGAAGTCACAACTATCTGAGGCCGGTCAATAATAATGTAGGCAACAACACAAGTTAGAGGTCTTGATTAGTGAATCAAACTCCAACAACTTGCCATGCCAAAAAGAAGATGAGAAATGATCTTGTATTGATTTAGGTCCTTTGCATGATTTAGAAAGCAATCTATCCTTAATGCAAAGCCATTCACTTGATCCATGATCAAGATGAATTAGATTTGAATCAAGGAAGATTAAACCTCCCTAATCAATGCTAACCACCAATCTTTAACTCATTGATCAAAAAAGAAAAAGAAGAAGGAGAAGAAGAAGAAAGAAATGAAGAAATAAAGTGCATTAAATGAAATGGTATGTATCAATCAACAAGTGTTGACCAAAGATAGAGAAGATCAAGGTCAAACAATAGAAAACAGAAGCAAAATGAATATTAGAAGTCAAGAAATAAACAAAATATTTTTGGCATTTTTTCAATATTTAAAATAAAACTTGAATTAAAATATTAAAGAAATGTCAAACTTCAGACTCACTTCAAATCAACTTTGGAAAGTCCAAGTGAATTATCCCAAGTTCAACAAAGTCAAACAAAGTTTGACAAAAAATTTCAGCATTTTTAAAAGTCAGAAACTATTTTCAATCAACTAAAAATGTATAAAAATAACCTAATTGAACTAAAATCTCAAATAAATCTCAAATCAATTAATATATTGATGAGAATATTTTTCATAGATCTATCATCAATCAAAGAGGTTGAGAAAATATTTTTTGCATTTTTTGAATATCAGAAACTATTTAAAATGAATTAAAAATAACCAGAAAAGAGAAAATTATTAAAAAATAGCAAATGATAAAATAAAAAATATTAAAAATCACTTTTAGAAACTAGAAATTAAAAGAGAAATAATGCAATCGGTCCCATAATTTTTGGACCAATAATGAAAGAGATATGGCTTTTAGAAAATGAAATGGAATTAAAAAATAAAATAGAAATGAAAATCAGAATTAAGAAAAGATGGAAAAGCGTGAGCCCTTGGATCTGAGCTCATTAATTGAGCTGGCAGATCCAAGCATCCACAAGCGCGCGCCCAACGTGTTCCAAAGTCAATGCAACCACACAATGAATTAAAATAAGTCATAACATCCAATGGATCTCATTAGATCTGGAAGTATGATCCAACGACCACGACTTAATCTGGCAAACGGACGGTGGCCAGCGCCATCGTCTTCTCCGGCTAGCTCCGGTGAGAGTTCAAAATTGCAGAGGAAAAAATGTGCATGAAAAGCCACGATCCAGGTACCATTCGAAAGGTGGAGTGATGTACATCACTCCTATGCCACTCAATTCCACTCTAGATCCCTATTGAGAGAGAAACTAGAGATGGAACTTTGATGGTGTTCAACTGAACTTGCTTGATTTCAAAAATTAAGAACACAATAATGATGCCTCTATGCAGAGGACTTCAGATCACA
Organism: Lathyrus oleraceus; assembly: GCF_024323335.1. Taxonomy (NCBI): domain Eukaryota; kingdom Viridiplantae; phylum Streptophyta; class Magnoliopsida; order Fabales; family Fabaceae; genus Lathyrus; species Lathyrus oleraceus. Next base: position 411,854,834 of record NC_066580.1, on the reverse strand, counting down.
CAAAATCAAGGCAAATGGAGCAATGTATAAGTTGTTTCGAAGCAAAATGCAATTGAGCAAAATCTTTGAATTGTGAAGAAATGAGTCACGACCTTTGATTCCTTTTGCAAACAGAAGCTTCCATGGGTCAAATGAAGAAGGTTTAGGAACTATGGATCTTAAAATTCAATCGATGCAATTGAATTTCAGATTTGAAATTTTTGAAAGAAAGTGAAAAGTTCCTTTGGTAAGGGTTGGGTTTTGAGTTCAACAGAGGTTTAGGTGCCTTTATGTTGAAGAATGAGAGCTCACATGCCATGTATTTATAGCCAAAGCCATCTGAAAGTGCATGAACAAAGTGTGCATGGGAGAAGAGGGCCTCCATGCATGGGCATGTACAGGCGCATGGAGGGCCCAATTCTGAATGGAATTGAATGCTATACATCACCAAATATGAATTGGACGTGCAGAAATGATATCACCAGCTCATGCAATGTGTTTGAAAAGAATTTCACAAAATGCACTATAATGTTCTCCTCTTCGAAAATGATATTTCCAACATTGAAACATAGGCCTATGAGTAATGGTTGGAAATCTTGTTGCATAAGGAACAAATGCTATGTTGATCAAAACTCCAATTGGGCCTTGGAAATTAATGAAATTTGAGCTTGAAGTGTAGGGTGAAAAACATGCATATGTGAAGTTTCCAAATTTGGCCAATGTTCAAGCCCTTCTGTCTCAATGATGCAAACTCCAAATGACAAAATCTTAAACATGAAAGTTGTATATCTTTTTAAGACAATCAATTTGGACTCAAATTTTGCATCATTTGGATTTTTTATAAAGAAGTCATGGGCACTTGAAGTTGGACCTTTTCACATTTCAATGCATTTGGCCCAAAGTGACCTATAATGTTTTGCATTATCACATGTATTTATTTTGAGATTTTGAAATTTTTCTCAACATAACATTTTAATTAGACACATTAATCTTTCAAATTCATTAAGTCTCACCTCAAAATCATGAAAAATGAATGAGTTATGCTTTTGGGAAGTTGACCCAAAATTAGGGTTTCAGTCAAAATGACCTATAATGTCTTGGAATGGATGATGCCCTTCCAAGCTTCAAATCAATTTTTGTCGAACATGAAAGTTGTTAATATTGTTATTAAGAACATTGTTTCGCTTGGGATCATCTCCATTTGACCACCACATAAAAAGTTAGGTCTCAGTGTACTTCAAAATAGTCAGATGAATTGACTGATCAACTTCTCAAGTCCAAATCTCATATCTTGATGGATTGATGATTGAGGACACTCAAATAAGTTCAAATATGCATGAAATGATGAATTAAAGAACTTCCCTTGATTATGTTTGACCATGGGTTGAGGTTGCTTCATGAGCAAGGCACAATTAATGAATAGATGAATTAGGGTTTCCTTGGGAAACAAGCCTCAAGCCCTTTGATTTGCTTTGATCAAAATGATGAATTGGGATACTTGGGAGACATATTTGATGGATGAGAGCTTTGGGAACCATTACCATGCTTGCTTTCATCTTCTCTTGACCATATTATTGCACAAAGGATCTCCTAGAAGCTTTGGATCTTGTGACTGCTCAAGCTACAAATAAGGGATGTTAGTGACATATTTTTCTGCTTTTGGTTAGTAAATAAAAATGAGAAAAGCAATAACATACAATTCAAGCATGCTTGGTGATCTCAAACCACTCACAAGAGAGATCCCACCCAAAGGGCAAAGGGAACCAAGATGCTTATGATCCTTGAGGCTATGCAAATGCCATGTTATGATGCCATGAGGGATCTTAGGGTCAAAATTGGGGTCTTACAATGCCACAATAAGGTCTTTCGAAGAACGTATTCTGCTCTTCGACATAATCGTTGTTCATGACATAGTAGCATATTGCCTTATGTTTAGCCATCTCGACCACTTCGCTTGTTGGAGGCTCTTCAACCTCGGTTTCACAGTTGTACTCCACTGGAAGCATAAAAACCATATTGCAAAGTATGTCCAAAGATGGCTATGAACCATAGTCAAAATCATCAGTCGACATATCGTTCTCGTTAAGTGGCATTCCTTTCTCCACTTTCCCTTTTCCTTTCTCCATGCCTGGAGAGAATGATTATTTTGCCACTAGCTTCGCTTCCTTGCCAATGGCTATATCGAGTTGGAGCTTATTGTTGCTAGACTCAACAATTTCTGTTGGTTCTAAGTGTTGGCAACAATTTTGGTAAAACAAACAGTGTTCACAAGATGTTGCATGTGATGTCTTAACTTAAGATATTCTTGTACCTGCTGGAGTTTAAAAATATAATTATGCAGGATTGTTTCAGGATGTTATACACGATGTCATAACATCTGATATTATGTACCTGTTGGATATTTAAAATGGAATTATTGTTAGATGCCCAAGTTTGCTTATTTGAGCTATCAAATGTGGGCATCTTTCACTCCTTTTTGTCGAAAAAATGTTCGAAATCGCCTTTGCTTTTGTTGATTTACAATACTATGGAAATGATCTTGGTACCTTTAATTTGTGTGTTATTATGCAGGAATTAGGCACGAAAGAGTAGAAAACTAAGGCACAAAAAAGATGGCAAAGGAACCTAGAAAGAAAGTAAACATTAGCAAGCTCGCTAGGCGAGTGAGGTAGCGAAGTGCTCGCTAGGCGAGCACTCAGCGAGATTCCAGCGAACACTCCCAGACTTGGACAAAACCAAAAAGATCAAGTACTCGCTAGGCGAGCATCCAACGAGCAACTAGCGAGCAATTCCAGTAGCAAAACCATCAAAACTCGCTGTGGTGAGGGAAGTAGCTAAGTACTCGCTAGGCGAGCATCCAGCGAGCAGGTAGCGAGCAATTCCAGTAGCAAAAACATCAAAACTCGCTGGTGCGAATGAGAGAAGCGAGGGATTCGCCTAGCGAAGGATTGTTTGCCTAGCGAACTGATGCAAACTTTTCTGGGATGTTTCCTCTGGACTCAGGCTATTCTGGTGACTATTTTGGGGCTCGCTAGGCGAACCATTCTGCTCGCCTAGCGAGCATGACAACTCAGTAACCATTACTATAAGTAGCATGGGCTACTTTTTGGAAAGGTGACTTAGATATTTTTCATCATCTTTTTACTTGTTTTCTTGCTAGAGGTGATTTTTGTGCCCTAGAAACCCCATTTCTCATTCTTCATCTTCTCTTGACAATATTTTGCAAAAAGAAGGTGGATTCCCATCCAATCTCAATTCTTCGACTCGGATGTTGATCAACCTTCTTCCGAAACTTGTTACTCAAGCTACCATGGAAATGAGTGGCTAAGTCTTTCATTTGGTCAAGGTTAGATGTAGATGATCATAAGCTTTGTATGAATATGGGTTGATCTTCATTTGTAAACTCTTTGATGATGAATGTATGGTGAAAACCTTGTTTTATTGATAACTCTCTGTGTTGGTTTATGATTGAAAGGTGTTTTCCAACTCTTGACCTAGGTTTTCATCCATCCTTGTTCTTTAGCTAGAGATAGTATTGAATGAGTTTGTTCACTAAAAAAGTTAAACCTAAAAGTTGTCATTTTGATAGATTGTGTGAGAAATCAACAATGGATCAAAATGGGAAAAACCACAATGTGTGTTAGAAATAAACACATTGGGAGGACTTTGTGAATGTGTTTATCATATAATGGAGTTTATGAGTTTTGTTTGATCGAACATATGCATGCAAAGTGATCGTCGAACCCTAACTTTGACAATCTTTCTCAAATCGTAAAACCAAACTTTTACCATAATTTCTTACTTTTTATGCAAGCTACCGTAACCGAAAACTAAAACCCCCCTTGTTACTATAAGTAAAGAACTTAGCAACTGTCGAACGGTGATAATATCACATAATCCCTGTGGAGACGATAACAAATCCCGATACTCATATCATTGTACCAACAAAATGGCGCCGTTGCCGGAGATTGTGAATTGATATTGCGAGCATCGCAATAGTTGCTGAATTTTTAACTTCTGAATTTTTTACTTGTGCTTGTTAATTTGTTTGGTTTAGTGTGCAGCTTTCGTTTTATGCGAGGGCAGGTTCCTGAGGACCAACTTCTTTTTGATCCCGAGATCGAAAGAACCGCAAGGAGACTGAATAGCAGGACGAGACGAAGGAGGCAACAAGCTAGACAACGACAAGAACAAGGAGAAGGTTCTTCTACAATACACCCACCACCTTTCGCACCTATCATGGATCCACCACCACCACCGCCCGCTTCCACACCATGTGTCAACAGTCCGAGGAATACAGCTCAGTTTGCCAACCACCAGGGAAGGCAAGCCGAGATGAAGACGGGAACTCTTAAGTTACTATACGGAAGTCCATTCACCGGAATGGACCATGAAGACCCCTTTGCTTTTCTCACCAAATTTTACGAGATAGCATTGGCGGCCGGAGTTGATCAAGCTCAAGAGCTACCGTTGTTCAAAAGATTATTTCCTCATGCTTTGCTCGGCAAAGCCAAATATTGGTACTTGGATCAAACACCTGCAGTCATGACGGATTGGAACGTGTTGGAAGAGAAGTTCATTGAAAGACTTTTCTCCCACAACCGGTTCATGGAATCCAAAACAGCTATCTCCGTGTTTTTGCAAGGAGCCAACAAATCATTGAATGAGGCATGGGAAAGATTTAAATCCATGCTTCGAAAGTGCAAAGGGCATGGTTTTGACGAATTGACGCAAATCTACATTTTCAAGAATGGCCTTCAACCTAATTGCAAGACCTTATTGGATGCTACCTCGGGTGGTTCTTTGTTGTCTAAAAGCATCGACGAAGCTACTGATATCATTAACCGTATGGCTCTAAATGACCTCCAAAGTCAAAGTAGAGGGAACACTTTGAAGAAACCGGGAGTGCTTGAACTTGGGACAAACGATGTTATTCTTGCCCAAAATAAACTCATTTCACAACAAGTTGAACTCTTAACTCAACAAATAAAAGAGTTGAGAGAGCCTTCAAAAGCTAAACAAATAGCTTGTTGTGAGCTTTGCAAGGGTGATCATGACACCGGGTTTTGTCCACCTCCCGGGTTCGAAGAGGTGAATCACATGACGAACCAACGAGACTACCAACCGAGGCAACAACAACAACAACCGTATCAACAACATCCTCAAAATCAACAACAACACTTTCAAGGGAATCAAGGGTTCCAACCAAGGGCTAACTATCACCATAACCAAGGTTATGGGGGTGGTACTTCTAGCCGTCAAAATCCTTACCAACCTCAACAACCGTCGGTCGTGACTTCAAAGTTAGAAGAGACATTGACACAATTTATGCAATTGTCGATGGCTAATCAAAAGAGCAACGATGCGGCAATCAAAAATCTCGAAACTCAAGTCGGTCAACTTGCTAAACAACTAGCGGAACAACAACCCGGACCATCTTTTTCGGCAAACACGTAAACGAATCCAAAAGAGCATTGTAAAGTGATAACGACGAGAAGTGGAAGGGAGTTGATTAGTGAGAGTTAAAAAAGAGATGAGAGTGAAAGAAGAGAGGATGAGAAAATAGATGAGGAGAAAAAGATAGAGGATATCATTGATGGTGAAGTTAGGGAGTGGAGTGAGGAAGAAGTTGAAAAGAATGAAAAAAATGGTGAAGTAGAAAATAAAGAAAGTGTGGAAGTCGAAAAAAATAAGAGTGATGAAGTGATGGTGGAGGGAGTAAAAAATAAAAGAGAGAAGAATTCTAGAGTTTCTAAAGGAAAGGAGGTAGTGGGCGCTACTCCAATCCAAAACCTTCTGTATCCACATGCTCCATCTAAGAGGGAGAATGAACGGCATTACGCCCGGTTCATGGATATATTCAAACAACTTCAAGTGAACATTCCGTTTGCCGAAGCATTGGAGCAAATGCCTAAGTATGCGAAATTCATGAAAGGCATACTTACTAAAAAGCGGAGGTACACGGAACCGGAGACAATTGTCCTAGATGCTAGTTGTAGTGCAATCATTCAACGGACACTTCCAAAAAAGAGGTTGACCCGGGACGAGTTACTTTGCCGGTTAAAATTGGTGATGTCTATGTCGGAAAAGGGCTAATTGATTTGGGGTCAAGCATTAATCTAATACCATTGTCTATTGTGAAGAGGCTTGGCAACATTGAAATGAAGGCCATCCGGATGACTTTGCAATTGGCCGATAAGTCGACTACCCATCCTCATGGGTTAGCTCAAGATGTATTGGTCAAAGTTGACAAATTCTTCTTCCCGATTGACTTCATTGTGATTGATATAGAAGAGGATGACGATGCTCCGCTTATTCTTGGCCGACCGTTCATGAAAACCGCACGCATGATGATTGACGTTGACGACGGTTTGATGAAAGTAAGGGTCCAAAATGAAGAAGTTACTTTTGATCTATTCGAAGCCATGAAGCATTCAAAGGATAGGCGTGATAGCTTTCGCATTGATGTGATCGAAGAGGAAACTTTTGAAGTTTCTAAACATATTCATGAGATATCTCCTATGGAGTTAGCTCTTGATGACTCCTTTGAAGTTTTCACAGTTGAAGAAGAGCAAGCTCTTGATGAATGCCTAAGGGAACTTGATAGTCTAAAAGAGTTACATCCGTGGGAAGTTGAGGAGGAAGTATTGAAGAAGGAGGTTAATGAAGAAAAATCGCCGATTGAATTGAAAATGTTACCTTCTAATTTGAAGTATGCATTCCTCGAGAGACCGAAGCAAGACCGGTTATCATAAGCAATCTTTTGTCAAAGAATGAAGAAGCCCGTTTGATCAATGTTTTGAAAAAGAATCAAGAAGCCATGGGTTGGACTCTTTCCGATCTCAAAGGAATTAGTCCTTCCTATTGAATGCACAAGATCTTAATGGAAGAGGACTTTAAGCCGGTAGCTCAACCGCAACGCCGCTTAAATCCTACTATGAAGGAAGTTGTTAGAAAGAAGGTTGTTAAGTTGTTGGATGCGGGAATGATTTACCCGATTTCGGATAGCCCATGGGTTAGTCCTGTACATGTGGTTCCGAAGAAAGGTGGCATTACCGTGATTCGAAATGAAAAGGATGAGTTGATCTCGACAAAAGTGGCAACGGGGTGGCGTATGTGCATTGATTATAGGCGGTTGAATACCGCAACTCGAAAAGATCACTTTCCACTCCTGTTCATGGATCAAATGCTAGAAAGACTTTCTGGGCAACAATACTATTGTTTCTTAGATGGCTATTCCGGGTATAACCAAATTGCGGTTGACCCGGCCGGTCATGAAAAGACGGCTTTCACATGTCCTTTTGGAATTTTCGCATACCGTAAAATGCCGTTTGGATTGTGCAATGCACCGGCGACTCTCCAAAGATGTGTGCAAGCTATTTTTGCCGACCTTATCGAGAAAACAATGGAAGTCTTTATGGACGACTTCTCTGTATTTGGTGGTTCCTTTGGTCTATGCTTGGACAACTTGGAAACGGTTCTTGAAAGATGTGTGAAGACAAATCTTGTTCTTAATTGGGAGAAGTGCCACTTCATGGTGACCGAGGGGATAGTGCTTGGCCATAAAGTCTCTTCAAGAGGGCTTAAAGTTGATCGTGCTAAAGTTGAAGTGATTGAAAAGTTGCCTCCTCCGGCGAATTTGAAGGGAGTCCGAAGCTTTCTAGGGCACGCCGGTTTCTATCGGTGCTTTATCAAAGACTTCTCAAAGATAGCTAAGCCTTTGAGTAACTTGCTAGCTAAGGATCAAGTATTTCTTATAACTGATGAGTGTTTACAAGCTTTTGAAATTTTAAAGGAAAAATTGGTTACCGCTCCAATTATAGTCGCTCCAAATTGGAATTTAAATTTTGAGCTCATGTGTGATGCGAGCGACTATGCAATCGGAGCGGTATTCGGCCAAAGAAAAGAGAAAAAATTTCATGCGATACACTACGCAAGTAAAGTTCTTAATGAGGCTCAAGTTAACTATGCCACCACTGAAAAAGAATTACTTGCGATAGTGTATGCGCTTGAAAAGTTTAGGTCCTATCTTATTGGTTCCAAGGTCATAGTGTATACCGACCACTCGACGATTAAATATTTGCTCACCAAACCGGACTCGAAGCAAAGGCTCATCCGTTGGATCCTCTTGTTGCAAGAATTTGATGTTGAAATCAAAGACAAGAAAGGATCGGAAAATTTGGTGGCAGATCATTTATCTCACTTAGTTAATGTGGAGGTTACCGCTTCCGAGAAGGAAATTCGGGAAGAGTTTCCTGATGAAAAACTTTTCAAAGTTCAAGTTAGGCCGTGGTTTGCGGACTTTGCGAACCATAAGGCTAGTGGTTTGGTGCCTCCCGACCTAACTTCGAACCAAAAAAGGAAATTTCTCTCGGATGCTAAGTACTACGTATGTGATGACCCATACTTGTTTAAATTGGGTGGTGATAACCTTTTGAGGACGTGTGTTACTGGCGATGAAGCACAAAGCATTCTTTGGCATTGTCACAACTCGCCTTACGGCGGACACTACAATGGGGCAAGAATGGCCACTAAAGTCCTTCAGTCAGGATTTTATTGGCCTACTATTTTCAAAGACGCAAATGCCCATGCACAAAGTTGTGATAGTTGCCAAAGAAATGGTGGGATTGGTAAGAGAGACGAGATGCCTCTCCAAAACATCCAAGAGGTTGAAGTATTCGATTGTTGGGGTATCGACTTTGTTGGACCATTCCCACCCTCATATGGTAATAATGAATATATGCTTGTGGCGGTTGACTATGTTTCTAAGTGGGTTGAGGCGATTGCCTCACCTCGGGCGGATACTAAAACGGTAATAATCTTTTTGAAGAAAAACATCTTTTCCCGTTTTGGAACCCCCCGTGCGTTGATTAGTGACAGAGGGTCGCACTTTTGTAATGCACAGTTAGAAAATGTTTTGAAACATTACAGTGTATCACATAGAGTGGCGACTCCGTATCACCCACAAGAAAACGGTCAAGCCGAAGTCTCTAATCGTGAGATTAAGAGAATTCTTGAAAAAACCGTGTCGAATTCTAAAAAAGAGTGGTCGCAAAAATTGGATGAAGCTTTATGGGCATACCGTACCGTTTTTAAAGCTCCAATTGGGCTAACTCCTTTTCAATTGGTATTTGGAAAGACTTGCCATTTGCCGATCGAATTGGAGCACAAAGCTTTGTGGGCTCTGAAATTATTGAACTTTGATAAGGATTTGGCCGGTGAAAAAAGAAAAGTGCAATTGCTTGAGTTGGAAGAAATGCGCAATGCTGCATATCACTCGAGTTGGTTGTACAAAGAAAATGTGAAAAAGTATCATGACAAAAAGCTTAGGAAGAAGGAATTTGTGCCCAGACAGTTGATCCTTTTGTTCAATTCTAGGTTGAGGCTATTCCCTGGAAAATTGAAATCTAAATGGTCTGGGCCATATCGTGTCAAAGAAGTCAAAAATTATGGAGCTGTTGTCATTGAGGACTTGGAGAAGAAAGATAGTTGGACGGTTAACGACCAACGTTTGAAGATTTATCTTGGCGGTCTTGTGGATCGCGAGAGTTGTGCAATCTGCTTGGATGCTCCTCTGTGAGCATCTCGAACCGTCGAGCTTATCCGACGTTAAACAAGCGCTTGTTGGGAGGCACCCCAACATTGTAAGTATTTACAGCTTTGTGTTGTGTGGTATTGGTGTTCAAATTGGTGGAACCTTGCTGAATTGTGTTGTGCAGTGCTGTTTTGAAAAAAAACAGATACTGTCATGTTCGCTAGCTGCTCGCTAGGCAAAGGCAGTAGCGAGCTGATTCGCTAGCTGCTCACTAGGCGAAGACAGTAGCGAACGTTGCGTGACAGAACTTTATTCTATTTCACAGGGCCACTCATTTGGGCCCAAAACTCTTTATCTTGTTTTAAGTTTGAATATAAGGTCGAACTCACTCTCACTTTCACACTTTTCACTTCCATCTCACACAGTCTCTTTGAGAATCATCTTTGTGCAAACCCTAACTGTTGCATTTCAAAATCAATCAACCTCTTCAATCAGGTTTGTTCTGTCTCCATTCTTTTGTGCTTTCAATGTTGTAAATTCTGAAGAATGAGTCATTAGGGTTGAATTTGGGAGATTGGGTTTTCTGAAATTGGGTTTGCATGTATGTTTAGAACGATTCCTAGCATGTTAAATTACTTTGTTTCTGAAATTTGGGAGATTGGGTATCATTTGACTTTGGGTTTTTCTAAAATTGGATTGATTAACAATGGAGAACTCAGAATCCCGTAACATTCGCTAGCAACCTCGCTAGGCGAATCTGTGGCGAGCATTCGCTGCCACTTCGCTAAGCGAACCAGTAGCGAATCTTCGCTGGGTCCTCGCTAAGCGAAGCAGTAGCGACCATGACAGTAATTGGTGTTTCTGTTTTGCTCTCTAATCTGTTTTGTGGTTGTGTGCTATTTCTTTTCTATGATTTTACAGATGGCATCCAGGTCAAGTGCTTCAAAAAAGAGAAAGGTCGGGAGCACTTCCCGCACTGTGCCCATTCAATTTGACACAGACAAATTCATCGGGGCAAAGCAAGCCGCACGTTATGTGGCATTGGAAAAAAGGAAAATCTTACCTGAGAAGAGGTTTATGATCAACCCCGAAGGCGATTATCGGACATTTGCAGGGTTGATACATAACAAGAAATGGGGCAAGTTGATCGCTCCACTCGAAAGCTATGATATTGAGATAGTGCGTGAGTTCTATGCGAACGCGCTGCCAAATGACGACGAGCCTTTCACCTGGACTACAAGAGTGTCAGGACGTCAGGTTGCTTTCGATAGGGATGCTATTAACCGAGTGCTGGGTGAACCACTCCATCTGGGAGCTAATGAGAGGGATGCATACCATAGAGATCTGAGGCTCCACAGGGACACTGATTCTATTTCTGCAGCCCTGTTGTTTGAGGGAAAGTCAGTTGAGGTGAACCCATCTGGGGTTCCGATGAGGTACCATCGGGAGGATATGATTCCCTTGGCTCAGCTGATCTTGATGCTGGTTCTGACCAACATTAAGCCAAAGTCACACACGTCGACCGTGCCGATCCCAGTGGCACACTTGGTCCACTGTATTCTTACTAATGTACAGATCGATGTGGCGCGAATCATTGCGATTGAGATGAAGTCTGTGGTTGAGAGCGGGCTGAAGTCGGGGCACGAGTTAACTGCCCCCTTGCTTTTCCTTGTCTCATCATGGCTTTGTGCCAACAGTCGAGGGTGAAGCTACCCTCCTGCAGTCAGGTAAGAATTCTGTCCGCAATCGACGATTGATATGTGGCCAAGTACTGTAAGCCGAAGAACTTCCGAGGTAGTACAGCTGCTGATGATACCGGGGCTTCTGATGGTCCTGGTGCTTTTGCTCAGGGGTTTGATCCTGTCCAGCAAGCTGTCTGCAACTACAATTGGGATTGGATGGCGGCGACTCAGTGCGCCATGATTGATATTCATGACTCTATGCAGTTATTACAGTTGCAGGTACGTGACCCTTCTGGAGAGCATCCTATGATGACGCGTGAGCAGTTCCTGCAACATGCTAGCTAGCCTGAGGACATGCCTATTTTCGGGGAGGGGGCGGGTGCTGGTGCTTCTGGTGCTTCTGGTGGCGCTGATGATGATGGTTCTGGTTCTGAGGCCGGTAGTGAAGAGAGTTCCGAGTCCTATGAGGACTAAGTTTTTATTTATTTATGTTATGTTTTATTTTCTTGTATTTTTCAGATATTTAGTATTTTGGTTATGTACTTTTTGGGGTGTCTTGTATTTTTCAGAGTATAGTTGTTGTTTATGTTTTAAATTATTGTGTTCGGTTTGAATTTCTTTTGTTTAATAAATTTTTGGTTGTTGAGGGTCAAACCTTCTAGATTGGTTGCTCCTTAAAGAAGTATCCAATGAAGGTGCATCCGAGCTTGGACGACGATGATAAAAATAAACAAGCGAATAATGCTAAGGTACATGGGTACATCCGGTTAGAATTTTAGAATGCATTAAGAACTTTACTCTTTTCGTAATTGAATATTGTTCTTTTTGCAACATAATTGAATGAATGATTCACCTAGGACTTAGAACCACAAATTGTGAGGAAACCTCCATTGTACACTCAAATGCTGGATTCTAATAAACTGTGTTGATTCATTTGATTCATGCTTTGTCTTTTATTATTGTGAATTTGTGGAAGCAATTAGAAATGATCAAGGCACTTGTTTTCTTTCGAGCACAACCAGTTCCAAATACAACTTACCCGTGAGCAGAGAGTATCCGTGAACCCCTTTGAGCTTAAATAGTTGAATCTCAACTTGAAATAAGGCGAGATATCAAAATCTTTTTTCTTGGAACCCTGAAATTTTTGATAATTGTTCTTTTGCCGAAAAAAGTCAAGAGCATTCACTTGGGGTGAGTAAAAGATAAGTTGGGGAGAACGAAAATGAGAATCGGTAGGTGCCACAACTATTGAATAACCGAGCAAGCATTTAAAAATAAATAAATTATTAATTAATTAATTAATTATAAAAGAGAAACATCTGTTTTGTGAATACGATGTGAAAAGAAAAAGAAAAAAAAAAGAGGAAAATGAAAATGAATGCTTGCTTGGAAGAAAAATAGTGAGAAACAAGATTGAGTTGTGAAATAAGAGTTGTGAAGGTTTCAAATGAGAAACAAGTGGAACGAAGTTGAGATGTGTGAATAGCTTGTACAATGAATGTCTCTTTTGCGTCGGCAAGTTCGTTTTCAATGGCCTTAGATATGACCCTTGTTTGTAAACCTGACCAAGCTACAACCGGAAAAGACCTTAGTGATCTTCGTGCTTCCGCATTTTCATTTATAATTGTTAGACATTGTATGAATTGAATTGACTTTTGCATTGTTTGTTGGAGAGTGAAATTGTCCCCGCGGTTGCAAACGCGTAATTTCTTCAATCCTTATTCGAAGAGGAGAGATAGGGTGATTCATTCAGGATAACATTGTTGCGGATTGATACATGTTTTGCATTGCTATAAGGCTTTAGTTCTTGTGTATTGTGTTATTCTAACCATTGGGAACTTGTGTCTGGTTGATTCTTTTGTGTTTGAGCCATTTGTATCCGATCTCGGAGAAATCTTTTTCTTTAAGTAAATCCTCTTGTCCTTCAAGAGGCATACTTTGCTTGAGGGCAAGCAAGAATCTAGTTGGGGAGAGTTGTTAGATGCCCAAGTTTGCTTATTTGAGCTATCAAATGTGGGCATCTTTCACTCCTTTTTGTCGAAAAAATGTTTGAAACCGCCCTTGCTTTTGTTGATTTGCAATACTATGGAAATGATCTTGGTACCTTTAATTTGTGTGTTATTGTGCATGAATTAGGCATGAAAGAGTAGAAAACTAAGGCACAAGAAAGATGGCAAAGGAACCTAGAAAGAAAGTAAACATTAGCAAGCTCGCTAGGCGAGTGAGGTAGCGAAGTGCTCGCTAGGCGAGCACTCAGCGAGATTCCAGCGAACACTCCCAGACTTGGACAAAACCAAAAAGATCAAGTACTCGCTAGGCGAGCATCCAGCGAGCAACTAGCGAGCAATTCCAGTAGCAAAACCATCAAAACTCGCTGTGGCGAGGGAGGTAGCTAAGTACTCGCTAGGCGAGCATCCAGCGAGCAGGTAGCGAGCATTTCCAGTAGCAAAAACATCAAAACTCGCTGGTGCAAATGAGAGAAGCGAGGGATTCGCCTAGCGAAGGATTGTTCGCTTAGCGAACTGATGCAAACTTTTCTGGGATGTTTCCTCTGGACTCAGGCTATTCTGGTGACTATTTTGGGGCTCGCTAGGCGAACCATTCTGCTCGCCTAGCGAGCATGACAACTCAGTAACCATTACTATAAGTAGCATGGGCTACTTTTTGGAAAGGTGACTTAGATATTTTTCATCATCTTTTTACTTGTTTTCTTGCTAGAGGTGATTTTTGTGCCCTAGAAACCCCATTTCTCATTCTTCATCTTCTCTTGACAATATTTTGCAAAAAGAAGGTGGATTCCCATCCAATCTCGATTCTTCGACTCAGATGTTGATCAAACTTCTTCCGAAACTTGTTGCTCAAGCTACCATGGAAATTAGTGGCTAAGTCTTTCATTTTGTCAAGGTTAGATGTAGATGATCATAAGCTTTGTATGAATATGGGTTGATCTTCATTTGTAAACTCTTTGATGATGAATGTATGGTGAAAACCTTGTTTTATTGATAACTCTTTGTGTTGGTTTATGATTGAAAGGTGTTTTCCAACTCTTGACCTAGGTTTTCATCCATCCTTGTTCTTTAGCTAGAGATAGTATTGAATGAGTTTGTTCACTAAAAAAGTTAAACCTAAAAGTTGTCATTTTGATAGATTGTGTGAGAAATCAACAATGGATCAAAATGGGAAAAACCACAATGTGTGTTAGAAATAAACACATTGGGAGGACTTTGTGAATGTGTTTATCATCTAATGGAGTTTATGAGTTTTGTTTGATCGAACATATGCATGCAAAGTGATCGTCGAACCCTAACTTTGACAATCTTTCTCAAATCGTAAAACCAAAACTTTTACCGCAATTTCTTACTTTTTATGCAAGCTACCGTAACCGAAAACTAAAACCCCCTTGTTACTATAAGTTAAGAACTTAGCAACTGTCGAACGGCGACAATATCACATAATCCCTGTGGAGACGATAACAAATCCCGATACTCATATCATTGTACCAACAATTATGCAGGATTGTTCCAGGATGTCAGACCCGATGTCATGACATTCTGTACACAGAATATTCAGGGTGAATGTTATGTGTTATGTGATTGCGCATTTAATGGCAATCTATGTATGATTGAAGATCTGATTCACAATCGCATTCAATCATTAATTACAACCTGATTTACTTATTTTCCAAAGAGATCTAACCAACTATCATGAGAAGATTTAATTGGAAATTAGTTTTAGGGTTTTTAAGATGTCCAAGCCCAGCTAATGCTTCTATAAATAGGACATGGAGAAACCTGATTTGACACACAACCAATACCGAGCGAAATATTGAGAGAGAATAAGGGTTTATGTTTTGTTTGGTCGTGTGACTTGTAAGCCATTCAATTCATCCATAGATGATTGAATTGGTCTGATTTGTGAGTTGTAATTTGTCACTCTAAGCTTATAAGCATGATTGTGTGTCTACTTAATTGAAGCTGTTAAGCAAGACCAAGTGTGTGTCTACTTGATTGAAGTTGTTAAGTAAGATCAAGTGCGTGTCTACTTGATTGATGATCAAGTGTGTGTCTTTGAAGAGTGTCTTCTTTTCAGAAATAATTATTGTTGAATATCACAGGTGTGATTGAGGGGGAGTGAGTGGGTTCTCATATCTAAGAGTTCTTAGGTAGAAATCACACGGGTAGAGATTAGGTGAAAAAGACTGTAACTTGTGGAGTGTACTGAGAGTCTTTGAACTGATTCTATTTAGTGGATTTCCTTCCTAGCTTGGTAGCCCCCAGACGTAGGTGAGTTGCACCGAACTGGGTTAACAATTGCTTATGTATCTTGCATTACTATTCTTTATCTTTATCCTGTGTGTTTTATTCAGATATTAGTGTCGTGACATTACCTTCGACATCTCATATCTGATACCAGAAATTCAATTGGTATCAGAGCAGGCATCCTGCTCTGGTTCTGGGTGAGAACTAGGGACAATACTTTCTGGTACCATGGAGAGAGATGGAGGATTTGTGCACATGCCACCAATTTTGGATGGATCTAATTATGACTATTGGAAACCTCGAATGGTAGCCTTCCTAAAATCTCTTGATAATAAGGCTTGGAAGGCTGTGTTAATAGGCTGGGAACATCCAGTAGTTACTAAGGAAGGAGAAGCCACAACTAATAAGAAACCTGAAGAACAATGGTCAAAGGAGGAGGATGATCTAGCCCTTGGAAATTCTAAAGCATTGAATGCAATATTCAATGGAGTAGACAAGAATATCTTCACATTGGTAAAAAACTGTAAGGTGGCTAAAGATGCTTGGGACATTCTCAAGACCACCCATGAAGGCACCTCTAGGGTGAAGATGTCTAGATTGCAGCTGCTCACTACCAAGTTTGAAAATTTAAGGATGAAAGAAGATGAAAATATACATGAATTTCACATGAATATCCTTGAAATTGCCAATGCCTCTAGAGCTCTGGGAGAGAAGATGTCAGATGAAAAGCTAGTAAGGAAAATACTCAGGCCACTCCCTAAGGGATTTGCTATGAAGGTGACAGTCATAGAAGAATCTCAAGACATCTCAAATATGAGATTTGATGAGCTAATTGGATCCCTCCAAACATTTGAGATGGGAATATGTGATAGATCTGAAAAGAAATCCAAAAGCACAGCCTTCATGTCAAACACTGAAGGGGAAGATGAGGAAGGTGGTCAAGAGATTGATGAAGATCTGGCAAATGAGGTAGCTATGCTGGGAAGACAGTTCAACAGACTTATGAAAAAGATGGATGTAAGATCTAAGGCCAATGTCAAGAACATCGCATCTGACATCAGTAAATCCAACAATATTGGAAGAAAAACAAGGTTAGAAGAAAAGCCCAAAGAAAGAAAAGGAGTTCAGTGCTATGAATGTGATGGGTATGGTCACATTAGAACTAAATGTTGGACCTACCTCAAGAAACAGAAGAGGACTCTTACTGCCTCTTGGTCTGATGAAAGTGAGACAGAAGAAGCTGCAAATCTTGTGACTGCATTGACAGGAAGATGGGGTTCCGATGAAGAGACAAGTGATGATGAAGTAACCTTTGAAGACCTGACCACTACCTACAGAGAGTTGTGTCACAAAAGTGCAGAAGTGTGCAGAAAAATTGAAAGCCAGAAGAAAGTGATAGCTCAGCTGGAGAATGAAAAGGGAGAACATGTGGAAACCATCTCCAAGTTGAAAACTGAAGTTGTACTATTGAATTCCAAACTAGATGAGATGACCAAGTATGTAAGAATGCTTAACAATGGATCTGACATCTTAGACAAGATTCTCCAGACTTGTCAAACAACAGGAGACAAATCTGGCATTGGGCTCAATGAATCTAAGGCTGATTGCAGTTACATAAATGGCAAACCTAAATCCAAACCTAAGTGCAGCCATATTGATATCAAACCTGCAATGTCACATCACATGTCACAACATCAGAAGGGAAGACAGTAGAAAGGGAAACACCAAAGATGGAGATGCCATCACTGTGGAAAATTTGGTCACCTAAAACCCTTCTGCTATAAGTTGTATGGTTACCCTTAGCCTGGTCATTATCTACCTAAACCCAAACATAATAGACCTATCAATAAAAAGCAACGGGTTCCTAGAACTAATGTTACAAGTTTGATTGCTCACACTTCCTTCAGAATTTCAGCCAAAGAAGATTGATATTTTGACAGTGGTTGCTCCAGACACATGACTGGAAACAAAAGCCTGCTAACTGACCTTCATCCCCATGCCACAAGTTATGTAACCTTTGGTGATGGAGCAAAGGGTGAAATCAAGGGAATTGGTAAGCTTGATTGCCCTGGAGTTCCTGGCCTTGATAATGTCCTACTTATTAAGGGATTAACTGCTAATCTAATAAGCATCAGTCAACTGTGTGACCAAGGTATAACTGTAAACTTCACTAGAACTGAATGTCTGATTACTAACAAGGAAAATGTAGTGATCATGAAAGGAGTTAGGTCTAAAGACAACTGTTACATGTGGAGTTCTCATCAAACTGGATACTCTTCAATGTGTACCTTGGCCAAAGAGGAAGAAGTGAAGATATGGCATCAAAGATTGGGCCATCTGCATCTTAAAGGTATGAAGAGGATCATATCTGTTGAAGCTGTTAGAGGAATTCCCAACTTGAAGATTGATGAGGGAAAAATCTGTGGAGAATGTCAGATTGGAAAACAGACAAGGATGTCACACTAGAAGCTCAAACATGACACCACTACCAAAGTTTTGGAACTCCTCCATATGGATTTGATGGGACCCATGCAAGTGGAAAGCCTTGGTGGGAAGAAATATGCATATGTAGTAGTGGATGACTTCTCCAGATACACCTGGATCAATTTTATAAGAGAAAAATCTGATGTTTTTGAAGTCTTCAAGGATCTTTGTCTAAAACTTCAAAGAGAAAAGGAAAGTCCTGTTATAAAAATTAGAAGTGATCATGGGAAGGAATTTGAGAACAACAAATTTGTTGAATTTTGTTCATCAGAAGGGATTCATCATGAGTTCTCATCTCCCATTACTCCCCAGCAAAATGGTGTGGAAAGAAAAAATAGAACTCTTCAAGAATCAGTCAGAGCTATGATTCATGCTAAGAAATTGGCCTACCATTTTTGGGCTGAAGCCATGAACACAACCTGCTATGTTCACAACAGAGTGACATTGAAGAAAGGGGCTCTTACAACCCTATATGAAGTCTGGAAAGGAAGAAGACCTACAGTTAAATACTTCCATATGTTTGGTAGTAAATGCTATATCTTGACTGATCGTGAGCAAAGAAGGAAGATGGATCCCAAAAGTGATGAGGGAATATTTCTGGGCTACTCAACAAACAACAGAGCTTACAGAGTCTTTAATTCCAGAACTAATGTAATGATGGAATCTATTAATGTTGTAGTTGATGACCAACAGACTGATGTCACAGACGATGTTGAGACATCTCTGAATGATTCCCCAGCTGACTTCTCAGACAAAAATGAGGAAAGTGAACCTCCTCAAGCTGAACTTGAAGATGACAAAATCAACAAGGGACCCTCCATCAGAGTTCAGAAGGATCATCCCAAAGATCTCATTATAGGAGATCCAAATAAAGGGGTCACTACTAGATCAAGGGAAGTGATCTCACATAGCTGCTTTGTGTCAAAGATTGAACCTAGGAATGTCAAGGAAGCCTTGACTGATGAGTTCTGGATCAATGCCATGCAGGAGGAGTTAGGTCAATTCAAGAGGAATGAAGTATGGGAACTGGTTCCTAGACCTGAAGGAGTAAATGTCATAGGTACAAAGTGGGTGTATAAGAATAAATCTGATGAACAAGGGGTTGTTACTAAAAACAAAGCAAGATTAGTAGCACAAGGATATACTCAAGTTGAAGGAGTGGACTTTGATGAAACTTTTGCTCCTGTAGCTCGCCTTGAGTCCATTAGATTATTGCTTGGAGTGACATGTATTTTGAAATTCAAACTGTTCCAAATGGATGTAAAAAGTGCCTTCTTGAATGGCTACTTAAATGAGGAAGTATATGTTGAACAACCTAAAGGATTCACAGATCCAAATCTTCCAAAGCATGTGTACAGATTAAAGAAATCCCTCTATGGATTGAAGCAAGCTTCCAGGGCTTGGTATGAGAGACTCACAGTGTTCCTCACTAACAATGGATACAGGAAAGGAGGTATTGACAAAACCCTATTTGTGAAGAATGAATGAGGGAAGCTCATGGTGGCACAAATATATGTAGATGACATTGTGTTTGGTGGGATGTCGGATCATATGGTTGAATATTTTGTTAGACAAATGCAGTCTGAGTTTGAGATGAGCCTTGTTGGAGAACTGACCTACTTTCTTGAGCTACAAGTCAAGCAAATGGAAGATTCTATCTTTCTATCTCAAAGCAAGTATGCCAAGAACATTGTTAAGAGTTTGGCATGGAGAATGCAAGTCATAAAAGGACACCTTCTCCTACACATGTGAAAATCTCCAAAGATGAAAATGGTGTCAGTGTAGATCAAAGTCTATACAGAAGCATGATATGTAGTCTGCTATATCTCACAGCAAGCAGACCTGACATTGCATTTGCTGTAGGTGTTTGTGCTAGATATCAAGCTGAACCAAAAGTCAGTCACATAAACCAAGTGAAGAGAATATTGAAATATGTCAATGGCACCAGTGACTATGGGATGTTATATACTCATGGATCTGGATCTATGCTGACTGGTTACTGTGATGCTGACTGGGCTGGAAGTGCTGATGATAGGAAAAGCACATCAGGAGGATGTTTCTTCTTGGGGAACAATGTGATATCATGGTTTAGCAAGAAACAAAATTGTGTATCTCTATCCACTGCTGAAGCTGAATACATAGCAGTTGGGAGTAGTTGTTCTCAACTGGTTTGGATGAAACAAATGTTGACTGAATACAATGTCACACAAGAGGTCATGACATTGTACTATGACAACCTGAGTGCTATAAATATTTCCAAAAATCCTATTCAGCACAGCAGGACAAAGCACATTGATATTCGTCATCACTTTATTAGAGAACTTGTGGAAGAGAAGATCATAACACTGAAGCATGTTACTACTGAAAAGCAATTAGCTGACATATTCACAAAAGCTTTGGATGCTAATCAATTTGAATGTTTAAGAGGGAAATTGGGGATTTGTATTCACGAGAATTTATAGCAATCAAAGGAGTTTGTGGTTAATATCCCAGAGGATATTTCTGACAAAAATAGCAAGGATTTTTGCAAGGTGTTTGTAAGAAGAAGATGCTACTTCCTCAGACTGAGGTGTGATGGTCCCCCTGTTATGAAGACTGTGTGTTTTGGATGTTGTTTTGGATGATCTTTTGGCTGTTTTAGATGCTGGATGTTTCGTTGTTTTTCTGGTTAATGTTTTTTTTGGCAGTCCTTACTGATGCCTTGATGTAATATTTGGGCTCTTTTTGAGTTCCATGGATTTCTGATTATCTCAGCTATTACAGCTGCGTATAATTATGGTTTGTACCTCCTAACAATTATGTTTTAACATTTTATATGTTATAACATCTCTTGTGACATTCTCTGCTAGGCTGATTGACATTTATTTTGTCTAATTGGTCACCTTTGGTCTATTTTGACTAAAAAGGGGGAGAAGTGATTATGTGGAGCTGTGTGAAGATGTATGTGCTGGTGTAGCTGAACTGATGAACAACTATTATTTAAGGAGATGTGGTTGATGTAAGACAAAATACTGTTCTGTTTACAGATGTTGGAGAAGATGTCTGATGTGGTGCACAGGTGATGTTGAAGCAGATGTCAGAGGGTGACTCTGAGTGTTACATGTGCTGTTATTGTTAAAGGAGATGTCTGTGTTGTACAGACTTAGGGGGAGAAGAAGTACCCATGTGTTTGTGTGTTTTACTAGCTGCTATTATAGCTAGTAATTCTGTTTTCTTCTGCTGCTGCTTAAACTGCTGTTATCCTGTTTAACTGCTGATGTGTTTTTCCTTGTGAACAAAATGGACAGATATATGTTTTAGCCAAAATTTGCCAAAGGGGGAGTTTGTTGGTTCTAAGTGTTGGCAGCAATTTTGGTAAAACAAAGAGTGTTCACAAGATGTTGCATGTGATGTCTTAACTTAAGATATTCTTGTACCTGCTGGAGTTTAAAAATATGATTATGCAAGATTGTTTCAGGATATTATACACGATGTCATAACATCTGATATTATGTACCTGATGGATATTTAAAATGGAATTATGCAGGATTGTTCCAGGATGTCAGACCCAATGTCATGACATCCTGTACACAGAACATTCAGGGTGAATGTTATGTGTTATGTGATTGCGCATTTAATGGCAATCTATGTATGATTTAAGATCTGATTCACAATCGCATTCAATCATTAATTACAACCTGATTTACTTATTTTCCAAAGAGATCTAACCAGCTGTCATGAGAAGATTTAATTGGAAAATAGTTTTAGGGTTTTCAAGATGTCCAAGCCCAGCTGAATGCTTCTATAAATAGGACATGGAAAAACCTGATTTGACACACAACCAATACTGAGCGAAATATTGAGAGAGAATAAGGGTTTGTGTCTTGTTTGGTCGTGTGACTTGTAAGCCATTCAATTCATCCATAGATGATTGAATTGGTCTTATTTGTGAGTTGTAATTTGTCACTCTAAGCTTGTAAGCATGAGGGTGTGTCTACTTGATTGAAGCTATTAAGCAAGATCAATTGTGTGTCTACTTGATTGAAGCTGTTAAGTAAGATTAAGTGTGTGTCTACTTGATTGAAGATCAAGTGTGTGTCTTTGAAGAGTGTCTTCTTTTCAGAAGTAATTGTTGTTGAATATCACAGGTGTGATTGAGGGGGAGTGAGTGGATTCTCATATCTAAGAGTTCTTAGGTAGAAATCACACGGGTAGAGATTAGGTGAAAAAGACTGTAACTTGTGGAGTGTACTGAGAGTCTTTGAACTGATTCTATTTAGTGGATTTCCTTCCTGGCTTGGTAGCCCCCAGACGTAGGTGAGTTGCACCGAACTGGGTTAACAATTGCTTATGTATCTTGCATTACTATTCTTTATCTTTATCCTGTGTGTTTCATTCAGATATTAGTGTCGTGACATTACCTTCGACATCTCATATCTGATACCAGAATTTCAGTTTCTATTTCAACTTTCTTTTTTCTTTGGAACCTCCTCAATTATATCCTAGTCACGAGGTTCTTCCCCAGATAAGTATCAGGGATGTGGGTTCTTCTCTGAGAGGATTGGAGCTCCTTTTGATGATAGATTGAGGAACCCATATCCATCTCCCAAGTTTTCCATTTTTTACGGCTCAAGTCATCTTTCTCCATAGGTCTCGACCATTTTCCCTAAGGGACATTTGGATTTGGTTGATAAGTGGTGGGTTTTCTCCCCTGATTCATGTGCATACCCTATTATCAATGAGGGTCGAAATCAAACTGTGGTTTGAAGGCATCCCTCCAATTTCCTTTTCTCTTTGCAAGTTGCACGACTTCCACTTGTTGTGCCTCCTTTTTATCGAACTTGGCACTACATCTTAGGCATAGCACTGCCTCTGATTTCTTGGCCTTGCACCTGCCCAGAAACTCAGTCAAACTTTCTTCAGCCTTTGGGTAAGTCACCTCTATATAGTCAGGTTCTGGGATGGCTTCTTTGTCACCTTTTGTGTCAACACCCTTGTCGACTTTCACCATGTTGATTCCACACCCGAGATTCTCAATAATCTCAAACACTTGAAACTTTTCCCTAAGGCCTTAAGTAGCCTTAGTCATGTCTATATCCTTGTCGAGGCTTTCAGCAGCCTTTAATCAAATCTACAAATAAATCTATGGCCATAACACCTTTGCTGTTGGAGCCTTCAGAAGTAGCTTCTAGCATGTTGATCTGCAAAGGCTCTGAGTAATGAGTCTCCACCTGTAATGGGTCAGTGTCGATCTACATTTGCGCCTTTCCCTTATCAGAAAACTTAAGTCAGCCATCCTTAATCGCTTTCTGTACGAGATCCCTAAAAAGAAAATAGTGTGAGATTTTGTGTCCCAAGAAATTATGATATTTACAAAACCCTATTTTCTTTAGTTGCTCTAAAGGCAGCGTTTTAGCGCCTGGTGAAACTATTACTTGGCCATCTGCAACGAGTAAATAAAAAATCTCATCGCATTTAGTCACGTCAAAAGTGTCAGTTCTCTTAGGGAACTTATTTTTTTTCCTGTTTCGACATGATTTTTTCCATTCGACGGCTAAAGTAGTTTGCATACATACAACGACCCTTATTTTAATTCAGCCACATTGATGTCATTCTCCTTGACACATTCGATGTATGACACTTGGTAATTTTCGTCTATGTCTATAAACGTAACCCTTTCTTTTTTATTTTTAGTCACCTTAGCTTTTTCTGCTTTTAGGCGTTCTACTTGTCGAACCCTATCAGCCAACTAGGACATATCCCTCAAATATTATGTATCTAGTTTTTTCCTAATAGAGTAATCTAAACCTCCATACGCCATTTCGACAAGCTCATGCTCAAGCACTTGTGTGAAACACCTTGCCTTCAACAGTAAGAATCTATTTAGATAGTCATCTATCGATTCCGCGAATTTTTTCTTTACACTCGCTAGTTCTTTCAAACTAATTTTGGAGTGCCCCATGTAGAATTGCTCATGGAACAACCTCTCTAACTGTGTCCAATCATTAATCAAACTAGGGGGAGTGTAGTAAACCATGTAAATGAATTTTTGGTTAAAGAACTAGGGAAGTATCTCATCCTAAGGTTCTCGTTATTTGGTATGTCCCCAACCTGAGTCATATATCGAGCGATATGTTCGACTATGGAATTTTTCGCATCACCCGCAAATTTGGTGAACTTAGGGACTTTCCATCCTTTGGGGAGTTCTGTCTGTAAGACACACTCTGTTTAAAGGGGAGTATAGTTGGGTCGACACAAACCCATATTTAGCCCGTTTTAGGCCATGATTCGTTCGACTACATCTGCAATGTTATTTTGCCCCACCAAGTTATCTTGCCGAACTTTCTGTATCACTTGATCCACATCTTGGTCCCTTTGAGCTATACAGACTTGTGGTTGGGGTTGCTCCATTTCGAAAACCCTATGTATACATTGTTGGCCCATATTCTCCATGTTTCCCTCATTGACTCCTCCTAAGTTCTGGGGTGGTACCACTTATCAAACTTGTGGCTATGGGGCGCCAAAGAAGTCTGCTATTTGATACATTTGGGCAGCCAATTGTTGGTAGCTTTGATGGGTGTCTCGAATCAAGGGATTGAATACAGTCCCAATCTGTCTGGTTAACGTGTTAACCATTTTATGGTTACTTTCATCCATTTGTTGCCTCATAACCAACATCGAGTTGAAAGTTATGGGTGACAATGCTTGAGAGCCAAACCCATTTCCTAACTGAGACTGGAAGTTTCAACTAGGGCCACTTAAAGAAGACCCTGATGCAAAATGCGCGTTAATGGGTGATAACATTGTGGCTGCATTATCAGAAAACATCGAAGGGTTGGTACAAAAACCTGCCATCGTCAATGTAGGCATCCCGTATTGGAAATCACGACCAACAAAGGATGGTATAGTAAAACTAGGCATATTAGGCATGTATTCACTGGCCACAATGGGCATTGGAGTTACAGGAATATTAGCAGTTGTTGATGGAGGAATCATAATTGTTTCTTGCACACTCGGCGACATAGCCATCAAACTCCCCATGAAGGCGCTGAGATTGGTCGTAGTTGCACGCATTGAGCTTGTGTTTGTAGGACCAACATTATCCTCATTCACATTAGTGCTTGTATTGGCGCTCTTAAAACCAACCATCCTAGTACATCTTTTGGATATTCTCGCGTGGTTTCTATTTGTCGCACCACTTTTAAGTCTCCTGCACTTTGAACGAACTTTTGAATTTTTTTCAAAACTAAGGAGATATTTTCGTAAAATAGAAATTTCAAACAAAGTTTTGCACGATGTCCCACTGAGCTTTCAAATTTATTTACTCGTGAATTTGGAAAAAAAACCCGCTAGTCCTCCCAAACAGGGTCACTCGCGGGATCGACTAGATCTATCCCAAGACATACGTGCAAAAGTTGTGATTATCGTGTGTAGTATTTGCATAAATACTCAAGAGTTTTGTTTTGAAAATAACTCTTAGAACAAATGAAGAACATGACGTAAAACGTTTTTTATGTTTCGACTAAGTATTGGAAAAAAGCAAGTACAAACAGATATAAGTAAAAGACTTTGATAAATAAAATGGTGTATGAATGTATGTTTGCACTCAAATTCACTCTTTTCTCTCTTTGATACAGATACTTTGAGTAAATGAGTTATGTAGTAATTTCATCACACTGATTTTTCTAAGTTATAATCCTTATTTATAGGAAAACTAAATAACTACTTCTTAACGGGTCTTTCTTCCCCACTCGCCACATTTTGCCTACATGCAAAACTGTCTCTAGATGTGCTTCCATGCGTCTCTTGTCTCGGATAAGGCTGAAATACAATTATTTAGCCTCATTTTATTCCCCAACTGCCTCTAGTCGAGCTAAATAACTTTTCATCTTGCATAAATTTTCACTAAGTCCCCTAGATCACACATCATATACAAGGGCTTCGACTAGTTTCTTAAAGCTAATACTGGGTGTCGTCAGGCTCTTGGGGACAAACTTTGTCAAGCATCCTCGCCCATCGAAGCCCTCTTCTATTCCCACATAAACATTTTCTTCCTTTGTTGCTTCTTTTCTTCTGTCGAAGTGCCTCATTTGCATCACCCAATTCGTCTTCGATTCATTGACTCATCATCCACGTTATCACGTCGAAACCCCACCTAACACCTATTTAATTATATTCCAAGTAGCTTTGAAAAGATTAGAGTTATAGCCAACTATACTTGGTGTTTTAGCTTCACCAATACTCTATAGAGCACGCCACACTTCATTTTCAGACACATGACTGATTAGAGAAATCTGATGCGTAGTCGTTAGTTGTTTCCCTGCCCTCAATGCCACTATATTCACCCCTTTCAAAGTAGCTGGTGTAGTCCCAACTAAATTCTTATAGAAATCAAGGTTTTCCTCTTCTATTTCAGAAATTAGCGGAGCATGTGCTGTTAAGATATCCACGATCTAGAAATGCGAATTAATGATGTTTACTTATAAGAAAATTAGAACTTCAATTTACTGAATACTAATATTCTCCTAGGTGTTTGTGACCCCCCTGAAAGAATTCCCCATTTTTTTGAATTCTATGGTGTCTGATCAATTAACCTGGAAAGACAATTTAAATGATATCTATATTAACCACTACTACGAAATATATATCTTATCGCTATTAAAAATTTATAAAATATCACAATTATTTATAACAATTCTTGATAATTCTTTTTTTAATTTTACAAGTTAAGATTAACTAACCATATAAAAAGTTTATAAATTAAAAATAGAGATAAATTAAAACTTATAAAGATTTGAGTAATGTGATGGAAAGTGAAAAGAATCAAATTTCAAAAGATTTTGACATGCCAATTTTGTCTGTGGCTCTCTCTCTCTCACTCTCTACAATAAAGTTATATGATAGTATACCACACTCCTATAGAAAAAACGATATGTGGAGTTTCTATTAAAAAAAGACAAAGGCATGATTAAATATTTGACTCTAATTAACTAAACTATTTTCATAATTTACACAAATGATAAACTATAAAAACATTAAAAAAAAACATTATGATATTCCTCTTATATATTGGTGAATTCACCATGACTAATAATAGAAAAATAATAATATTAAATTAATGGTGATACTGGTATAAGTTACAAGATACCTTAATAAAAAAAAATATTATATTAAAGTTAAAATTTATAAGATCGATATTTTAAAATGGAGGAGTCTATAATATTTTCATAATATAAATAAATAATTATAAGTTCCTTTCTTTTCTCCCAAACTTATTAAATTAATAAGTCAATTTGAAACATATAATAACCAACTGAAACCAACTTAGAAACCGGTTAAAAATGAAAGAAATATCATGATTCCAGAATATTTATTGAATTCATTATTATAGAACTAATTTGCAGAAGCTTATAATAACCTCTTTAATAAAATAACAAAAGCTTCAAATAACTCTATAAAAAAAATTGAGCGATTTGCATTCAATAGATTTCATCATCTAATTAAATTCTACTTCTACCTAAAGCCATAAAAGTGAAAACGCAGAGATTTCACAGAAAGTTTCTGCACAAGTTCAATTCAAACCAACCCTTTACATAAAATTAAAGCTATCCGCATTAACTATTTCTAATTTTCCATGTTTGAGATGAACCCAAAAATAAAATCTCAACATGATGGAAATCCAAATAAGCTAATTTCTTAAGAACCCAACTTAGAAAGTTGGATTAAGCTATCATGTGATCCAAATTCAGCAGAACCAACTCTACCAAACCTTACACATCTCAAATTGATTTTCTCAGTTGATGATTTCTTAGCTGCACTGATTCGGTGAAGCCTACACCTGAATGAACCTTCATGAGTTGTTGGTGAACAAAAACACATGTTAGATTTTGTGCTTGATAATTTGCACTTGTTTTCTTTTAACACTTTCTTTCCATCTTGATTTTGAGCACAAGAAACTGAAGCCTTTTTCTTTGACTCTTTCAATGGTTTGCTTTCACTTGGTATATTCTGCATTTTGCTAGTTCTGAAAATAACATAAGTCACATACATAGTTAGTGGATCCACTAAGAATAAAAGTAATAAAAAAGTGCAGAAAAAACATGAGAAATTGCAGAAAACCAAGGAAAGTTACAGAAAACATGACCAAATTTGACTTTTAATGGCTTCAAAGAACATATGCAAAACGGGATCGGAAAGAAACCCTGATGATTTAACGTAATTAATCCATGTGAGATTAATCGCTTTTTAAAGCCAATTAATCCATGTGATTATGATTTTAATTAATCTACCTTAAAAGCCACAACTTTGAATCAAAGATTCCAATCAAAACTCAAAATCAACACATGTATGCAATTAAAGTTTCAATTTCAAATGACGATTATTCATACATGCATTAATTGAATTCTTTAAATTACCGGAAAAAGAAACCTAAATTCTAAATTAATCACATTGTTAATCTTTCATCATGCATGGGAAACAGAACAACAAGATAAATTTAACGACAATGTAGAATTGAAGAACTTACGGGAGAGAAGCGTTTTTGGAGTGAGAATGAAGATCAGAGCGTTTCACTTCAGTTGACATTGTTGATAGATGATTTGAATTTGGAATTGAATTAACGTTATTCAAATATTTAGAGAGAGAGAGAGAGCGTTGCCAGTTTCAAATTTTATGAGTAGATTATGGTTCAAGATTTTCTTAATCTTTTATAGGTGTTAAAGTGTTAGTTAAGTGATAATGGATTATCATTAAACTCTAATAGCGTTCAGACAGACACGAGACGGTTGTCTGTCCGTTTTTTAATCTGTATCAATAAAAATATAAATTATATTTTATAGTTAAATATAATTTTAAAAAATGACTGCATGTGAAAGTTAATAATAAAAATTAAAAGTTATATGAAAATTAATAATAAAGTATTCCCTTTATATATAAATTAGCGTTCAGACGAACACTTTTTTAGTGCGCACAGCAAAGAAAAATAAATGTGTATATTTTTATGAGGTTTCTATTTTACATCGCATTAAAAATAATATTATTACATTTTGAAAATGATAAACAAAGATATTCAAAATTATATTGAAACATGCAAATTACTATTGATACTGTGTCATCAATGACGTTTTTTAAGAGGAATGTCGAGTCTGAAATCTTTATTCGAAATATTTTCTTTTTTCCTACAATTGTTTTCCGTAGTAAGGAAAAAATGTAAGACTCTCAAGTTAGATTTTTTTTAGAGAAAAAGATAATAAAATTAATAGTAAGTAGTGTAATATAGTCTTTTTTACCTTATAAAGATTTGAATCAATTCTTCGTACAACCCTTTATCAATACGTTCTTGAGATTTAAAAAACTATATATAAATGATGAAATGTCATATCATCAAAGAAATACATTCAAAATATTTGACTAGTTTGAATATAATATGGTTTATTGTGACATAAATAAATGTATACTTGGGAAATAAAGATACTTTGTTTTAGTTTATGGTAGAACAACAACTATGACTTGTTTCTGAATTACTTGGATTTCTGGTAAAAAAGGAAAACAATTGACTTAATAAATATATATTGTTTTATTTACATAAACCATTAATAGAAGTTAAATTAATGTATTCAAAAATATTCTAGGGTAAAAATATTTTTACATGAATAAAATAAAAACCTCTTCATCCTTTGAGATACATTTCTCTTTTCACCACCTTCCAAAGTTGTGTTTTATCTATTATCACCGTGGAACTTCAACCGACAGAGTAAATTTTTAGACGTTTGACCTGTTTCAATAAGGATGATAAAAATGTTAGTGAAAGAGTGGTGAAAGTGCAAGAAACGATTTTTTATACATATTACGGAAAAGGTAAATACACATTATTGTCGAGTTTGTTGATGAATGAAGTTTTTTGTTCATCCTTCCATGTGTTTCATTTATCTTCAAAGTCTCATATCTAAAATTTATTCCATAAGAATAGTGAGAATATGTATGACCCAATTGATATCTAACGTAAAAGTATAAAATAAATGATTAAGTATAACTTACTTTTATGTCGAAGCAAGTTTCAACATTCTTCTGTCTCAATTCCTTACATAATTGGAAGATTCCATTGTGTTTTAGTTTGGCTGTATAAGAAAATTATATTTAGTTATGATATAAAGAATACAATATAATACTGGTATGTCGTGTAACCAAAATGGAAATCAATGTGTGAGCAATTTTTTTAGTGTATCTAATAAATATCTGCGTGTGCGATAAAAGAATTTGTTTAAAAAATTTATTTAAAGACTACAATATTTTAATTGAGTCAGTGTAACTTAATTATATTAAAAACTAAGTTAATTTTAGTTATAAATAGAGTGTAGATATAAATTAATAAAAAAATATAGTGAGAAAAAATAGTGTTTTGATAATTTTTTTTTTAATTTTGATCATATGTCACATATGAACATTTAACACCTCTTTTCATATCTCACTCATTTTGTCTCACTCTCTTACTATCTCTCTACCCCTTTTTAACATGTTATCTCATTCTTTTATTCTTTGTAAATTTTCATAATGCATTATCTATAAACTATTGTAATAATTAATAAAAAGATAAACTTTAAAAAAATTAAATATTTGTCATCCATGTTCAACCGTAGATCTTAAAGGTATTAGTTTTGCCTTTTAACTGTTATAGCTAATTATTTTCGAAGTACTACTTGAACATATTCCCTTACAAATAAATGCAAGTAACTACATAAATAAAATACTATAAAAGTAGTAGTAATAATAATAATTTAATAAATTAAAGTATTTTTTAAATATAATAAAGAACAGTCTAAATCAGACCTACATAATAAGTATATATTAATTATAAAACGTAACTAATTTTTCAAGTTAATTGATCATGGTAACATTAAGTGAAATTTTTACAAAAATAACCCACTTTTTTAAGGAAATTCCAAAAATACCCATGGTTTCAAAAAAATTCTCAAACTACCCCATTTTTAGGAGGAGTCGCCAATTGAATTGGAGACTCCTCTTAAAAATTGAATGGAGGCGCCAATTGGATTGGCTATGGTAGGTGCCCTAGCCAATTGGATTGGCGCCCTATATAGGACTTAAGAGGAGGCGCCAATTCAATTGGAGCCTTAGTGTAAAATGCAATTTTTATGTTATAAATAGATGCGTTGTGTGAGTCATTGTTCCACATCTCAATTAATCATTTGGCAATCATGTTTGGTGTTCGTCGCCGATACGGAAAGGTGATTTATGCGAGAGACAAACCTCAGATGCTGATGCTGTTATGGGACATCACTACGTTCAATCAATTGAAGAGGGAGCTGGTTTGTTGGTTAGATGGGAAAATACCAGAAGGGGAAAAATTAGAAGTATTGAGAGACTCGACAGTATCTTTGGTTGGGTGTGAATGAAGTCTGATAAGGATGCTAGGGAAATGATGTTCGGTCGAGATGACATCAATTTGATTGTTGTAATCAGTTAGAAATATTTCTGTTTTCAAATAGCTTATTTTGTACTGATGTTTGTTGTGAACCTCGTTGTAACAAAAACTTAATGATATATAATGATTGAAGGTTACAGAAATACAATGTTACAAAAAGCTTAAGACCCAGATGATGCTCCTCGATTGGGACAGTTGTTCTTGTTGTGTCCTGGTTGACGACAGATACTACATAATCTTATCATTTTATTTGTGGAATCCATCTCTGTCCTGATACGTGTGCTATTTGGCCTTCCTTTTTTCTTTCTACGCATCTCGTCGTTGTGCCAAACTATATCACCTTCATATGGAGACCAATATTCCTCCATTGGTAGTACCAAGAAGCTTTGATTATATACATTCATGAAAGTGACGGTCTTGTACACATCAGATAAATGGTTGTAAGCGTCTTGACGAGTATAAGCGCATGCTGCAATGACATAGGAGCAAGGAATGCGGAAGACCTGAAATTTTCCATAATCGCACCAACTTCTGTTTAGTCTAACAGCATATGCTAAATTTGGTCTCCCCTCGTTGTGATCCATTGTTTCCTGGACGCTGAAATTTTGCCTATAACGGTCAAAGACTGTTACAGCGTGTGTGCTAGCTTTGATGCTCTCCTCTTTCATGACCTTCATGCAACACTCACTGAATACTTGCCCGAACATTAACACCGCACTCCATCTTTCACCTCTGGTTGCGAACGTAGAAGCCAATCTATAATAGGTCGATCTTACCAAGGCGGTTATCGGTAGATTTCGAATTCCTTTGAATACCCCGATCATGCATTCCACAAGGTTTATTGTCATGTGTCCCCATCGACAACCTCCGTCAAATGCTCTTGTCCACTGCTCTACTGGTATGTT
The DNA here is from genome assembly GCF_024323335.1 of Lathyrus oleraceus. Classification (NCBI taxonomy): domain Eukaryota; kingdom Viridiplantae; phylum Streptophyta; class Magnoliopsida; order Fabales; family Fabaceae; genus Lathyrus; species Lathyrus oleraceus. The sequence continues at coordinate 411,822,573 of NC_066580.1, read as the reverse complement.
ATTTAGCCATCTCTCTGCGTCTTCATTAGACAGTCTAATTTCATCACGATAATATTGAAATGACGGCTGAGTTAGAGCATACCCATCATTCACCACCTTCTTGCGAAGATTCTTATCTTTTATAGCATGCATGAAGTTTTGTGTAATGTGTCTGATGTAATAGACATGGGTAGAAGGAGGATCATGCCATCCGTTGTCATGGTTGTTTTAGACACTCTCAATGGCTGCATGTCTATCAAAATCAAACAGAGATTGGCTTATGGAGCCACATGCGTTCTGAGATGTCGAAGAAAGAAACCCCATCCACCAGCCGTTTCACCTTCAACAAGAGAAAAGGCAATGGGAAAGACATTGCTGTTGCCGTTTTGTGCAACCGTCATGAGAAAAGTACCCTTGTATTTGCCATATAACCAAGTGCCATCAATTTGAATAATAGGTTTGCAGAATGTGAAACCTTTGATGCACGGGTCAAATGCCCAAAAGAGACGGTGAAATGTTATATTACCTGTAGCACAGGTTCCGTCTAGGATCATCGTTGGCAATGTCTCCATAATTGTCACAGTTCCTGGGACATATGTTTTTAGTGCCCATAAAAACCGTGGCAATTCCTTGTGTGAATCCTCCCAGTTGCCGAAAACTTGTTCAACAGTCTTTGTCCCTGCAATCAAGGCTTTCTTGTAAGATGGAGTATAATTATATGTTGTTCTGATATGGGATATAATTATACTCACCTTCACGGATGGGTCTTTATTAACCAACGGCGGAATGTCTTGACATATCAACGCTGCGCTTAGTTTGCGGTCATCTTGTTCAACGTTAGTTGCAATGCAACTGTGAGGTGGGTCTATTGAAACGATCTCCCAAGAGTCATTTTTATTTTTGTAAGGCACAACCAAACGAAACTTACAAAGCATGTTACAACATTCATAACATACCTTCTAGAATCAGTGCGTTTCACTGTAAAATCAGCAGAGTTGTTCATGTGGAATTTTTTGATAGCTAGAACACATTCTTCTTTGGTACGAAACATGTCTCCCACCTTTAATTCGCCTTCTGATCTCGGATACGGATTATACAAAACATTGTTGGATGTTTCATCGTCGTGCAGATCCATATTTGTCATATGTTGAGGCGGAATGTAGACATGACTAGGAGGTATTGGTGGTGGTTGATCATCATCTTCAATATCGTTGTTCAGCATATGATCAACCTGTATCTCAGTCTCCTCTTCTTCTTCATCAACGACATCCGCTTCTGCTTCTGCTTCTGGGTTGACGTCATCTGACCATTGTGGATCAAATTCACCAGATTCATCCTGACTGGTTATTTGTGACTGTTGAGATGGTATACATGGTTGAAGAGTAATGTACAACTCAATACAGTTGCAGCCTGAATGTTCATGACTAACAAACATGTATTCAACATCTTCATCGTCTCGTACCTTTAGGGGAAAAAACTTGCATTGACTATTCTAAAAAAATATTGGATTTTGATATGTGATCTTTGACACAATACCCGATCCTATACAGGATTGTATTCTTTTTTTCAAATGCAAGAAAGTTGCATTTCTCTTGATCGTGAGTCTAATGGTATCAGTGTTTCGAAAACAAAAACCATACAACTCAGACTCGTATGTTTCACTGTTGCAGTGAATGTTGACAATGTATTTTGGTGAAGATGACATTGTGCAAATGAAAACTATTTTCTTGCTGCAAATGAATATGAGTGAAGTGTCTTGGATGTTGATAGTAAGACACTTAAATAGAGGAGTGAAGTGTCTCACATGCTAGCTAGTTCGGAGTGACGTGTCGCACATGCAAGCTACTCCGAAGTGATGTGTCGCACATGCAAGCTACTCTGAAATGATGTGTCAACCATGCAAGCTACTAAGAAGTGACATGTTCAGCATGCAAGAGAGAGGACAACCACATGTCAAACATGCAAACACACACTCCAAATGAATTGGCGCCCCCATTCATTCCTTGCACATGGGCGCCAATCCATTTGGCGACACCTTGTCAAAGCATGCATTCAAACCTCGAAACCAAGCAATCAAACCTAGGTCTTGCATGCATGTCCCTATGGAGGCGCCAATTTGAATGGCGACCCCTCTTAAAGGTTGTACATGGTCTCCAATTCAAGTGGAGACACCATGCAAGCACAATTTTTCATGCTAACATCCATTTGCCTATAAATACATCCACTCCATCAACAATTCTTCCACACCATCACTCTCACTACTTCTACAATACTTCTTCTACAATTTCTTCTGCAACAACTTCTTGTAGTTTCATCTACACCAACCCCCCGACAAAATGTCTATCCTTACAATGGGCGAATCATATAGAGGAACGGTTGCAAACATCGTAACATATGTAAGTTTTTTCTTTTGTTAACTTTTTATCTTTCATCTTCACCAACCCTCTTTTATTTTAACATACCAACTTAGTCAAGTTTTTTTTTTCTTTATTTTATAGGATGTATCAAGGTTCCGGACTCGGGTCCACGAATATGTCCATATGGACCCGATGATTCAACCTTATGTTGAACTCGCCGATTTTGGTCATATAAGCAAGATTTTGTCTTGGTCCGTAGATAACAAATTCATTCTAGCTTTATGCGAAAGATGGAGACCAGAGACACACACATTTTGGTTCCCAACCGGTGAGTGTACCGTGACGTTAGAAGACGTCTACATGCTTTTTGGACTGCCCATTGAAGGTAAGACTGTTAATGGTAAAACCAACTATGCAAATTCAATTTGCATGGATCTCTTGGAGACTGATTTGTTAGATGATAACGCAAGAGGTCAAGGTATACTACTTTCACGCCTTAAGTCGTACTATAATAGTTTATACTTAGATGAGCATTCTACCGAATATGCTCGAATAATAAAAATTAGGTGTTACATTATGCTGTTAATTGACTCGTTTTTATTTCCCGAAGGTAGTGGTTCTAGCATGCATATTATGTATTTACCTTTACTTAGACATGTAGATAGAATAGGAAGTTACAGTTGGGGATCTGCTTGTCTAGCCTATCTCTATAGCTCCTTGTGCAAAAACTCACATAAAGACACATCTACATTTTCTGGATGTGCTGTTTTGCTACAAGCATGAGGTTGGTCAAGACTACCGTCCCTAGCACTAGTCAACAACAACTCTTTCACATTTCCGTATTCACAAAAGTAAGTTGTTTAAATTGTTATATCTTTAGTTACTTCTTTAAAGATTATCATCTCTAACTAATATTTTTTGACTTTTTCGTGTAGATGGTCTGCACGTGGTATGAGTTACAACAGATGTCCAAGACACTGTATTACTCAGTATCGCAACCTGTTGGATCACCTTCGACCGACAGACGTAAGGAAAATAACTTAATAATTTCGTTATATTTTGTTAACTTCTTCTACCTAGATTATAATCCTATCTTCTTTCACATTTCAGTTCATTTGGCGTCCATACCTTAATTTGGATCATGAAAATCAGGTCAACGCTGAAGACGCGACCGTATGGACTGCATGCACACCGATAATACGGTTCACAACTATGGAGATGCACAGTAGTGATCGTGTGAAGCTGCAGTTCGGTGTGCCCCAAAACATCCCAGATCCCCCAGCTAGCCTAGGAGAATGGCATCTGCGCAAAGTTAACGACCAATGGAACTTCAATCCATGGCAAAGCTTCGCAAGATCGGAGTGTCGCAAATGAAAGCCCGATCATCACCATTAGGTTTCTTTGTGTAAACGATAATTTTTATTAATATCAATTGGTCCTATATCAAATTTATCTATCACGTATACCATTTACAAAAAAAAAATTGCATTTTACACTAAGGCTCCAATTGAATTGGCGTCTCCTCTTAAGTCCTACACAGGGGCGCCAACCCAATTGGCTAGGGCACCTGCCCTAGCCAATCCAATTAGCGCCTCCATTTAATTTTTAAGAGGAGTCTCCAATTCAATTGGCGACTCCTCCTAAAAGTGAGGTAGTTTGAGAATTTTTTTGAAACCTGAGGTATTTTGGGAATTTCCTTGAAAAAATGGGTTATTTTTGTAAAAATTTCACATTAACTAGATATTAACTATTTGATCATGGTAAAGTAATTGTCATTCTAATATGGTTCAAGGTTTTCTTAATCTTATAGAGGTGTCATTCTAATATGGTTACAATTTAATTATGGATCATCATTAAATTGTAATAGCGTCGAGACAGACACTCGCGTGTCGTCTGTCAATTTTTTAATATGCATCAATGAAAATATAAAATATATTTTATATTTAAATATAATATTAAAATGGAAATTTTTTGACATGTGACCTTTTTATTCGGTTGAAGCGTAACAGCATGTGACGTTCAAGAGAGGTTTAAAATATTTCAGTTTTTAAAATTATTTTTATAGTCTAACATTTTTTTCAAAACTATTTATATAAAAAAAAGGATATCTGACAATATAAGTGATTTATTTACACTCAAACAAGCAATCCTGTATCCCGTCACGTCACATTTATATTTTAAAATTTTTTAATGACATGACATACAATTGATTTTTTATGAGATGAAATATAGAACTATTTTTTATTATAAGTACATATTTATTAAACACAAAATAAATTTAAATAAAAATTTAATTTAAATATTTTTTCTATAAAATTTTTATATCAAAATAAAAAAAACTTAAATTTAAAAATATTTTAATTAATTTTTTATAATTTCTTTTGTAATTTATTAAACTTAAAACAAATGATCACTAATTCAGATAGTACCTTAGCACGATTGTATATTTATTGATGAATAGAAAAATGAATTTATTATAAGATGGTAATTTTAGTATAGTACTTTATAATTTAATTTTTAACCATTTATCAATTTTTAAATATATATTAATATGAGAACTGTGAAATAATTTTACACAACAACCAATTATTATTCCCGGACATCATAATATAATATTTTATTTAATGATATGATAAGGATGAATGATGAATTTTTATTGAATGATAATATAAAACTATTTTAGACTATCAATACATATGAATTAACTTTTATTAATATAGAGTTTAATAAGTCATTCAATTCAAATAGAATTCATCATCCAATATTATCATACCATTAATTTAAAAATGAAAATATAATATGACATAATACATGATAATAATTAATTGATAATATAAAAATATGGCTGCATATCCTATTTCCTCATCAATATATTATATATTAATAATCTTTAATAAATTCCATCTTTATATATTTTGTTTAAAAGAAAATTTATAATATGTGCTATATATTTAAACATAGTTTTGAAATTCATACATAACAAAATGGTCAAAACTGATTAATTTGAGGCGATACACAAATGTGCATATCTCCTATCTTTTTAATTTCTTTTAATAAAAGATAAATATAATTTATATATAATATAAAAAAAGTTTATTTCCTACCCTATCATATTATTAACTTAAAAATTATAATCTGATATAGCAGAATACATAATGATTATTGATTGACAATGTAAAATTACTTTACACTGTTAGAGTATATTCCATTTTCTCATATAAAAAACACAACTAAAGAATAATTTAAAAGAGATTAAAGATATTGCACTTTAAGTGTAAACTAATTTTACATCATCATCTAATAAAATTATAATATTATACCATATTACACAAGTATTTTAAAATTAAATGTATGACTTGACGGAATAGAATTCTATAATTGATTGACAATATAAAAATATTTTACACTGTCAGTGCATATTCTTTTTTTTAATTTAAAATCAATATATTTTTTTAATATTGTCAACACAAATATAAAAGAGTTAAATAGTTTATAATTTACTATAATTTTTTTAATTATGGTGTATTTGTTGGAAAATGATATTCCGCAGACGGAATGATCAAACTATGTACTACCGACAATATTATTAATGAAATTTCTAGTTCCGCTTACAGACTTGAATCTGTTTCTTTATGGCATAATAGATTAACACATTCCGATATTAGTTCTATGAAGAGACTAATTAAATATGGATTAATTTCATGTAATATAAATGATTTAAAAAATGTGAATTATGTGTTAAATCAAAGATGATTAAGAAACCTTTCAAAAATGTTGAAAGAAATACAAATCTACTTGATCTTGTACACTCAAATTTGTGCGAATTTAATGGCATGTTTACCCGTGGGGAAAATGTGTATTTTATTACATTCATAGATGATTCTTCTAGATACACACATGTATATCTCTTAAAGAATAAAGATGATGCTTTTAATGCCTTTAAGATTTATAAAGCAGAAGTGGATAATCAATTAAGTAGAAGTATCAAAGTCCTTAGGAGTGATATGGACGGTGAATATTTTTCTACTGAATTCGGTGCATTTTGTGAAGAACACGACATAATACATGAATGCTCGGCACCTCACACACCGCAACAAAATGACATGGCCGAAAGAAAGAATCGAACATATCAAGAGATGATGAATGCCATGTTGATGCATTCTGAATTACCCCTCAATTTGTGGGGTAAGGCCTTATTATCCGATTGCCATATAATTAATAGAATTCCTTTAAAAAAAACCGGTATTTCTCCATATGAGGCATGGAAAGGAAGAGCACCAAATATCGGTTACTTTAAAGTGTGAGGGTGTGTGGCTTACTACAAAAACATGGATCCTAAAAGAACCAAGTCGGTTCCTCGAGGGATAAGATATGCTTTTGTAGGATATGCACAAAATAGTAAAGCATATAGACTCTTAAATTTAGAGACTAATGTAATTATAAAATCCCGTGATATGGAATTATTTGAAAATCTTATCACCAAGGATAAAGAATCAGAGTCGGCCACAACTAAAGAATCTTGTGGAAAAGATTCCTCTTGGATTGTAGAAATACAACCTGAAGGCACTTCTCGAATCATTGAATCACAACCTGAGCCTAGGATAAGCAAAAGAGTCCGGAAAATAAAGAATCTAGGATCAAACGAAATTGATCCTTAATTTATTTCCTTTTGTCCAGTTGAAGGAAATTGTAAGAATTTCGTGCAAAGTATTCCGGTCATTCTTCAATTAGGGGATGCTCCTAAAACTTAAAAGGAAGCAATAACTTCAAGGGACTCCTCTTTTTGGAAGGATACTATCCAAGATGAAATGGATTCAATTGTTTCAAACCATACTCGGGAACTTGTTGACTTACCAAAGGGATCAAGGCCCGTTGGATGCAAGTGGGTGTTTAAAAAGAAATATCATAGTGATGGTACCTTAAACACTTATAAGGCTAGATTAGTGATAAAAGAATTTAGACAAAAGGAAGGTATAGATTATTTTGACACATATGCACCAGTAGCAAAGACAACCACAATTAGACTGTTATTTGCCTTAGCCTCTTTAAATGACCTTATAGTTCATCAGATGGATGTTAAAGCAACATTCCTAAATGGAGATCTTGATGAGGAAATCTACATGGAACAACCAGAAGGCTACGTGCTTCCTAGAAATGAACTAAAGGTGTGTAAGCTTATCAAATCCTTATATGGCTTAAAATAAACACCAAAACATTGGCATCAAAAATTTGATTCTATGATACTTTCAAATGGATTTATTCCTAATTCTTGTGACAAGTGTTTATACACAAAAGTGTTCAAAACCACTCTAATATTTCTTTGCCTCTATGTTGATGACATGCTAATAATTAGCAACGATTTGAATGGAATTCTAGAGACAAAGAGGTTTCTAACTTCCACTTTCAAAGTGAAAGATCTTGGACTTGTTGACATAATTCTAAGGATCAAAGTTAAGTGAAATAGTGGGGGTTATGAACTTAGTCAAATACACTATATTGAGAAAACGCTTGATAAGTTCAAACACCTGAAATTTAAGGAAGTAACCACTCCATTTGATCATGTCGTCAAACATCGAAAGAACAATGGAAGAGCAGTAACTTAATTGGAATATGCAAGTGCAATAGGGTGTCTTATATAATTAATACAATGTACTAGACCTGATATATCATTTGTAGTTAGTAAAATGAGTACATTTACTAGTAATCGAAGTAATGAACACTGGAAGGCAATCACAAGGACTTTTGGCTATCTACTGAAAACCAAAAATCTTGGCATTCATTATGGTAGGTTCTGTAACGCCCCTAATTTATTTAATTGTTTTTTATTTAATTATAACATTTTATGAATTATTTTATAATATATTTATGTGATATTCATGTGTTTTTGGGTGTTTTATGACATTTTGGAGTATTCGAGAGTATTTTAATAATTTAATAATTATTAAAATATTTGGTTAAGAGCGGTATATTTTATTTAATTATTTAAAATAATAATAATTATTATTTGAGGTTAATAGTAATAATTATTTAATTATTTAAATATAGGGTGACACCTTATGTTAAAAATATATTTTCTTTTTAAATCAAATAAATATTTTCTTTTTAATTGAATAAATATTTCGTTTGTGATTAAATATTTGGGAATTAATCTTTAATTGGGTTAAACATAATATATATCATAATGAGAGTGTGACAGTGAGGAAAAAATTAAGGTTTGACGCATATCTATGATGCATCTGAGTCTAGAGAGACCATTTGGGAGCAATCCTGAGTCTAGAGAGACCATTTGGAGATGGAGGAACATCAAGACCTTGAAAGCTCAATCGATAAAGTAAGGGGGAAGATTGCTTACTATAGAGTGAGTTTTAGGCAGCAGAATGATGAGGGTTCCCTTATCCTCTCATCAGCGCCATGCTATTGTTATTTTCATCTCTGTGAAATGTATCAAATCAAAATACAATTATTGTTCTGACCATATGAGGTTTGACCTAACCCATTTGGTATGTATGATTTTGTATGAAAAATATGTTTTATATTGAAATTTTGGTTTTGGGAGTCTATCGTTGTTACGATCTGTGCCCAAATGGGATAATCCCATTTTGGTCACTTTTGATGATCGATATGATTTATATGATTTTTGGTGATCGATATGATTTTTGGATTGATAAAATGGTTTTTGTTGATTGGTTCATAAAATTAATTTTTGATGTTAAATCACACAATAATATAATATGAAAATGTTTGGCCAAATTGGTTTTTCCCAAAACCCATTTGGTCAATTCTATATGATAATATCTCAGAAGTGTTTATAGAGATAATCTCATTTTGTCACTCTTTGTCCTTTATTTTATGGTTCTGTTAAATGTAACCCTTTTAGAGAAAATCTAAAAACTCTAAGAATTCGACATTGGGAGGCGGAAACTTGGAAACTTGAAAAATCTGAGGTAGGAGGGTTGGTTGCACGTATTGAAGGAGAAGTCGCGATTCAGAGTGTGTCAGCATAATTTTGTGCAAGTTTGGCGTCCGATGTTAGAATACCTCATACTATATATTTTCAGAAAGATAATCGTCACAAAAATCAAACTCATTGAACAATGATTATTCAGTTTTTAAGCCATTTAAGTCTGTTTAAGTTCCGAAAACAGCATTTTATTATATTATGAAATTTCAACAATTTATGTTTTATTTGTTTTATGTATTTAAAGACATTTGACAATGTCATAAGGATTAAACTTTTGATTATAATAAATTTCAAATTATAATAAATTTCAAATTTTGTTTAATCTTTCTGGTGAATAATAATATATTTTTTTAAATAAAGTTAAAACTAACAAAATATTTGTTCTTAATTGAAATTGTGATAAAATAGTCTTAAAGTAATTAAATATACCTTTTATAAAATATTATAAAAATATTAGTATATTTAACTCACTTTTATGAATATAATTAACTAAATAATTTTGGGTGTAAGAAAAGTGAATATATTCTTTAATAAACATATATTTGGGTGATCCTTATTGGATAATTTGTGATTCGTGAATGAAACCTATTTTGGTGATATCTTTTGGGATAATTTTGGTGTTTATAAGTATTATTATATATAATTTTGGTGAATTATGATGTTTGTCCATGAAACGTATATTCATGATTCATATTACCATGCATTCATGTATTTTGGAGTTTTGGTGGGACTTCAATCCATTTTGGTGGCCTCGGATCCATTGGTGGGGATCGTTGGTCTTGGTGGAAAAGACCAGGGGCGAGTCTCAAATCCATTGGTGGGGATCGTTGGTCTAGGTGGGAAGGACCAGAGACTAGTGGAATAAAATTAGTAACATTCCTCTGATTCCACAATATATTTTTGGTACCACATGCATATAGGTGATGGAGTTGGTGGATCATAGCATTACATTTTGTTGTGATATGTATTTGTAATTGTAATTGATATATATATATATATATATATATATATATATATATATATCATTTATGTATATATATATATATATATATATATATCATTTATGTATGATTGTTATATTTTTTAATGTCATTCTGTTGTTGAAATCACACTATCACTATATGTAAGTATATTCTCACCCTTTTCTTGTTTGTTGGTTTTGTGGTGTGCTTTGCACAGGTGATTAGCATGATTGCAGTTCGTTGTTACAGTAAGATGACTATTGCCTCTCAGTAGACTTTTATCTTCCTTATATTCTAGTTTTCGAATAAGAATATCCTGATTTGTAACACTGGGGATAAGGGCGTTCATTTGTATTACTTTGATTTGTTTGTAATAAACTATTATGAGATTTTGATTATGATGTATTGATTCAGTTTTATTCAGACATGTTTTATGGTGTTTCTAAGTAAATTTCCGATGTGCAACATCTGTTATTTTATAATCTATGAAGTATTTATGATGGAGTAACATCCTTTTCCTGTTTATTTTTATTTTAAATCTATTATCTGGGGTTTAGGGTGTTACATAGTGGTATCAGAGTATAGTCGATCCAATCGGCCAATATTTCGTTAATTATTTACTTCCTTTTGTGTGACGAGTTTAGTTAAACTTTGTCAACACATTGTTTCTTCTAATAGTTACTTGCTTGAATAGAGAGATATGGTTGGAAGGAACGATCGTGCTATCGTTGATGCATTGGAAGCTTTGGCCCATGCGATGGGCAACATAATCAACAAGCCGATGGAGGTGATCATGGTTTGAACATGTTTCTGAGAAATAAACCTCCAACTTTCAAGGAAAATCATGATCCAGAGGCTGCTCAAGCATGGTTGCAGAACTCTGCTAATTAATTAGAGGAACTACTGAAGGATGAAGCATAAGTTTTCGCGATGTTTGCATCCCTGAAGGCTGAAAGTAAAGCAAAGATAGATGAATTCCCGATGGTGTGTCATTTCCAGAGGTATTTCCAGACGATATTAATGATCTTCCACCAGAAAGAGAAGTGGAATTCAACATTGATTTGATACCAGGAACTAGACCGGTATCTCTGGCACCGTATAGAATGTCTCCAGCAGAGTTAGCTGAATTGAAGAAGCAATTGGAAGATTTACTTGATAAGAAGTTTATCAGGTCGAGTGTACCACCTTGGGGAGCTCCAGTTGAGATGTATCTAAGATTTACTTAAGTGGAGTGCTTATGCAGAATGGGCAGGTGATGGCTTATGCTTCTCTGCAAATAAAGATTCACGATAGGAATTATCCTACACATGATTTGGAGTTAGCTATGGTTGTTTTTGTTCTGAAGACTTGGAGGCACTACTTATATGGTTCCAGATTTGAAGTTTTCAGTGATCACAAAAGTTTGAATTATCTCTTTGATCAGAAGGAACTTCACATGCGACAAAGGAGATGGTTAGAATTTTTGGAAGGACTACGACTTTGGTTTGAATTACCATCCTGGTAAAGCTAATGTGGTAGAAAATGCTTTGAGCAGGAAATATTTTCACATACCGACGATGATGGTCAGAGAGCTAGAACTAATTGAACACTTTAGAGATTTGAGCTTAGTATGTGAAGTGACTTCGAATAGTGTGAAATTGGGCATGCTGAAGCTAACCATTGGTTTTCTTGAAGAGATCAAAGAGAAACAAAGTTTGGATTTGGCTTTGGTTGATCGACAAACATTAGTTGGTCAAGGCAACAATAAGGATTTCCAAATTGATGAGAATGGAATTCTGAAGTTTCGAGGCAGAGTTTGTGTATCTGGTATGCCAGAGTTTAAGAGGATGATCTTAGAGGAGAGTCATCGAAGCAGTTTGAGTATTCATCCAGGAGCCACCAAGATGTATTAGGATTTGAAGAAAATGTTCTGGTGGTCAGGAATGAAGAGGGACATTGCACAGTTTAGTTATTCTTGCTTAATTTGTCATAAATTTAAAGTCGGGCATCAGAGACCATCTGGACTGATGAAGTCGTAGAATATTTCAGAATGGAAGTGGGATATCATATCTATGGACAAAGATTTACATTGGGGTGATTGTGAAGCATCATAATATTCCATCGAGTATCGTCTCCGACAAAGATCCGAGGTTTACATCCATATTTTTGGGGAAGCTTACAATATGCTTTGGGTACTAAGTTGAGATTGAGTTCGGTGTATCGCCCATAGACTGATGGACAGATAGAGAGGACTATCTAGTCTTTGGAGGAGTTGAGGGCTTGTGTTCTGGAGCATGGCGGTACTTGGATAGTTACTTGCCTTTGATAGATTTCACGTACAATAAAAGCTACCACTCTAGTACTAGGATGGCACCATTCGAGGTGTTGTATGACAAGAGATGTAGGACTCCTCTATGTTGGTATGATTCTGGAGAGAGCATTGTACTTGGACCATAAATTATGCAACAGACGACTGAGAAAGTCAAAGTAAGTCAGAGTAGGCAGAAGAGTCACCATAATAACAAGAGAAAGGATCTTGAATTTCAGGATGGCGATCACGTTTTTCTGAGAGTCACTCTAGTGACTGGTGTTGGAAGAGCCTTGAAGTCTAAGGATCTCACTCCTCTCTTTATTGGACTATATAAGATTACTCAGAGAATTAGAGCAGTTGCTTATCGTCTGGCCTTACCCTCGTCTCTTTCGAACCTGCGTGATGTTTTCCATGTGTCACAGCTTCAGAAGTATGCTCATGATCCTTAGCACGTAATCCAAATGGACGATGTGCATGTTTCGTGACAACCTGACTGTTGAAACAGCTCCTATTTGGACCGTGGATTGAGAAGTTAAGCATTTGCAAGGCAAAAATATTACTCTAGTGAAGGTCATTTGGGGAGGACCTGCTAGAGGTGGCATGACTTGGGAGCTGGAGAGCATGATGAAGGAATCCTACCCAGAGTTGTTTTCACCATGTAATTTTCGAGGGCAAAAATCTTTTTAAGTGGGGGAGAGTTGTAATGCTCATAATTTATTTTAATTGTTTTTTATTTAATTATAGCATTTTATGAATTATTTGATAATTTATTTATGTGATATTGGTGTGTTTTTAGGTGTTTTATGAAGTTTTGGAGTATTCCAGGATATTTTAATAATTTAATAATTATTAAAATATTTGGTTAAGAGCGGTATATTTTATTTAATTATTTAAAATAATGATAATAATTATTTGAGGTTTATAGTAATAATTATTTAATTATTTAAATATAGGGTGACACCTTATGTTAAAAATATATTTTCCTTTTAAAATCAAATAAATATTTTATTTAAATATTAAAGGTGTGACACTTAATTGAATAATTATTTAATTTAAGATTTATTTTATTTTATTTATCAATTAAATAAATATTTCGTATGAGATTAAATATTTGGGAATTAATCTTTAATTGGGTTAAACATAATATAAGAGTGTGACAGTGAGGGAAAAATTAAGGTTTGACGCATATCTCTAAATGGCGCATCTGAGTCTAGAGAGACCATTTTAGGAGCGATCCTGAGGCAGCGATTTGGAGAGGGAGGAACATCAAGATCTTGAAAGCTCAATCGATAAGGTAAGGGGGGGAGAGATTGCTTACTATAGGGTGAGTTTTAGGCAACAGAATGATGAGGGTTCCCTTACCCTCTCATCAGCGCCATGTTATTGTTATTTTCATCTCTGTGAAATGTGTCAAATCAAAATACAAGTATTGCTCTGACCATATGGGGTTTGGCCCAACGCCTTTGGTATGTATGATTTTGTATTAAAAATATGTTTTATATTAAAATTTTGGTTTTGGGAGTCGATCGTTGTTATGATCTGTGTATTTTTGGTGATCGATATGAGTTTTGATGATCAATATGATTTTTGATGATCGATATGCTTTTTGGATTGATAAAATGGTTTTTGTTGATTTGTTCATAAAATTAAATTTTGAGTTAAATCACAGAATAATATAATATGAAAATGTTTAGCCAAATTGGTTTTTCCCAAAACCCCTTTGGTCAATTCTATATGATAATATCTCAGAAATGTTTATAGAGATAATCTCATTTGGTCACTCTTTATCCTTTATTTTATGGTTCTGTTAAATGTAACCCTTTTAGAGAAAATCTAAAAACTCTAAGAATTCGACATTGGGAGGCGGAAACTTGGAAACTTGAAAGTATTATTCGTCTGATTCCACAATATATTTTTGGGACCATATAATTTCAGCAGAATTTTGCGCAAGTTTGGCGTCCGATGTCAGAATACCTCATATTATATATTTTCAGAAAATGAATCGTCCCAGAAATCAAACTCATCATAAACAACGATTATTCGGTTTTTAAGCCGTTTAAGCTCGTTTAAGTTTTGAAAACAACATTTTACTATTTTCTGAAATTTCAACAATTTATGTTTTATTTGTTTTATGTATTTAAAGACATTTGGCAATGCCATAAGGATTAAACTTTTGATTATAATAAATTTCAAATTTTGTTTAGTCTTTCTGGTGAGTAATAATATATATTTTTAAATAATATTAAAACTAACAAAATATTTGTTCTTAATTGAAATTGTGATAAAATAGTCTTAAAGTAATTAAATATACCTTTTATAAAATATTATAAAAATATTAGTATATTTAACTCACTTTTATGAATATAATTAACTAAATAATTTTGGGTGTAAGAAAATTGAATATATTCTTTAATAAACATAAAATTGGGTGATTTGAATTTGGGTGATCCTTATTGGATAATTTGTGGTTCGTGAATGGAACCTATTTTGGTGATATCCTTTGGGATAATTTTGGTGTTTATAAGTATTATTATACATAATTTTGGTGAATTATGATGCTTGTCCATGAAATCCATATTCGTGACTCATATTACCATGCATTCATGTATTTTGGAGTTTTGGTGGGACTTCGATCCATTTTGGTGGGGATCGTTGGTCTTGGTGGAAAAGACCAGGGGCGAGTCTCAGATCCATTGGTGGGGATCGTTGGTCTAGGTGGGAAGGACCAGAGACTAGTGGAATAAAATCAGTAACATTCGTCTGATTCCACAATATATTTTTGGGACCACATGCATATAGGTGATGGATTTGGTGGATCATAGCATTACATTTTGTTGTAATGTGTGTTTGTGATTGTAATTGATAGATATATATATCATTTATGTATGATTGTTATATTTCTTAATGTCATTATGTTGCTGAAATCACACTGTTACTATATGTAAGTATATTCTCACCCCTTTCTTGTTTGTTGGTTTTGTGGTGTGCTTTGCACAAGTGATTAGCAGGACTGCAGTTCGTTGTTACAGTGAGATGACTATTGCCTCTCAGTAGACTTTTATCTTCCTTATATTCTAGTTTTCGAATAAGAATTTCCTGATCTGTAACACTAGGGATAAAGGCGTTCGTTTGCATTACTTTGATTTGTTTGTAATAAACTATTATGAGATTTTGATTATGATGTATTGATTCAGTTTTATTCAGACATGTTTTTTGGTGTTTCTAAGTAAATTTCTGTTGTGCAACATCTGTTATTTTATAATCTAAGTATTTATGATGGAGTAACATCCTTTTCCTGTTTATTTTTATTTTAAATCTATTATCCTGGGTTTAGGGTGTTACAGGTTCCCTGCCATACTAGAAGGATATACCGATGCGAGTTGGATATCTAACGTTAGAGATCATAAATCTACAACTGGGTGGATATTTACAATAGCTGGAGGAGAAACTTCTTGGAAAAGCAAGAAACAAACATGCATTAGTCTTTCGACCATGGAATCAAAGTTCGTGGTTCTCACTTATGCTGGTCAAGAAGTAGAATGGTTGAGGGATCTTTTGTTGGAAGTTTCATTGGCTAAAGACAATGTTTCAAAGGTGATGATACATTATGATATCCAATCCACTTTAGCAAGAGCATTCGACAAAGTGTACAATGGAAAGTCTAGGCATATAGGACTTAAACATTTGTTTGTGAGAAAAATGTTTAAGGATGGAATCATTTCACCCACCTATATACGAACAAGTTATAATTTGGCCGATCCATTACTGATCCACTGGCCAGAGACTTAGTAAAAACAACCTCGAGAGGCATGAGGTTGGAACTCCTTGAATAAGAGTTCCAACAGTGACGATAACCCAATCTTATGTTAACAGAACATTAACTTCAAGATTCAATGGGTAACAACAAGTCACTGATTTGGATGTAAGTAAGGAATTAGGTAATAATATTGACTATTTTAAATATAGGGTTGAGGTTTTCAAAACCTCTTAATGAAGTTCATAACCGAGGAAAAGTATCTCATGGAAAAGGATACAACATGAATTTCACCTATGTGAATTTCGAGATGGTGTCGTCTCAAAGTGAGAGTTGGAGTTTCTCTCATGAAAAATTCATGAAACATGATAGCATATGACCATAAATAAGTGCTAAGCGAGATATGTAGAGGAATAACCTTTAAAGAGTGTGTGTAAGGTAACACCGGTCTAATCATATGGAGTAATGGTTTAAAAACATTGTTACCTAATATTCCTATTAAACTTTACGTTATCCTCACTAAGGTTAAGTTTTAAATCGAAAGATACCCAACTGTATTAACACTCTTTATATCTCATTTTCTGGAATTATTTTTGTCATTATTAGAACAAGTGGGGGATTGTTGGAAATTATGAACAATAATTGCCATGGGTATGTTCCAATATGACAAAAATGGGCAATTGAGTTAATGATAATAAATGCATTGCAAATAGTCCCACATAGAAATTGGATCTAACATTAAAAGCATTTATAAAGACCTTAAAACATTAAACTCATCAAAGGAGTCAAAGAGGATAAGGTGTCACATGGATATATATGGTGGTCCTAAGCATTATGCCACATGTCACATCCAAACAACCCCTCGCCGGTGTAGCCACCGACTTCGGGACCGTGTTCGAGGGCGTGATGTAGGCGTAGAGGCGCTAGTGGCAGCTTGTAGGCGGAACTTGAGCACTTAGGCACGACGCATCAAAGCAATTGGTATATTCGTAGCATTAATGAGGCGGCGCTCCGGCGACCAGTCGACATGCTGCAAATTAATTCTAAGCATTGCTCCAGGTGAATTTAGAATTCAAAATATACCACACTTCATAAAGTGGTGCATTATATTATCATAGGTGAACCATTGTAACATATGGTGAAAAGGTGTTGTTTTATCAAGAGTTGCAAACTTATGAAACAACACATGCATGACCTATAAATACACGATTCTGAATTCGAAAATCATTCACTCAAAATCGTACATCCTCTTCCATATTCTAGACATACTTCATTGCATTTGAGTTTTTCACCAGTCTTGTGCAGACTCGATTAAGAGGCTGAATTATCCTGGGTATTCTTGCTTTCCAACTCTAAGACAACAAAAAGAGTGCTTGAAATACTTTTAAGGAAAGTGACTCCATTCACGATTCAAACATGGATCCATTCAATCTTTCTGAAATATCTAACAAAATAATTTAAGTTTATTATAAAGACTACTGGAAATGTTTTTGACTTAAAATTAGTTAAAATTGGTAAAACAAAATTAAAGAAAACCACTAACATCAAATGGAAAACAGTTTTAATACATTTTTTTTTCATACTTCAATTTATTTATTTTTATTGTTTGGAAAAGAGATATTAAAAAAAATCTTGATACATTTAATTCACACATTGGACAAATGTTTATTTGTAAATAATCAATTAGTTAAATTTAATATTTTTTATAGGTATAATTAATCATCAATTCTCTTAAGTTAATTTAATGTTTCGCTTCGGCCTCTTAATTAAAAAAGTTACACTTTAGTCCTTTAAAAATAATTTAGTTAGTTGATTTGATCATTTCCGTCAATTTTTGTCAAAACTCGTTAAGTTCTGCTGACGTGACTCTACAACAAGGCTTGAGGTACATTTTTGACTCAATATATGTATTAAAAAATTGATAGATTATTTAAAGTAGAGGGCGGATGAGGTGTATTGGGAAAAAACCCGCAAATGATTAATGTTGTGTAAAAAAATATATAACAACTCTTCTAATGAAAAACATATTTTATGGTAGAATATGTTGGTGCACAAGAGAGAGAGAGAGAGAGAGAGAGAGAGAGAGAGAGAGAGAGAGAGAGAGAGAGAGAGAGAGAGAGAGAGAGAGAGAGAGAGAGAGAGAGAGAGAGAGAGAGAGAGAGAGAGAGAGAGAGAGAAGTTTCAAAGTAACTTCTAACAAAAAATTGAAATTCTATTAAAATGAAAATCTGCTAACAAATGAAGCTAAGTTCTATTTATATTCTATCAGAATCAAAATTAAATGAAACTCAAATTCACCCTAAATGAAAAATGAATTATATATAACACCATACCTTAATTCATATTCAACTAATAAAAATCAACAATACCAATTCCATCCCACAGGTGGATAAAGTCTTCAGTCTTGATTTCTTTGGTCAAAACATCTGCCAGCTGCTTTTGAGTACTATAATGCACAACTTCAAGTACTCTACTTTGAATCTGGTTTCTCGGAAAATGAAACTTTGTGTTAACGTGTTTACTTTTTCCATGCAACACTGGATTCTTGGCAAGGCTTATAACTGATTTGTTGTCAATAATCAGTTTCACCGACTTGCTCACCTTGATCTTCAGATCCTGCAACAAGTTCAGAATCAACACAGCTTGACAAGCAGTCAAAGCACCTACAATGTACCCAACTTCATAGACTGACAATGCAACTACTGGTTTCTTCTTGGAGCACCAAGAAATATGACCTCCCAGATACTTGAAGAAATATCTATAAGTATTTCTTCTGTCAACTCTGTCTCCACACCAATCATAGTCTAAATAGAACATCAGCTCTGACTCAAATCTAACATTAGAGAGGAACAAAACTCCATACTTCAGAGTCCCCTTAATGTACCTTAATATCCTGATAGCAGTATCTTGACAGCAACTTGGTAATGTGACCACTTTTGTCTGTTCATAAACCTACTCACCATTCCAACTACATAGCAAATATCAGATCTATTATTACAGAGATATCTCAATGAGCCTACCAACTGTTTAAAAGTTGTAGCATCTGCATCATCACCCTTAACATCATAATCAAGTTGTTTCAGTAAGTGTGATTTCTGACTTGCAATTTATTAGCTTAAATCTCTTCAAAAGCTCAAGTTTATACTTCAGCTGATACAAGATTATACCCTTATCAAAGTGAAAAGTCTCCATCCCTAGAAAATATGTTATATTTCCTAGATCAGTCATCTCAAACTCATTCGTCAGCACCTTCTTGAACTTAGCTATCTTTTCTGAACAACTCCCCATTAGCAATATGTCATCAACATTGAGACATACCAGAATCATATTGCTATCATATGTATGCTGAACATAAACATCATACTCCATCTCAAATTTTCTGAATCCTTGAAGCTTGAAAAATGAATCAATTTTCAGATTCTAGGCTATAGGAGCTTGTTTCAGTCCATATAAGGCTTTATGCAACTTGTACACCATATTTTCCTAATTTTTTTCCACAAATCCAGGAGGTTGTGACACATAAACTTGCTCTTGTAAAGGATCATTCAGAAATGTATATTTCACATTTAAATGCATAAGAGGCCAATTCCTATTAGTAGCTATAACAATCACCAGTCTAATTGTTTCATGTCTAGCTACTAGAGAAAAAACTTCAAAGTAATCTAATCCATATTTTTGTAAAAATACTCTAGCTGCTAACCTTGCTTTGTGTTTGTCAATTGATACATCTGGCTTTAGTTTCACCTTGTAAACCCATTGTCGTACCTCAAAAAATGAGAACACGACACTCGCGAAGCACAATCGCACGCTCGTGGGATAGACTTAATAAAATCGCCACCGAACTTTATTTATTCCTAAAGAGGGAAAGGGAAAATATATATAAAACCCCTAAAAAGAACGACAAGGATATGATCGTCGCAACCAAATCAGGCTTCGGGAGTCGGTTACGCAATGGGACAGTATTAACACCCATCACATTTGTTATACTCAATGAGAATCATTTGGTTAGTAGTGCGCGTTAGTGTCAACTTGAAATGTTAGGTTTCTCGAGTTAAAAAGGCAGAAGAAAAGGACAGAAAAGTTTATTTTTTTATTAGGGTGCCTGATGAGACTTTGAATCTCGTTCCTATGTATCTTTGAGAGCGATAGAGAACTCAAGGCTTACGTAGTTTTGGATAGAAAATATTTATTTGTTGGTCGATTTTAGCGAAAGCTATTTTGTGTTTAATCAACGAAAAACATTGCTTGCTACCCAAAACAAGTGGGGAATGGACGTTTGCATCACATTGAATGGATTTTTACATATCAATATTCGCGGGAAAATGTCACTTATCTCAACTCAACACAGTTGTGGATGAAACATTGTTTTGCATCGTCTCAAGATAAAATCTTTTTCTTTTGTGAAAAGAGTTTAGAAGATCGCACAACGAAGAAAAAAAGGGGTTTGATTGGTTGAATATCTTTCTGGGTTGGAAGTAAAGTATTCATGACTTGCAAGCTCTTACAACTTGGGTCTAATACTCGGGACTATGACTGGAAAATGGTTTTAAATTATTTTGAAATTGATTAGAAGTGTTAGTGAGGTTCGTGTGAAATTGAAAGGTTAGTATGATGTTAAACATGATTATTTACATGTGTGAGAGTATGAACATGAACAAAGAAAATTCCCTACTTAATCGACTAAACACAAATGAAATTAAACGATTAATCAAGTGATTTATTTAGCAATTCAAAAAGCAAATAATTAATTAAGATCTGAATCAACTAATAATTTTTTTTAACAAATACTAATTCAAATAATTAAATTAATAGATAAATGAAAATGAAAATGTAAATAAATAATAAAAAAACATGAGAGGAGTGCAAAACTTGTATGTAGTGTGCAAGAATCAAACATGGGCCTAAAAGCCCAAACCCACCTCTTAAATATAATTAATAGAAAATAAAATAAATAAATAATAATAATAATAAAAACAAAAAGAAGAGAAAAAATAAAATAAAAATAACGAAAATGTTGAAAGGGGCCGCTGTTTCTTGGAGAGAAGTGAGGGAGTTTCAAAATTTTCAAAATAAAAAAGCCTCCAATAGACTTTCTACACATGGTAGAGATTAAAATAATAAAATAAAAATTAACATGGTAAGAAAAACTCAGACTCTCTTTTCTCAACTCTCGATTTTGTCTTTCACTCTCATCTCTCGCTCTCTCCTTGTTCATGCTTCTTACTCTCTCAATGCAAAAATTAAGATGTGCTGAAAGTATAACCAATAAAACACTCAAAGTTCCACAACAATACACCTCAAGGTTTTTTCAAATTATTCACAATAAATCAAACAAGAGTAAGCAGTGGAAGCAATGCATAAAAAAGGAAATGAAAAGTATCGACGATAATAGATCCGTGACAAGCGGAAGAAAGGTTGTGGTGGTCGGAGGCTTTATTTCCGGTGTGTAGAGGCTGCTCTGGCGGTGTTATGGTTCACATTTCGAGGCGTTCGATTAGGCGAGACGTGGATGGTGGAAGCAGGAGTTTTCTGGTGTTGTTGAAGTAATTGTGGTATCATTAAAAGGAAGAAGATGATGGAAAGGTACATGCACGGTTTTTGTGGTAGGGTTGTTGGAAACAATGGCTATGGTGTTGATTTAGTGAAAAGAAAATGGAGGTTATGTATTAAGGGAGTAATGAAGATGGTGTGTGCGGTTTATATCAAAAAGGAAGAAAGATGAAAGTTTACATGGAGTAGTGATGTGAGATATGTGGGTGAAAAGTTGCAGGTTATGTTATGTGTTTGAAGGGAGAGTGAAGAGGTTGAAAGAGGTGTTTTGCAGAAAAAATTATGTGTTTTGCATGTGAGTCTCATGAAGAAGAGATTGCTTTTCTTGCCAGCTTGTCCATAAAGGGACCTTTCTCTTTCTATTTTTCACCTCATTTTCAAAACAAAAGAGAGGGAGCTAATGTGATGGGGCGATTGCTATTGTTGTTCTTTTTTTTTCATGCATTGATCCATTATATAGGAGGACAATTAGAGTTCCATATTTTTATTTGTGTCTAAAATGTCCTTGATCAAAGTTTTTTTTAGTGAAAATGGATTTTAAAAACTAAATCAAAATCAAATTAAACTATTTTAAATAATCGAAATTAAACCGAAATGAAAAAGTAGAAAATTCTATTTAATTATTTCGAAACTATTGACAAAAAATAAAATATAATCAGACTAAAAATGAATAAAAGTCGAGCGTAAAAAATGCTCGAAAAATTAAACTGAATGCACCAAAATGATCCGTGCGAAATGAACTTCTCGGAAACGTACACGTTTCGATGAAATTTTAAAATAAAAAATGATCAGTTAATAAGCTCAGGATGATCAAAATGCGATCGAAAAAGTATTGAAAAATTAAAACGAGCGCACCAGGTTAAACTACGTGAACTGTAGATCAATAAAAATGATGTCAGCAAGCTCGATTTTGAAATTTTTTTGCCCGCTTATTTCACATACATTTAAGGATCAGTTCGACCTGTCGTCCTGTAAATCAAAATATTAATTCTGGTCGATATTTTAGGCATTATGCAAGATGAAATGCATGTTATGTTATATAGATGATGTAGATGTCATGATGTATGCATCAATTTATTGAATGGGAAGAAAAATTGGGGTATGACAATTGCCTCTATTTAAGTATCTTCGACCAGAGAATGTGAAGAAGGTTAGTCTTCATATGATCATGGTGGGAGATAGTTAAATACTAAAAGACCCAAATTTTGTCCTTAAATGAAATGATATGAAATGAGATATTATTAATGTACGAATGACTTTTTATTTTTATTTTGGTTTGTTAGGGATATGGTATGAAGTGAACCAGAGTATGATGTTTTATGATGGATGAAGAACGAATAGTGGACTTGTGGGAAAAAATGAAGACATATGGTAGCGGTGATCTACAAGAAAATGACAAAGACAATGAGGGTGAAGACTCACCGGGGATAACAAATTGTTGGAGAAAAGAAAGGTAGAATGCCAGACGATGGTGGACTTTAAAAAAATGATAGAATTTCAGACGATGCTGGACTTTAAAATGAAATGAATGCCAGGAGAGGATGAACCTAACCGCATGCATCAGTAACATATATATCGGCTTCAAATGGAGTTTGCCATACAAAAGTGGCCTTGACCGAAGGAATTAGTAAAATATATACAGCTTCAGACGAAGTTTGCCAGACGAGGATGAACTTGATCGTATGCATTAGTAACATATATACCGACTTTAAACAGAGTTTTCCAGACAAAACTGGACTTGACCGAAGGCATCAGTAAAATATATACCGGCTTCAAATGAAGTTTTCCAAGCGAGATTGGACTTGATCGAAGGCATCAATGAAATATATACCAGCTTCAAACAGAGTCTGCCAAGCAAGCCTGGACTTGACCGTATGCATCAATAACATATATACCGACTTCAAACGGAGTTAAGTAGCAGTATTCAGACATTTCATCTTTTTTTCTTATGCTCTTCTATTCGTCATTCACATTCGCCACTACCAAGGTGAACATTAATTTGAAAAACACCTTCCACAAAAATTCACATAAGTTAATAGAAGCCTCTAATGATTCTAGTGTATCCAATAACACTTTGCAAGTAAAATATTAAGTAGTAATACAATTCATTTCTTGTTTTTAAATTAAAAAATACAATGGATTCTTACAAAATCACCTAACAATCCCACCATCATAATATTCAGGTACATAGCATTTTCACCCACGATACATAGCACCATACATTACGCAATCACCTTACAAAATACAAAGGATTATCCAATATTGTATTTTCACTCACGGTACATAGCATCATTTCAGTTCATTCAGACACACAATTTCCCCCTTACCTCAATTTTGCAGAAAATGGGAGTTTTTGCCTTGCAATCCTAAATTTTTCTCTTGCCTTTCAAAACCTCTTTTGCTCCAAAATTCTACATGCTGCATAACCTATTTCTCTCAAATTTCCTTTTAAATAAAAAACCTAATTATTTTATTTTATTTATTTCTATTCCTCCACCCTCCCCTCAACTTTTGATCTCACTTCTTATCACACCAATTATATCATTATCCTATTTTCCATCCAAATCTTAATGTCTTTTATTTTATCCCTATTTATATTATTTTAATTTAATCAACATAGTGATAATTAATAAAATCTACCAAACTCCAACTAACTCCACCAAAAATACATAGAATATTCCAATAAATCATTCAAGTATATAAAACTCAATAAAATAAATTAACTTAAAAACTGGGGTGTCTTAAACTTTCTCTTTGTGAAAAGTATAACAACGCCATAATAAAATTATCAAATATGACATAATTACTTTTACGCAGAAAGAGTGTCATTTTATTTATGGTGTTTTTCATCATAATAAGTTAAATTACTAGAATACATTTAGTTATTGTAATTAGTTCCTTGTAAGTGTTATAAGTAGTTAATTTCTCTAGAAGATAACAAACAGTCACTTTTGTGACATCTAGTAAGTGTTGAATAAACTCACATTGATGCATAAAATATTTGCTCAAAAATATTATAAACAAAATTAAAGTTGTTTGGTTTTCTATTTTAAACTAGTCAATTTAAAAAAAAAGTTTCAATAAATATAAAGAATTAAGAGTATGAAAAGTTCATATGCTTTTGTTTATGAGTTACTCTATGAATTTTTTTATTTGAGTTTGATAGTTTGGTTGAATTTATTAGGTAGGTTTACTACTAATATCAAATCATAAGTTATATAGAAAGTCAGAATTAGTTTTTCTTAAAATTGCTATGGGCACAAACTTTAAGGGAATTTCTTATCCCACCCTATGGAAAA